>NW_027187246.1:2240943-2308777 GCF_028583685.1 Petaurus breviceps papuanus
TGTGTGTGTGTGTGTGTGTGTGTGTGTGTGTGTGTGTGTGTGTGTGTTAAGCATCTGAGGCCGAAACCGAACTCAAGTCCTCCTGACTCCGGGGCCAGCGCTTTACTCACTGCGCCACCTAGCCACCCCTTGTGCTATTCTTGTTGATACATCACAGGTTAGTTGTTGGTAATAACATAATAGCTAACATTTATATAGTGTTCACTATGTGCCAGGTACTATGCTAAGATCTGATCCTTAATAACAACTCTGGGAGGTAGGTGCTATTATTGTCCCCATTTTACAGATGAGGAAACTGAGTCAAACAGAATAACTTATCCAGGTCACTCAGCTAGTAAGTATATGAGGTTAAATTTGAACTCAGGTGTTCCTGACTCTAGCCCAGCACTCTAGCCACTGTGCCATCTAGCTATATGTAGGGTTCCGTGAGAAGCTCCTGATAGGCTGTTATCCAAATCTTCTCCAGTTTGCCGTAGGACAATGTCAACACCCCCATCCTTTGCACAGAATTCCAAGTTAATTGGAAAGTTAATATGCAGAAAAATTAAAATACATGAATGCTCCAGTGAATCTGTGATCTCATCAATTTCAGCATTTCCTCCAATACTGTAGTTTGTACCTAATCAGTATAAGCTATAATTATAAGTATGGAAATTTAAGGTAAAACCTTTTAGCTAAACTTAGGGATAATCATATGCCACACACATGGCAGCTAAAGGCTGTAAAAGAAGGGGTACTGGATTTGGAGTCAGAGGATCTAGGTTTAAATCCTTGTTCTTCCATCTACCACCTGGGTGCCATTAAGCAAGTCCCTTCATCCCTCTAGGCCTCAGTTTCCTCATCTCTAAAATGGGAGAATTGAAATAAATTGCCTCTAAAACCCTTTCCAGCCCTGAATCTATGCAATCCTATGATGCTATGGCTTTCCAGGGAAGGTAGAACAGCAAATATTCTATTAGTCTTCACTATTACTTATCCTATTTGCCATTTTCTTTTTTTTTTTTTCACTTCTATCCTGTCTCCTTCCCTTTAACACCATTAGTTACTATGGAGACACTGTCAACATTAGTGATGCTCACAAAATCAGTTTATGACTGAGAAATTTATCACTTAAAATTGATGTAATGGTGGTTGATATGCAAGGGAATAACCACATCTAGTATGGAATAATTTTAGTTTAGCCTTGAAAATAATTATGAAAAAATGACCAGCCTACAGGTATCTATTTCCATGTCCTCCCTACAGGAATTGCCCAGATCTTATAATGAATTTACCATTCTTTACTAATTAACAAGCATGAATTTTAACTCTCCCTAGACTGAAGAGAAGTGACTTCTTACTCAACCATTTACATTTTTTTCTTATTTTATTTAATATCCATTCTAAATAGGGCTTTACGCATGTGGTCAATAGGTCATCGATAAATGAATTTTCCTGTCTAGTATGAAATAATGGAAGTATATGCTTGTCCTGTTTCTACTTTAGAAAGCAGATTTATAAACAGAAACCTGAGATCATGATGGAGTTATCAAAATTCTGGGAAAGACCTTAGAGATCATCTACTCTCATGTTGCAAAGGAAAGTATTATTGAGACCCTAAGAGGGAAAGCATCTTTCCTAGGCTTACAACTTGTTTTAGAACCATGACTAAAAGTCAGTTAACTGTTCTGGTTCCAAATCCAGTGTTCTTTCAACTTCCTCACAGAGTTCTAAAGGGGAAAAGTTTTGTGTGCTGTCACCTGGGTCAACTGATACATACTTTTGAGACTAAGATGTAAAGGGGCTTTCCTCAGAGTACACAAGTGTTAGGCCTGGAGTCAGCTGTGCCATGTAATTCCTGGTTCTTTCTCTCACCTCCTTTGCATTTTTCTAATACTAAATTCAATAGTTCAGTTTCATGTCCCTTAAGTGACATAGATAAGAACCTCTCAATGACATAGTACATAATTTTCAAGGATTTTAGTGACGAAAAAATTGTTATCCAAATTTATCTAGGCTTATCCTCAGATAGAAAATGTACTATGCATCCCCTGGACCATCCTTGAGAGTTTGGTAGAATGGATTTCACTTGCATAGACTTTGAGAACCCATGGTTACCACTATACCACCAAGCATATCAGAGAAGAGTCTTAGTTGCTTTGTGTAACCAAGGAAAAATATTATGGTGGTAGATTTTGTTTAATTAACAACCACTGTTTACATAGAATTATTTATTGGATGCATATGAAAATGCTTCCATTCACTAAAGTTTTATTTCAAACACAGAAGTCTACTTAGGTGCTAAGAAGTTTGCAAAATAAATTGATAGCATGTACCCTGGACTTAAAGAACTAGCTGCTGAGAGCAAAGCAAACCACTGACATAACAGGGAAAGAATTGAAAAACATCACCTAAGAGTCAATAAGATGATGCCCTCAGGAAGAATCATGGACCAGCAGGACAGCTTTGAAAGTTAAATGTTGAGTATATTATATGTTTAAAAAGAAAAAGCAAGCTCTGCATAATGGAGTTTAATGTACTTTAACACAGTTTCATGTACATTCTTCTGTTTTTCAATGTATATTGGAAGCTTAATTGGTGATTGAATTCATAATTTTTTTAAAGCAATTGGGGTTAAGTAACTTGCTCAAGGTTATATGGCCAGTTATTTTGTGTGGGTGTTAAGTATCTGAGGCCAGAACCAATCCTGGGTCTCCTGATTCCAGGGCCAGTGTTCTTACACTGAGCCACTTGGCTGCCCCTTGAATTAATAATTTTTTAAAAAGGATGATGCCTTGATATCAAGGGAAAACTTCCCAACAATTAAAGCTGTTCAAAAGTATAATGGGTTGCCTTGAAAGGTGGTAGGTTTCCCCTCCTTGGAGGACTTCAAGCAGAAGCTGAATGGTTGTCATATATATTATAGAGGCAATTCCTTCTGGGGAATGTCTCTGACTAAATGGTTAATAATGTCCCTTCGAAGTCTCAAATTCTCTGCCTTTGTGATATGGTTCAAATTCTTTCATAAGTGCTTAGAGGAAAGCTGAGGAAGGAAATCTATATCCCTGTTTCAATGTCTGCTTAAATCTCTGAAATTCTCTTTCAAGATTGTTCCACCTGCCTATATCTCTTTTCTTGCCCTCACACTCCCATTCTTCCTACTGCAGTCAAGAACATATTATGACTGCTTTTGTTCATCCCACACCTGTAATTAATTCTTCTCAGCCATGTGCCTGGTGCAGCTTTCTCTGTCCATTCCCAATATCCCTTTACAAGTCTTATTTCATCCAACAAGCCAGATTTCTACTAAACAATCTTCAGCTTGCAAAGGTGAATGGAAGTGACCCATAAACACTTGTCTAGGTGTCATACTAACCCTATTTCTCACTTGAGTGTATATTTACCCTATTTAGGATCTTATGTCTTTTGAATTTGAAGGGATTAAGTGACTATAAAAACCTCCAATTGCAGCTTATGTATCTGGGGAACTACTTAGTGTTCTGAATAGGTCCCCTGATTTGGGTTATTGTAGACATCAAAATCAAAAGTCCAGTAGTAAAGACAATTTAACCTTTGTCATTTGTTTCAATCATTATTAGATTAGATATATGCAATTAGGTAGATATATACCTATATATGTACGTGGTGTATGTATATGTACATATATGTATATAGTATGTGCATACATGTATATTTATAATGTACATACTTCAACATTTCAAAGATCTGTGGTTTCATCATTGCAGTTCTAAAACCCAAGAGACTGTGTTCAACAATTGTGGACAAAGAAATTATCACCTCTTACCATAAGTACCTCCATATAGCCAAGCTAGTTCCCAGATGACAGACATACAGTCCATTACAGAACCTGGAGAATTAGTCATTCAGCTAGCATTTATCACATATATGTATATAATATGTGTGTATGTGAAGTATATGTATGTACATGTATATATGTATATAAATATATATTTTTTATATTTATCTGTATGTATATCTTTGAAGTGCTGAAACCCAAGAGACTATCTTAAACACATACACAAATGTGTATATACACATACATAAGTGTATAATTGAGTGTATGTGTGTATAATCACATATATGTATACATATGTCTATATATACAATCACATTCATATCCATATGTGTGTATACACATGCATATATACCATGTGCATATTCATAACATAGATATAGGCATTTTTCAGTCTTTTCCCCACTAAACTGCTAGCTTGTTATAGAATGGAGATAACCCTGGATTCTCAAAGAGTATGCAAAATGATTCTTGGCTTAAGCTTCTACCAATCTGGAAAGACTTCAAGTTCAGGCCCTATAAAGTATTATGTATGTTTATATACACAATAATAGATATCCATCTATAGATAGATTCTTTGCATGGGGTAAGCAGTTTCAAAGAAAGAAAAAAGAATAAAATGCGCTTAACTTTAAATTACTGAATGTAAGTGCTCTTCCCTTGGGAACCTGGAGAATGAATGAGTCAGTTATTAAGTTCTTACTATGTACCAACCACCATGCTAAGTTCTGGGGGTACAAATATAAGCAAAAAGAAAGAGAGTCCCCTACCTCAAGAAGTTTATATTCAACTAATGGAAGACAACCTATAAAATGAAGCCAAATTATGGACAGAGTACTACACGAGGGCATAGTAGAGGAAGCTTGGGAAAGAATGAGATATAGCAGCTTGGGGTGCTTTCCTTATATGGAGATTTTTGGAAGAGTCGTCCAATCAGAAAGTACATGGGGGCTTAACTTCCAATGTGTGGATTCCATGAATGAAGTGATGTTTCAGGATGAAGAGCTGAATCATGGTAGATGTCTGGAGTGCAGCGTGGAGAAGAATAAGGGAAGATATCCAAAAATGAGCCAAAACTAACTTGAATCCTTCAATTCATGGGGTTTCTGAATCTCTGAGTTACTTTTCTTAGTAGATCACATCTGAATATAATATCCAATGCATAGGACCATAGTATCATAGATGCAGTACTAGGTAATATAGAAACATAGAAACCATCTGATCCAAGCCTCTCATTCTACAGAGGAAGAAACTGAAGCATGTAAAGATTAAGTGGCTTGCTCTATGTTGCCCAAGTAGAGTCAGAATTCAAACCCAGATCCTCTGAATAAAAATTAAATGCCCTTTTCACTGTACCACACTGCCTCCTGCATGCTCTCTTTGTATGGAATGAGCTGCTTTGGGAGGTGGGAGATCTTCCCTGGACATCTTCAAGCAGAGGCTGGAGACCTTCTTTGTTTGATTTGTGCTAGTGAGGATTCTTCACTGGGCTTAGGCTGGGTGAGATGACCTCTGCACTTCCTTCGGCTCTAGAAATTCCACTATTCTGGGACTCATATCATTGTGGTAATTACCCTCTCCAGACTTATGATTGATCTTCCTATGGTGAAGATATTATCTTCATTAGATCAAGCTCTGTAATTGAAACCTCTCCACCTAGATGATACCTGCCAGAATTTATATTCTGTTAGGAGCACAATCTTTTAGAACTGGTCAAGGCATCTCCATGAGTCTTCTCTAATTTCAAGTTACCATATGACTTCTGCAGGCTCCACAGCAACAATTGGGAAATATGAACATCTTATTCCTTAAAAGTTATCTAGGTTTTAGTGAATTGTTTTTCTTTATTTTTCTATAATAGATGATCTCTATGAGTATCTAACCAGATTTAAAAGTAGGATTTCTATAGAGAGAGTGAAGGTGGCCAGGGATAGAAATGGGGTAACAGGGAGGGATGGGGAAGACACAGAGCAATGAAAAAATGCTTTATTTTACCCAAATGTAACCTTTAGGAATTGCAGGATGAGTGAACTCTCTACACCAAGAAATAAAGCAATATGACAGCTTTTGAATTTCAAATGTTTTTTTAGACATTATAATTATAAATAACCAATATTTTAGTCAACATGCTAAGATCTCAATAATGTGATATGAAGAATAGTTCAGGAATGGGGTTATTAAGGATGCCTAGCTTCTAGTCCTTCTCCTAGAACAAGCGTTCTTTACCTGAGGGGTCATGAAGTTTATACACATACACTCACATACAATACATATATACACATATAAATTTATATATTTAACTATAAATATAATTGATTTCTTTTGTAATCCTATGTAGTTTAGTTAATGAATTTTAAAAAGTGTGTCTGAGAGGGGTCTATAGGCTTCATTGGACCACCAGTATAGTTCCATGACATATAAAAGTTAAGAAACCCTGTTCTAGAGGCATTACTTATTGTGACCATGAGACAAATACATTTTTAACCACCTGCTAGTTCATTCTGCTAGACCCTGAAAATGCAAACAATAACAACAACAAAAAATAGCTAACAAACTATTAAAACTCCTTACCAGTGCTAAGTTCTATGATTCTGTGGACAAAACTCTTAGAATTCTATGAAAGAATAAATTTGAACTACATGAATAAACTTTGATATTTGAATTATAAACATATACCTTCTGTTTGTCTAAGCTGTCAATGAAATAGTATAGAAAATTGTATTATATGGAAAGAGTACTGGTGCTGGAGTCATAGACCCTGGGTTCAAATCCAGTCACTAACATTTATTACATATGTCATACTTGGCAAGTCACATAGCTTCCATGGATCCCAGTTACCTCACCTGTAAAATGGAGAGTTTCAATTATCAGGCCTCTGACACCCCTTCCATTCTAGATCTATAATCTTAGCACAGTTGATTAGGTCTTTGTCCCAAATGTGATTTCAATTCCTTCTGACCATTTTCACACTCTCAATAGAACTATGAGGTTTTTAACAAATATTGTCCTTTTTTCTCAGGAAAGCAAAAACAAATCATTTCCAAGTA
Organism: Petaurus breviceps papuanus; assembly: GCF_028583685.1. Lineage (NCBI taxonomy): Eukaryota > Metazoa > Chordata > Mammalia > Diprotodontia > Petauridae > Petaurus > Petaurus breviceps. Next base: position 2,247,784 of record NW_027187246.1, read on the forward strand.
GCTACTTGGATAGACAGGAATGTTGAACTATACAGAAATTCCAACCTACATTTAGCATCAAATAACAGGAATCAGAATTTCAGATTTAGAGCTAAAAAAAGATCTTAAAAGTCATGTAATTCAAGCTTCTCATTTTATAGTTGAGAAAATAGATGGAAAAAAAAGGTTAAATGACTTAGCTAAACTTACTAGAATAGTGACAGAGAAGGGCTTTGAATCTAGGTCCTTCTAATATAAATCCAACACTTTTTCCATAGTTTGCATCTACACTGTTGTCAATCAACTGTACATATAAGTCATTTCCTAAAGAAGCAACATACAAAACAATTTTTGTGTATCAGATCATGTTTTCCAGATAATTTCATAAGTTCGGATATCTTTTCTCAAAGTAAAAGTTTTAGTCCCTCTATATCATAAACAACACACACAGACACACACACACACACACCAGCATAATTTTTGAATAATTAATTTACTATAATACTAGGCACTTTAAAAAATTCTCAGCTGCTCCAAATAACTTTTATAATAATTTATTTTCCACAATTACATGTTAAAACGATTTTTAATATTTTTAAACATTTTAACATTTAACATTTTGAGTACCAAATTCTATCCTCAGAATTCTATCTCCCCTCTCCCCTCCCTGAGACAGTAAGCAATTCGATATAGGTTATTCGTGTGCAATCATGTAAAACATTTCTATATTAGTCATCAAATAACTGTGTTATAGTACTTTATGTGCCTCAACTTATTCGACCCTCACAACAACCCTGTGTGGTATATATTACAGATGTTATTAGTGCAAATGAAATTAGATGACCCTGGAGAGATTAAGGGACTTGCCTCTTGATCATACACCCAAAGGTGGGATTTGAACCCTGGTCTTCATAGCTCCTCAGTTAACACTATGCCATGCTGTTTCACTGTCACTACTACTTTAAATTCTACATATATTATCAGTGTTTTGTGTCGTCTTTGAGAAGTCCTTTCTCTTTTGTTCACTGGCCTTTTTTCCAGTCTTCTTCAGGCCAGGTGTTAAAGATATAATTGGAATATTTGGATAGGTACCCACTCTAGCTCTGATTAACTTTCCTTGAGGTCTTTTTATGTCAACAGTTCTCAAACATTTTAGTCTTAGGAACTCTTTAAACTTTTAAGAATTATTGAGGACATTGGTGGGGGGGAGTGGCGGGGAGGGGTGTAGTGGGTAGAGTTTTAAAAGCAGCCTTTTGATTCTACAAATGCTCCAAATATTAGAGCTTGACAAAGAGCTACATACACCAAAAGGGAACTTCATAAGGTCTTTACAAAGAGAGAAAAGTATTTTCATTCATCCAAGAGTTGTGAATTGCCTTTTTTCCATATGTACTCTCTAAGTTTGAACCCACTTTTCCCTTGACACTGTATGTACTTGTGGAAAACTGTGTCACTGTGTCCCAGAGCCTTGATTTATATCAATTGTATCTATTGACATTTGCTGTATGTCAGGGGTCCCAGATCACTATTTGAAAACCACTGATTTACAGATTAAGCAGGAGAAAAAACAAAAGGATAAGAGTAAGGCAAGACAAAAGGAAGATATTATAAAATAAAATTTTAAGAGCAAATTTTGAGATGAAAACACCACAAAAGAATATTTACCTTATTGGCATATAACATAAAGGAAGATAACTAAAATACTATTATAGCTGTTGGGGGTAGCATCAGGGGACCCCATTGAATTAACCAGTATAGAAGATAAGACATTTATAAGAAGTATTCCACACCCCAACACTAATTAACGTACCAACAAGACGTTCTCCATCTGGATACCTTTATCAGATGAGGCCAACACTTTGAGTTATAGAATCAGTTAATTAAACTAGGTTCAAAGAATTAAGTATCTCTATTCATGAGATGAAATCAGATGTTGAAATGCATTGGGATTGGTTGAAAAAATTAGATACACCTCTAGATCTATGTATATCATAGAAGTAGAATAAAGCAAGAGCCTTCCAGCCACTGCTTCTAGAGTTAATCTTTGGGAGAGCTTTGCGGTGACAAACCCTTGAAACTATAACCACAGGGCAACTCTGGACATGGGGTGGGGGAGAGGGTGAGCCCAGAGAGAGTGTTGCATTACCCCTTCCTGACCCTTCAGTTCCCCAAACCCATACTTTGTCTCCTACCATTGATCATGTAGTCAAACAGGAGGACTAGTAACAAACAATGCAGCTAGATGGGAAATGAGAATAAACCAGCGAGCAAAGGCAGCTTCCATTCTAGAGACTTCTTTGGGGTGGGGAGCGGGGGGGAAGGAGAGAGAAACAGCCTTGTAATTCAACAAATGTTCCAAAGATCAGAACCCAGGAATGAGCTACATACACCAAAGAAGAACTTCATGAAGACAGAAAAGTATTTCCATCCAAGCAAGAGTTGTGAATTACCATTTTGCCACATGTACTCTCTAAGTTTGAGCACACTTTCCCCCTGGAAACTGTATATACTCATGGGAAAGTGTGTTCCCACAATTTGAGGGGAATGTTTTATAGCAACTCTTCTTACTATAACACCTTAGTAAATGCCCCTAATTAAAAGCTAATTAGTTGTGGCTTGCTTATTTACATCAATGGGATAACCAACAGGGAACCTTTGTTCATCTGTTAAATGAAAGGATTTCACAAGAGGACCTCTGAGGTTCCTATTTTAAGCTCTAAATCTCTGTTCCTAAGTGACCATTTTTATTTCAGAATTTGTGATAGAAAAGTCATGAAGCCCTGACATTATATTTCCAGCTTTGAATTCTATGATCAATAGTACTTGAAAGTTCAACAGCCTCTCAAAGTTACCTCTAGAATTCTGAGAGAAGTAAATAGCAACCCTTTAGAAACCAAAACTGATAGAGTAAGTGGGAATTGGGAGAATCAGCCTAGAGGGAGTGATTTAGATAGAAAATTTAATGGTAATTAAATTACCAACATTGAGTTAAAACATTTGAAGAAAAACATGCCTTTTGTCAAGAACTGTTGAGAAACCTGGAAGTGTTTGTCAGAAAAGAGGTTTTAAATCAACACATTACACCATGCATCATAATATAGATAAAATGGATATGAAACCTGAATGCTAAAGATCCCACCATAAAAAAAATAGAAAAGAATCAAATCACAGCCTTTCCACAACTATGGCAAGGGGGATAATAGTCAAGGCAAAAGATAATTTATATGCAATTAAATAAAATCAACAAAACTTTGCATTATAAAATCAATACAACTAAGATAAATAAGGAATCAGTTTATTGGTAAAAATTTTTCCATTCAATATCTACAATAAAGGTTTGATATCCAAGATATATAAGGAACTAACACAAATACTTAAGAGAAAAAAAAACAATCTCCAATGGATAAGTGGAAAGGGTATGAACTGTTTTTCAAAACCATATTAAAACCATTTTTTTAAATATAAAAGGTTGCTCCAAATAATTAATAAGATAAATTGAAATAAAAATAACTGATTTTTTACCCCAGAATCAGTAAATAGGACAAAAAATGGGAACAGTCAATATTGGAGAAGTTATGGAAACACACTATTTGTGGAGCTGCGAATTGGTCCAGGCATTCTGGAAAGTAATTTGGAATTATGCTTAGAAAGTAATTAAAAGGTACATATAATCTGACCCAAAAAGAAAGATTCCATATTCACAAAAATATTTAAAATAACAATTTGTTTTGTAATACCCAAGTAATTGAAAGTAGATAGGAGGAATATTTAAGCCAATGAGGTATATTAATATAATGGAATATTACTGTGCTGAAAGAATCAACAAATGTGAGGAATACAAAGAGATATAAGAACATATATGAATTGATGCAAGGTGAAAGTAAGAAGAACCAGTTAATTGTTAATAACAGTATTAATAGGAACAACACCACAAATAAAAACCAAACACTAACATTATAATGAACCAGCTTGGCCCAAAAAAAGAGATACGAGAATTTTCTTCTCACTCTTTTTTGAAGAAGTTGAATACATCATATACTGAAGGATTTCATTGATATGCTATTTTTTTTCTCTTTGTCTCTTCTCATAAGGGATAATTGTATTTAAGAGTCATAAGGGAGAGAAAGGTGATGTAAAAACAAAAATATAATAATATCTTGAAAAAATGTTGTAGATATTTTTCAGATGGTGTATGGTAGTAGAAAAATTACTGAATTTGTATTCACAAAAGCTGAATTTGAGTTCTGACTCTCCCACTTACTAGCTATGTTATTGATAAGTCAGCTTGGTAAGGGTCTTCATTTCTTCATCTGTAAAATTTGATCTCTAATGTACTTTTTGGTTCTAAATCTATGATCTTATGCAGATAACATGACCAATGATATTGACAGGGAAGTGCAGCATAGCAAAAAGAGCATTAGATCTAGAGTCAAAAAACTAGGATGTGAATCCTGATTCTACTGCTTTCGGAGTTACTCTGAACAACTCACCTCCACCCTGAAGGCATCAATTTTCTCCTTTGTAAAATGGGGAAATTAGACTGGATAATCTCTAAGCTTGTTTCTAGCCTTCAATTCTTAGATCCTATGAATATTGAAGAATTAGCCCAAAGTTTTCTTTGGCTATTTTCTTCTGATTGACTGGGTGTTACCTTCTTAGCCTGTTGGTGCTATTGTTCAGTTTCTCCAATTCTTCCACCTCGTATGTCATCTAAGATGTCACAGCTCTGAATTTGTTCTAAACCTAGCTGCTAGAGTAATTGTTGAGAAGCCGACATGCTTCTGAGGCACCTTTCTTGAGGGGGAGTATTTCTGAAGGCATGTACTTGAACACATGTGAGCATACATGCAGGTATACACATACACACCTATACTTATTTCTTAAAATCCTACCACCTGATTAATACAAAATATCAAAATCCAGGTCTTCACATTTCTCTTATGCTTCCTGACAATTTATTATTACTGAACAATTTCATAATACAGATAAATATAGAATTGATGTTACATTTGCACAAATTCCACTGGCTACATAGATGAAAGTAATTCTACAGGAATGAAAAACTCCAGGGAACATGAGAGGTGACTATTCTCTGAATTACCCTCCAGGTCTTATAGAAATCCAGTTCTATAAGATGTTTTACTAATATATATGAATGACCAAAATATTAAGTATATTAGTTGCTATTCTTGATTTTCTATAATCCACCCTTAGTTCTCTACCAAAGTTGTCTCATTTAGAAGAAATCTCTCCCCCTTTTCCCTCTCTCCCCCTTTTCCCTCTCTCTCCCTCTTTCCTCTCCCTTTTTCTATTTCTGTCTCTCTCTCTCTCAGGCACACACATGCCAGGATACATCAATGAATGGTTCAAAGAGCACTGAATTTGGGGCAGCTAGGTGGCACAGTGAATAGAGCACCAGCCCTGGAGTCCTGAGTTCAAATTTGGCCTCAGACACTTAACACAAAAACTAGCTGTGTAACCTTGGGCAAGTCACTTAACCCCAATTGCCCTCCTCTTCCCCCTCCAATAAGCAAGAGAGAGAGAGTGAGAGAGAGAGAGAGAGAGAGAGAGAGAGAGAGAGAGAGAGAGAGAGAGAGAGAGAGAGAGAGAGAGAGAGAGAGAGAGAGAGAGAGAGAGAGTGAGAGAGAGAGAGAGAGAGAGAGAGAGAGAGAGAGAGAGAGAGAGAGAGAGAGAGAGAGAGAGAGAGAGAGAGAGAGAGAGCACTGAATTTGGAGACAAATAATATGGGTTTGAAACTCAGCTCTGATTCTTTAGTATCTGTGTGACCTCAGGCAAGTCACTTTCCCACTCTGAGCCTGTTCATACATTAAATTAAAGGATCATATGAAAAGACCTCAGAATTTGCTATAAGTTCTAAATTTCTATTTCTAAGTGACCATTTCCATTTCTGAATTTGTGACAGCAAAGGAATAAAAGCTGTGGCATGATGCTTCCAGATTCAAGCCCTGTGATCAGGCCTGTAATATATAAGGATCTACTATGTGTGTTCCTTTCATAACTCCTAAGGAATCTGGTATACATTTTACAGTTTGGGTCTTTTCCCTAAAGCAGGAGAGATTAATCAAGATACAAAATTTAGTTAATATTTTGTCTGTTTTTCAGTGCATCTTTTAGTATAGATTTTAATACTAACCCATACTTCAACCTATGTTTAAAGACTATTATTATATAATCTTTTTTTTGGAGGGAGGAAGGCAGGGCAGTTGGGGTTAAGTGACTTGCCCAAGGTCACACAGCTAGTAAGTGTTAAGTGTCTGAGGCTGGATTTGAACTCAGTTTCTCCTGACTCCAGGGCCGGTGCTCTACTCACTATGCCACCTAGCTGCCCCTTATATAAACTTTACAACATAATTCTGCTGGTTATACTAATTCACAAAAGACAAGATCACCTATTCTGCAAAGGTATACATTTAATACCATAAATATGTTACATCTTTGATGGGACTTAATTCCTATCCCAACTCCCTTTTTTTGTTTCATGAAAATCCCAAATTTTCACAATAAATTCATCAATTTAAACAAATAATGTACATTATTTCATCCAAATTTTAGAAAGTTTTGTCATTCTTGTTTCAAAGCCCTGGAAGTAAGCAGATCCACAAAAAGTACAGGTTTATTCAGAAATCTATTATTTCAGGGCCCAGAGTGTTCCCAAATAGGGCTGTCTCCCTGTACAGAGCTTCATTTATAGAAAACACTGATTCCCAGGGTGTTTAGCTTCAAATCTATATTATATAATTCCAGTCATACTTAAAAAGTCAAGCCTTCATTTTCCCTTGACCCCTTGTCCATATATAACAAAATTAAGACAGTACAATGTAATGGAAAGAGCCTTAGACTTGGGCCAAGAAACAGTTTATATTCCAGTTCTTACCTTAGTTAGCTAGGGGCTAATAGGAAGTCAGTCAAGCTTTTATTGTCTTAGTCTACCCATATGTATGCATTGACTAGGGCCCCAAGCAAGCCATTCCAGGTTTGAAGTACTTTGTGGGTCAACACCCATTCCAAGCAGAAATTTTCAAGCTTCTATTAATGGATTTACTTTACTTGGCCAACCAGAAGACATCATCAAAGGAAAAATGCAATCAAATAGCCAGTAAAAATAAGTGAAAAGAAAGAATTCTCTTGATACACATAGGGGTAGATTATCCCACAGGTTACCATGCCACACATGACATAGGGGACACATAGAGAAATACATGACATAGAAAACAAGTGGAGGGGCAACATGTAAAGATCATGTATTGCTAGGGAATGTACCTGGAAGGGCACAAAAGAGGGAAGAGGTGTGTGTTCATACATGACCACGGAAATTCATGCCTCTGATACTGCAGAACTGCCCATGTCCCCTGGATGAGAACCTCCATGTTTTCTCTTCTGCTGCTCTGTCCTATATACTGCTCTACTTTCTGATGTATTTCCTTTTTCTCCCAGGCATCTCTATCTGAACTGCTCTCTGGTATTTCCACTGTTATTGCTTGCAATTAACATGTAGTAGATTACAACAATTTTGTTTGCTGCTACCATAGGTTCTTGGATCTGCTTTTATAAAGGAAAGCAAATCAAAATGGGTTAACAAGCTTACTTTAATCAGTCAGACATATATCTTTTACCTTGTTCAGGGGAAAAAGGTCAGCACCCCGAACTTCAAAGCATACAGGCAGAATTATCAAGACAGAAACAGATCAAGTAGACAGATTTCCAAACTGTCCAACCATTACATCCATACCCAGTCAACATCTGGGTTTCCACATCTGGGTTTTTTTCAGAGGGGGGGGCGGGCCCTGGACAAGGGCTTCCCAGAATACAGATCAAATCACAGAACACTTCTCAAAGTGAGCCCCCAAAACAAAGCTACACATCAGGGCTTATATAGCCTTCTCCTGGCTCAGAGAATGTAACAACCTTATTGACTCACTGGCCAATCAAGAAGTATCTACTGAAAAACAAGCCTCCCACCCCAGGCTCCAGGTGCACTTTAGCTTAGGGGCAGGGAAGATCTTCCAAATTTGCATTCCCATTATGTATGGTGAACTTTGAGAGTTGCTAGGTGTAATGTAACACCAAGGAAAGGCAACTTCCCAAGGTTCAGAATACCAGCATAGGTGCTCTCCATTTTATTCAGTGACCAACCAAGAACAGAGAAGATCAAAACATGACATCATTCCAAATACAGCATTTACTAAATGTGATTAAATAATCTCCAAGGACTACCCCACCCCAGGACCTTCCAATCATTCAATCAATTACAAAGTCCCTGGTCTAAATACTTCTCCACCCCTAGGCTATACCTTTATTTGTCAATCAGAGCACAAAAAGGTCAAAAGTTCCCCACCCCTGGATCTCAATTGAATCTACCCCAGAGTTACATCAAGTTTAAACACAGCACTTAATACCCAAATGGAGGTCTTTTCTTCATCTTGACACAAGGCAAGTTCTCAGCAATCATAGTTCCTGGGGAGACAAGGCTTAGAAAGGCCACAAGATACATTGCCAGTCCCTTCATTAATTCATCCTCTGTCTGTAGAACAGTCCTAGAACCCCTGAAAACATTAGCAAAACCCTCTCCCAGGATATCTGTAAACATACAACAAGAAAATCCTTCTTCAGGGCTTCTGAACCAACAGAAAGGTTCCCAGACCCCTGCAACAACAGCACTGTCCTTCACCAGTGGACAGTATTCACTCTGTCTGCAGGACAGTCTCCAGACCCCTGCAACAACAGCACTGTCCTTCACCAGTGGACAGTATTCACTCTCTGTCTGCAGGACAGTCTCAGGGCTTCTTAACCAAAAGCCAGGTTCCAGGACTTCTTCAACAACAGGACTGTCTTTCACCAGTGGACAAATCTGGCAAAAGAACATCAAAACAGACAGACAAAGTACCAGCAAAACAGCCATGTCTCCTCAGTCCTTGGCAGCTCAGGGGGCAGGTCTCAAAAGTCCAGGGCAATTCAAAGCGGCCACCAGCAATTCTCTTAGTCTCTCTCTCTGCCTCCACGTGGGTGCTGCTTCCAAAAAGTTCTCCTGCCTCTCCCTTGTCTCTCCAAATCTACAGTTCAGGACTCTCTTTTCACATCAACAAGTCCATCCCACAGGTGGGATTAACAAGCTCTGGGTTTTAACACAATCAATTTGAAAAACTAAGCCAATACAGGGGAATCTTTAAATGCCATTACTATCACACTAGGCAAAAACAAAGAAAATAAGTCATTACCCCATGCCCAACTTGGTAGTGACCTTTCAAAACTTAGCTAGACTGGTCTTCAGGCAGTCGATGTATTGACTGTCCCTGGGCCTGTTTTTGAATTGAAGCCTTTTCAGTTTAACAGAGACTGCCAACATTTGCACTTTGTTGGCATAGCCTTGGTGAACCCCAGATCACTCCACATTCAGTACATTGTGTATATTTAATAAGTTCACACTGAATTCACTTAAGAAGGTTAGTTGCACTGTTAATTCAGCAAATATTTTTAATTCAACAAATACATCAATCATCTTCTGAGTGTGAGGCACTAACTTCACTGCTTTCTCTTTGATATGGAATGATAACCATCTTCTCCAGAAGCCTTTTCCCACACACTCCCCACACACACCTCCTCTTGGCCTAGGAGATGTGAGAAGCAGGGGCAAGTGGGGGCCTGACCTGGATCTGGTAGTATTAAGAGACAGTCATTATTGGTCCTCCCAGTCTCAGGTTATAAGAACACAATGTCGATAGGTGGCACAAAAGAGGAATGACTAATAGCATGTGGGCTTAGAAGTAACAGTGGGCACAAATGGCAATTCAATTTTGGAGTCCAATGGGAGAAACAAAGAACTTGGAGAAGAGAAAAATCCCTCTGAATATCTGTTTGAATCCCTGTCTTTCACTGAATCTTTCTTCTAAACCAGCATGTAATTGATGGGTTTAAAAAGTTGCTTTGTCTCACATATCATGCTCTGAATATTGGGTTTGACTATAATTGCAATAGGTTACACTAATTCACTTTTATTTTATCAAATGTAATTGGTTAGGGTGCTACAGTCTTTTGAATATAATATGTAAATGTGAAGAAAGGACTATGCTAATCTACCTAATGAGAGCACAGAGTATCCTGCAATTGTAGGTGCCACCCACAGCCATAGCCCTGACCTTCAGTTTTACTCTTTAATATTCAGAAATGCTTAGGGCAGTCCATGGTATAGGTAATAATCTAGTAGCATAACTCAGAAAATTAACTCCCAGGTAGCAAAAAAAGGATGAGGAAATTCTTAGTCAGTTCTGGTTCAATCAGTATGGTGCAGTAGAAATCACCTTTGGGTTAGAAAGAGAGACCTGGATTTGTATCCTGCCTCTGACATTTACTACCTGTGTAACCTTGAGTAAATCACCTATCTTCCCTGGACCTCAGTTTTCTCATCTATAAAAAGAGAGGGTTGGACTGGATGACCTTTGAAGTTCCTTCCAATTCCAGTTTCATGATTGTATTACCTGAATTCAAATCTCTGACACTTTGGACAAATCCCTTTAGCCTCAATTTTCTCAGCTATAAAGTTTTATGATATGACCTTTGAAGCACCTTATAGCTCCAAATCTATGATAGCATGATCTCATTGATGCCCCCTTCCAGGTTATTGATCTTTCTCTCATACTAACCTTCTCAGAAGTACATCTAGCTTTCCATATTAATCTTACTTAAGTTGTCTCCCTTCATTAATTTCTAGAAACACACTTTACAACTAAAGTACATAGCACAGTATACATTACATTACAGTGTAATGAAAAAGGTGCTGAATTTGGTGTCAGGAGACCTGGTCCCAAGTCCCAGATCTGTCACTGATGGTTACTATCTATGAGATCGTGGGTGGGTAACTTGACTCTTTTGTGCCATCCTTTCTTCATCTGCAAAATGAGGATAATAATACACCATCTATCTCACAGGATCTTTGTAAGGAAAGCGCTTTGTAAGCTTTAAGATGCTATAGAATTGTGAGCTATTGTTTAAAATAATTGATGATAATGAGTAACAGATGAGGGACACAGTAACCCCATTTAGATAAACTCTCTCCCTAATTTTAGATTCGGCACACACTCAGCACTCTCTCTCTCTCTCTCTCTCTCTCTCCCTTGCTCACATTTTACACAAAGGATAATGTCAACATATCAGACTTCCTTTTTCAGGATGTATATCTCTCAGCTTTTGAAGACTTTACCTAAGATCTAGCTCTGTTACATCTAAAAGCATCCTTAGGATTAGTAAATTAGTAATTATTGGAGAAAAGTATTTTATATTGGGGTTGTTATGTCTAAGTCAGTTTTTATATCCTTTCTGTAAAGGAATGTTACTAATTAGCATTATGTTAAGAAGTAAATCAAAGTTCATGGAAATGCAAATTGTCTTTAAACCACAGATGTCCCCACTGAAGTTGCTTAGATATCCAGGTGAATAGAGGGAGAAATTAAAAGAAAAATCTGGCCTTGCATTTTTAGGACAAATAGGAAAAAATAAGGCTTCTGTTTATCTTAAAAGAATGAACTCATTTCAGGAAAGAAAGAGTGTTATTTTAAGGGTTCTCTTAGGCAAAAGTAAGTTGCCAAGTAAAAACAGAAAAATCCTTCCTTGAAGCTTGTAAAGAACAGTTCTGTTAGACCAATCTATCTGAGATAATTTGAATTTGTTCAACCAATTGGACAGAGGATTTGTTGTTGTCTTGAAGTTTCTTTCTTACCATTCTCTAATTTTGTGTCTTCAGAAGAAACCTACATCTTGTCAAGCAAAACTGCTTTCCCTAATTTGGTCTGTTCTAAGTCAAGATGGTACAGTGGAAAGAACAATGAATGCAGAGGCAGAGCATCTCAATTCCAGTCCTTCTTCTGCCACTTATTATCTGAATGACCTTGGGCAAGTAACTTCTCTCACCTGTAAAATGAGGGCATTAGATTAAATTCCTTCAGGGTCTTTTCCTCCACCAGATCTTGCAAAACAAGCTTGGATGGATCTCTTAATATCTCCTCTGGTACAGACCCCTGCTTTGAAGGTAGAGGTCTAGAACAGGGAGTGAGCTGAATTACTTCTCATGACTCTCTTCTTTTCCTGAACCCCCATCTTATTTCCCCATATCTACCACCCTCTTTATGTTAGAGCTTCTCAGTTAGCGGAAAAGCAAAGTTGAGTTTGATTAAAAATGATCTTTGCAAACAAGTGATAATGATCATTTTGTAGAACAAACTTATTTAGAGATTAATACATAAAGTTGGAGGAGCCACATTAGTGATATCCAGATATGAGTGGAGTTTGATATGGTTCATGCTGAAAGCTTGTTTTTCAACTTGGGACCCACAGGAATTACTATGAAATATCCTCATCAGAGTTTTGGTCACACCTGATTGGAGGATCCATCTTCTACAATATTGGGTCAATTTGACTACATCAACATGCAAACTAAAAAATGCCTCTGTTTGGGTGATTAAATGAGGAAGAATGATTAACCTTTATAAGGCTCAAAGTAGGACTTCTCTCCAATGCCTGGGAAATTCTGTCAAGTTGACAGGAATGCCAGGAACAAAAAGAACAATTGAAAGTATCTTTCAATATATGTACCACCATCTTTTAACTGGTCAGATTTAAGTATTCATTTTTTTTAATGAAATATCTATTTAGAATTAAACTCCCAAGCCTCTCTGCAACCTCTGGGAAAGTATGCAGTAGAAAAACCCATTTTTCTATAAAATAAAACATAAGTAAATTTATCTTAAGATGGTCATAATAATGAAAATGCAAATCATAGCAAGACATATGTAGGCAGATGGAACACACTGGCCATTGTTGTTTTCTAAAACCAATGATAAAACACACTTTCTTCTTTTCAGTAAAGAGGTGGTAGACTGCCGGTATAGAATGCAATAACACACAGCATTATTTTCCTTTGTTATAAGGGAGGGTTATTTAGGAGGGAAGTGATATTGGCATTTAAAAAAAAAGCATCAGTACAATATTTTTTGTTCAGACCTGTCCCCTAATGCAGATTTGCAACTTATCTACAACTTATAGTATTATAGACCTGCTTGGGGTACTGAAAATTTAAGTAATTTGCCCACATTTGCACTAGTGTTTGTCACAGGTAAGTCATGAACTCGAGTCTTCCTGTACCTTTTTAGAAATTCCAAAATCTAAAATTCTATACTATTTAAGATAATGATATTCTTAAAAAAAAAAACTATATTTTTACTTGTGAAAATTTCCTTGTAATGCTTCATTGGTTATCTATATTATTAGACTCATACCCATGTCAGAAAAATACTGTGACTTTGAGAACAGATAAAGGACATCATGCTATACTACCCATTATTTTTTTTTAATTATAAGAGCAATCACCACAAAGTCTAAATGAATGGGGGCAGGATAGCTCCTTGGGTAGGTATGAAGAGTGAGTAATGTCCTCCCTAGACTACTCAGGAAAATCCCACTCTACGCCCATATGAAAATCTCTTCCATTTTGGAAAGGAATCCTGTGTATAAAGAGTAAATGCATGCATATGGAATTGCCATAGCAACAGTGAGACCAAATTTATCTTTAGAAGTCTAAGGCCTATTTGCTCATCAACGTGTTTAACCAACCTTCTAGGGCATCCCCTTTATAGCTAATGGAGGAAACCAAGGTAGTTAAATGAGGTTAAGTGATTTGCCTGAGGTCACACAGATGGGAGCCTTAGAACTAGTAATCCTGAGTTCTTAGTCCATTTTCTGCCCCTAAAACACAGTGCTTCTCAGAAATGAGCATGTGGCTATTAATTCGATTGTGATAACCACCAAAACCTTATGAGGAAACATTAACAAGTATAAATACAAAAGCTTTTAATATGCCCTGTATCTTTAATGATGTGGGGTTTCAGATTTTTTATGGTAAAATAAACTCGTGCAAGATTGAAATGGTATCTGCCCTCATGACACAGGGTTGAAAGAGAAATGCATCATTTGTGGCAAACTGCAAAACAATATCTTAAGTGATGGTAGTAATTATAAACATAGAGCAAACTTTGAATCATTTTTTTCATGTTATTGGCATATTTTTATTATAAAGTTTTTTTCTATATTTGAAGGCTTATAATATCATAGGATCATAGATTTAGAACTGCAAGGCGTCTTCTTATTGTTCACTCATTTCAGTCATATCTGACTCTTCTTGACCCCCTTTGTGATTTCCTTGACATATCCTGGAGTGGTCTGCCACTTTCTTCTCCATTTCATTTTACAGACAAGGAACTGAGGCAAACAGGAGTAAGCAACTTGGCCAGGTCACACAGCTAGTAAGTGTCTGAGGCCAGTTTTGAATTCATGAAGATGAGCTTTCCTGACTTCAGGCCCAAACCTCTATCCACTTTGCCACCTCACTGCCCCATATGGCACCTTAGAATTCATCAATTTCAACTCCCTCATTTTTCAGATGAAGAAACTGAGGGACCAACAAGTGATTTGCCTAGGGTCACACAGCATCATGTGTTCCCATGTATGTTTGTGTACCTATGTTGGCACATAAAATGACCATTACTCTTATGTTCTCAAAATTCCAAGGCTTATTCTATTTGAAGGGAGAAAAAAACAACCTGAAGGACATTTAGAGATAGTCACCAAATACACAAAAGCTTATTCAGTGAAGAAAGGCGACCAACTTTTCACACTCTTCACAAGCAGCATGAGGGATTTAGGCTAGGTAAATTGCCTTCCAGTGAAAGTTATTGAATAGTAAATTGAGTTGTCAAGCCAAGAGGGTAGCATCACCGACTCTGGTTTTGTTTGCCAACTCAATAGCTCTTCAACTGTCAGGAGATAATTTTCCTTAGAGGCAAAAGGATTGACTAGGTGACTATATTAAGTCCACTGTAACCTTATAATTCTCTGACAGTTCTCCCTGTTCTCAGGCTTCCTATTGGCTGGGATGCTGAAGCACAGACATAACGCTTTGAATAACTCTACAATTCTCTATCTGTAAAGACATGCCTTTCCCTCACCAGATAGGCCTTTCTTCCGTACCAATCACCATTCCCAGATTGCATAGATTTTTTGAGTAAGGCAACAGGAAGAGAATGGGAGTGGGAGAGAGGGAGTATTTAAATGTTAAAATTGGGGCAGATTTGGAAACTTAGCCTAGCTGTATACTGAAAAGATCAGAAGATAAGTAGAAAACAAGTGATTCTGCTAGAAGGCCTCAAACCAGGGCTAGAATGAGTCACCTACAACGTCTGAGTCAATCAGTCAGTCAGTAAGCATCACGTAAGTTTATGCCAACCGTGGTGATTACAAAAAAAAGTGAAAACAACCCTGTCCTCAAGGAAACAGACATGCACACACATACATATATAAAACAGAAACCAAGGGAAGTATTTAAGTATGGCAAACTAACAGGTGAGAAAAGGAGAAAGGGAATAAATATGTATTTAACACCTACTATGTTTCAGGCATTGTGGTAAATGCTTTTTACAAATATTACTGTATTTAAGTGTAGGTCTATAGGCAGCTAGGTGGTACAGTGGATAGAATGCTGGAGCTGGAGTCAGGAAAACCTGAGTTCAAATGTGGCCTCAGACACTTATTAGCTGTGTGACCCTGGGCAAGTCACTTAACCATATTTGCTTCAGTTTTGTCATCTATAAAATGATCTGAAAAAGGAAATAGCAAACCACTCTAATATCTTTGCCAAGAAAACCTCCAATGGGGTCACAAAGAGTGAGACACAATTGAAATAAATGAACAACAAACAGGTAAGGTACAATGTCTAGGGAAAAAATGTAATAGAGTTTTCCAGGGTAGAAGGGAGAAAGATGTTTTCAGCAGTTGTTTATATACAAATGTGTAGTATAGTATTCATTAATATGTATGAGAATCTGTATGTATAGGTATATATGTACATATAAACATATATACAAGATTGATTAAAATATGGCCCTCTTCCGGAATGTCAGCACATCAATACAGTCCTATAGACCAGAGCTTCTTAAACAACACTGGGTCTCCACCCCATAGGAGGTTGTGAAAAATTTGGCAATATAAAAAGTTTTCTCACCGCACAGCGACCAAAAATTAATTAAAAATCAAACACATAATGAGTCGGAGGTACTGTGGCAGCACTTGCCCATGTTGCATGAGGTAACTTTACTGTAGCCTTGGTTCTGAACACAAAGTATGCACACTTTGCATTGGGCATGCCCTCAGGCCACACAACACCAGTGAATGATGCCAAAGGTGAAAAGGGATCAGAGTGGAAAAAAATTAAGAAGCCCTACTATAGACAGTGGGAGACTAATAAACAAAAAGCAAAACATGAACTAGGGAAAAGTGACTTGTGTGTGCCCTCCATGCCAAAGTCCTGGGGCATGATTTCTCCCCGGGGGAGCCTTTTTGCCCACTCCAGTTCCAACCCCAAACCTGTCCAATCCCATGCCTTGTCACTGAAAAACTGTTGGCCTTGGGAATGCGTTCACTCAAATCCTCTTCTCTGTGACAGTGGGCAAATGAAGTCATGTCTGCTTTGTCCACCTCAGCCTCATCCTCTGTAAAAAAGGGATAATGATATACTAGCTACCTTTTAAGATTGTAAGGAAAGTACTTTGTAAACCTTAAAGCCCTATAGAAAGTTATGTTGTTATTATATTTCCTTTTAAAATGCAGATGGTAGCAAGGTTAGAATGGAAACCTTTGTGGATTAGATTATGTTTTGCAAGGTCTAGAATTCAATCTGAAATGTTTGTTTTCCTATGAAATAAATGTCTTGCTTCATATTTCATCCAGAACCTAGCTCCAGACATTCCAGGAATCAGCTTCACCCCATCAATGCACATAGACTTTCCTACCACAGCCAGTGGCTAGACAATAGTGAATAATATTTCTCCCTCTCTGATGATGATCAGCTAAGAGGGCAGCCAAAGGGTTATAGGGTACATAAATGTGTCCCAGACAATCAAACTGTATTTGTATCCTGGCAGATGATAAATCGCATTCTCTACAATCAGCTTAATTGGTCTCTGAGAGTGAAAGCAAGGACAATGGTTTTTCCTGTGTTCCTTGCTTAGCCCCCACCTTATTTACTGGCAGTCCTTTCCAAGGCAGGCTGCAAATACATCCCTTTCTTGAGTCATTGTATTCATTCTGAGGTAACCAGAGGCCAAATTGACTTTGGAAGGAGCATGTTATATGTGCGTGTGTTGGAGGAAGAGTGGAAATCTAAAGGAACAACATATTTCATTTCATTCTAAGAGATCTGCAGTTTTAAGCGGGTGTGGGAGGTGACCAGTACCTTTGGGTGGATGGGAAGATGTAGGGCATGAGGGGGAAAGGAGAAGAGACTAAAGAATATTGGCTATTGGTAAAATAAGAATGGAGGGGATAGGCCTCAAACTGAACCCATTCAGTATTTTCCAGCAGTGAAAATTTTTTGGTTAGCCCTTGTTTATGCAGAAAGTATGCTGTGTATAGTATACTTCCAAGTTCCTCAGAAAAAAAAGAAACTCTCTATAAAGTATAAGGAATAAAAATCCAGCCCCATCTAAGTATGGCTATATATGTTCATAGCCTGCAGTACCACAAAATAGTACTATTTTTTTGTAAATAACTTGTATCAGGAGTTTTAGCTGTTTTGCCTTTACAACACACAAATCAGCCAGTTAGTAGACATTAATTAAGCACCTGATATGTCCTGGGCACTATGGTAAGTGAGGGAGATAGATACAAGTACTTATTGCAACCGCAATAACTTACATTTCCATCGCACCTTAAGATTTATAAAGGGCTTGACTTAGAGTTGCTTTGTAAGGGAAGGAGTATGTTGTTGTTCAGTCCTTTTTCAGTTGTGTTCAATTCTCGGTGATCCTATTTGAGGTTTTCTTGGCAAACTGAAGAGGTTTCCCATTTCCTACTCCAGTTCACTTTATAGATGAGGAAACTGAGGCAGACAGGGTTAAGGGTCTTACCCAGGGTCACATAGCTAGTAAGTATCTGAGGTCAAATTTGAAGGTGAGTCTATCTAACTCCAGGTCCAGAGCTCTGTCCACTGTGCCACCTAGCTGTCCTAGAGAGTGTAGGTATTACCATAATTCCCTTTTCACAGATGAGGAATACAAATTGTAAAGATTTAATTCATGGAATTAAATATAAAAGTGTAGAATTTAGAGACAGAAGGGGTCTTTGTGATCACCTGGTCTAATGCCTCTCAATTTATAAATAAGGAAACTGAAGTTCAGAAAGATGATGCAACTTACCCAGAGTCCCCCAAAGCATGAGTGGCAGGACCAGAAATCTAACTCAGGTCCTCTGATTTTCAATCCAGAAATCTTTCCACTCCATGACTCATCCAGAATCACAAACACTGTCTCAGTATTTTTTTTATTTTAATTTTTTAATTTTTTGCTTTTTGGAAGGCAATTGGGGTTAAGTGACTTGCCCAAGGTCACACGACTAGTTTTTGTGTTAAGTGTCTGAGGACGGATTTGAACTCAGGTCCTCCTGACTCCAGGGCTGGTGCTGTATTCACTGTGCCACCTAGCCGCCCCGCTGTCTCAGTATTCTAAACGTGGTTTTCTGACTCTATGTCCAATGTTATCTTCATTAATACCACATTGCCCACAAGGATAAGAGATGTAAGCGAAATATCAGATGTTTTTTTTTTCTTTAAATAACATCCAGTCTGATTGGAGAGCCCAAGCATTGGAAACACTGATACACAGAGAACCATTTGCAGTAGTCTCTAACAGGTTTGCAATTGTTTCTCTTCCATTCTCACCTATCTGTTCCTCTTCTTCCAGAAACAGAAAGGTGGCCAGCCTTTGATATTTCCATATAGCTTGGGAAAACACGGAAAAGAGAGAGTTAAAAAATCAGATTTCTATTGATCACCCCACTCCATGCAAGACACCATGCTACCTGCTAAAGGAGATGCAAAGTAATAAAAGAATCAACTCTTCTCTGTGATGCACTCATACCCTAAGGAAATATATGTATATGTAAACATATTAGAGCAGCAAGGTGGTGCAGTGGTGAGTGCAGGGCTTACAGTAAGGAAAACCTGACCTCATATACTTACTAGCTGTGTGACCCTGGACAAGTAACTTAACCTCTACATCCTTCAGTTTTCTCAAAGGTAAAAAAAGAATAATAATAAAGTACCTCCCAGGATTGTTGTGAGGAACAAATGGGATCATATACACAAAGCATTTTGCAGACCTTAAGGAGCTGCATAGAAGCTAATTTGTTAGCATTATTGTGCTTATTATTCTGTATGTTGGTATATATCAGTACACACACCCACACTTTTACTGATGCTGTGAATTTTTAGTGTCAAATCAATGGTATGTACAATGAATGCTATAGGAGTTCAGAGAAAGGCAAGTTAATATTTGCTGCTGAGGTGATTAGAGAAGGCTTCATAAAAGAGGTAGAATTTGATCTAGGCCTTAGTGAATAGGAGAGGACAGGTAAGCAGGATGGAATGGGGAGAGCATTCCAGTTAGAGGGAAAGGTAGAAGCAACGGCTTAGGAGGTGAGTTAGTACAACATAAGTCTGGAGAGTAGCACATAAAGCTGTTTGCTCTTGTTCAGTTGAGTCCACCTCTTCATGACCCCATTTGGGATTTTCTTGGCAAAGATACTAGAGTTGTTTGCCCCTTCCTTCTCCAGCTCATTTTACAAATGAGAAAACTGAGGCAACAGGGTTAAGTGACTTGTCCAAGGCCATACAGCTAATAAGTGTCTGAGGCTAGATTTTAACTCAGGAAGATGAGTCTTCCTGACTTCAGGCCTGGCACTCTATCCACTGTGCCATTCTCCACAATTTGGGTCATGCAGGAAAAGCCTTATTACTATTTCTAGGGTCAGGTAAGTGGTACAGTAGATGGGGCAGAGGACTTGAAGGTAGGAGGACCTGAATTTGAATACTGACTCAGACAATGCTTTATTGACTAACTGACTGACTGATCCTAGGCATATTCCTTAAGCCCTCTGTGCCTCAGTCTCCCCATCTGTAATAATAAAAATAAAATATCACCTGCCTCACAAGGTTGCTGTGAGGTCAAATAAAGTAGCATATGCAAAATGCTATAGAAACTTTAAAGTACTATATAAATTTTATTATTTTTTATTATACACAGTATTCCATCTTCCCTTTCTGTGCCTTTGAGAAGTCTCTCCTCCATGCTGGGAATCTTCTCCACCTCTGCCTCTTAGGACCTCTTGGAAGTTCTAATTTCCTTCAAAGTTCAATTCAAGCACCACCTCCTCCAGAGGGCCTTTCCTGATGCTTGAGCTACTAGTGTTTAATCCTCCCAAAAAATTATATATAATTTTTATACATTCTACATATGCTTCTCTGTGTATGTGAATAGTTCCTTGAAGTCAAGGACAGTTTCATCTCTATTTTTATATCCCCAGCACCTAGCAGACTCTCTGGTACATAGTGACAATAAAATGCTGGTTGATTGATAGTGAGAAATGATGGCAGGGTAATGAATTCCTCATCACTATAGGTGTTTAAGCAGCAAGTCAATGACCATGTTGTGAACAATATTCATACATTGGTCTGGGTGCTAAAAGAGGTGACCTTTGAGATATTTGGGGGACTTTATGGCTCTGATTCTGTAAGTCTGTAAAGAGATTTGGGGGCCAAATTATGGAAAACTTTTTATTCCATAATAAGGAGTATGGATTTTACCCCATAAGCATTGTGATCCCATTGGAAGTGTTTGGAAGAGGAGAGAAGTGATCAATTAGAATACAATTTTGAAATATTTTACTAATAAAAGCTATCTCATACTTTTAGTTAGACTAGAACCAAATTCTAGTCTTAAATATTATATAATTATTTGATTTTTCCAAGTTTATGTGACTTGCCCAAAGTCACCCAACAACCAGGACCTGACTAAGCAAGGTCTCCTAATTGACTCTATCTCTAAGATGCCTCCTGTCAAGCAGTCTCTTAGTAGCAAATATTAATTGAGTTCAACCAATGCCCTTGAATTCAACTCTGGTTTGTCTGCGGGATGTTAATGATAATTAAAAAGAACAATCCAAAAGACATTTGTATTTATTTTTGGAATTCAGTGAAAAATAGACTCAGGCAGTTACAGACCTGGACTGATACTCAAACCCTTTTTCTGACTTCAGTCAGTAATGATATTGGGTATCGTCCAAACTTTTTACAGAATTTACACTTATCAGTGATTAAGTGAAAGCAGCCATGGAACAGGAGTCAAGAGATCTAAGTTCCAGGGCTGCCTTGACCAACTAGCTCACTGTTTAACCTTGGGCTTACCCTCCTAGCCCTCATCTGGGTCAGAGGAGTCACTCTCTAAGGTTCTATCCAACTCTGACATATTTGGATTGTCCACTCTCATATAAGTACAGAGTGCTTTTAAGAGGAAGGAAATCACTGACAAAACAAGTTATCCAGAGAGAAATAAATAAAAGACAGAAGAACTGTGGCTAAACAGTAGTTGATCAGGAAATACCTCAAAGTTTTGTAAAGTTCAAGATCGATACGAGTCAGCAGTGTGACATTATAGCCAAATCGCTGACCTTAGGCTGAGTTGAGAGGTATGGAGTCCTAGGGAGGCAGAAAATGTCATTGTGAAGCACACAGCCCTGCTCATACCATATCTGGAGTCCACGTGGACATTTCTGGGTACCACATTTTAGGAAGAACAAGCAACAAGTGTGTTAAGGGAACTGGACAGTGTGCCATGTGACATCAGTTGAAGGAACTAGTCGTCTTCAGGTAGATCTGCCACACAGGAGAGGAATAAGACTATTTGTTCTTGATTCTCCAAGACAGAAATAGGAGCAATGGGTTGAAGATGAGGTGAAATAGATCTTAGTAAAATATTAAGGAAAAGTTTTCAAAAGTCATAGTTACCCAAAAGTAGAACCAGTGGCACTGGAGAAAGTGAGTTCTCCATCATAAGAGGTAACCACACAGTGGAGAGGTGAACACTTGTCAAAGTTATTGCAAAGGATATTTTATGCAAGTAAATGAACAGCAAAAGGGGATCACTAGGTCTGTTCTACCTCGACAGTTAAGTGCATAGAGTCCCCACGTCTGGAGTCAGGAAGACCTGAGTTCAAATCTAGCCTCAGACACTTGATAGCAATATGACTCTTGGGAAGTCATTTCTGTTTTCCTCAGTTTCCTCATTTATAAAATTGGGATAATAATAGCACCTGCCTTCCAGGGTTGTTGTGAAGATCAATTTAGATAATTATAAAGCATTTAGCATAGTGTCAGGCATATATAAGCACTATAAAATGATATTATTGTTATTATTTTTATTATTATATCTGAAATTCTGTGATTTTGTGAGGGTATAAAGCTGGTGAGAATTCCAGAATCATATTTTCTAGGCTACATTGGTCATCTTTGCTATGCTTTATGGATTGCCATAGAAGACTTCCTCTAACTTTGGGGGGGGGGGATGATATTAAGATGTCAGGAACAGTAAGTTAGTTACACAGCAGTGAAACATTAAAATATAGAGAACTTATGAGAGAAAGAGTATATGTGAAAATGGAATCCATGGGGATGGTAATACATATCCTCAACTAAGAAAATGCAAAGTATACTTATCTAAAGGCAAAGGAAGTCTTGACTCTTATTATTTGGCAGTATTTCTATGACTAACTCTCTGAAATGATTCTTTTGCTATTCTTTAGAAAGATGGTCATTATTAACCATATACATATAACAATTCCATGGTTGAAGTCTAAACTCTGAACTCAGACTAATGTCAGTATCAATAGCACTGGTCAAAATTGATGCTTATAAGAATAAAATCAAAATTTCTAGTAGTATTATAAACAAAATAGCGCCAAGTCTAGTTAGTGATCAAACATCCTTTTAATCCCCCCAATTAATTATTAGCTATATCTTATTTAGCCAAAGCAACATATGCTGCTGCATGTGTGGATGTCTCTGATCAGTGTGTTAAATTTTCTTTCAAATTTCAGAACTCTTTATGAAGTTGGGAAATGGAAGTTAAAAGAACAATGAATTTTTATTCAAGGATCTTGGGTTATAATCATGGTCTCTGCCAATAGATGTTATTTTGGGCAAGTCACCTCTCCTTCCTGGGATTTGGTTTCCTCCACTGTAAATAGGGAGGTTAGAGGAGATGATCTCTAAAGTCCTTTCTGCCTCTGTCATTCAGTTGTTCCATGAATAAAATAACCTGAGCAACTCTGGAATACTGATGACAATAACTCCCAGTGAACCCTCTCTTATGGCAATATAGAGTGGTGTAAATGGAATATACTCTGTCTTGGAGGAGAAGGAAGCACAGCTGTTGCTGGGCCTCTGGACATAATTATTAGCAAGATTTTAATATCACACATCGTTTAAATTGTAATTTAAGCAGGTAGATGCTTTTTAATTCACCATCTGTGTAGTGAAATCAATAGTAGGAAAATTAGGCTGTGCTTTAATTAGACATAACCTGGTTGATTTGCTGTCAGATTGCAATGCCCATGATTGACGAGAGGGTGAATCCAACCACTTTCAAATTATATAATGACTGGTCCTCAGTGGTTTCATAAACATATTTTCATAAACATAATATGCATAACTGTAAGTACCCAGACATGTGCACACAACTATATCTTTGTTCATTTATTTTTCTTATCAATGGGACAATCACTCCAATATATCATTCTAAATGATTTCATCTTTGTCTAGAATTCTCTTTGTGTGTTTTCACTTTCTGTAATAACTCCCTCCTGATCAGCTGTTCTAAAATATAGTTCCATGGTGTGAGATATTGGGATATTTTTCCTTCCACTGAGATGCCCACTCATTTCCATGGAAACCTAGATCCTCAGAGGAAAAGCTTGTAGAAGCCATAGCTGTATTTGGAAAGCCGAAAGACTCCTATGACCACTGCAGTAACTAAGACTCAGCCCCTTTCTCCATTACTACAGCCTTGTTATAGGGGAGGTTGGCTCAGGACTAATATTAGACTTCATTTGAACCAAACTGAATATAAGTTCTCCATTTATCTTTTATTGTTTCATTAACAGTTAAACATAACTGGCACATATGCTAATGTAAAGAAGGCAAAATTATACTCAACAGTCTCAAACTCTTAGCCATTTATATGTTTGGTGTTCCTTTAAAAATTAGGAAACAGTACCTCCCTCCTGTAGTCGTGATCCTTACATACTTCACCTGTTAAAAATTCTTACCTCTTAGCATCTTTCTTAGACTGAATACAAAAATATACTTTCTTTGCAGTGGTTCTTATTGAAACAATCCCTTTATCTTTTTAAAAAAAATGATTGGAGATTTGCCACATTCTATTTTGTCTTATGATTACTTTTAATTTTTTTTTCCCCACTCAACAAGTACTTGTTAAGTGGTTGCTATGTGTCAGGCACCATACTAGGCTCTGGGAATGCAAAGACAAAAAAAAAATGAAACAGCTGCTGCCCTCAAGGGCCTTACATTCTATCGATGCAGTCATGCACTGATATGCTCATATACAGATATGCAAAATATTCACAAAGTAAATACTAGATAGTTCCTCGGGTAATTTCCTTTACTCAAGTTATCCTCATATGCCTCACCATAGCAAGGAAGTTATTTTGGTTCTCTAAGACTATGCCAGCTGAGCACAAGCTCAAGTACATCCTACCAAGTTAAAAAAGCTTCCAGTGTGAGCCTACTGATGGACTCAGCTGAGCACTAGCTTTACTAAGTTCAGAGAGGCTCGTCACCTGCTTGGTTTCAGCAGGATGAATTTCATGGCAATTCATAAAACTAACTGGTAAGACATAGAGAGGCTGTAATCTACATGGATGGAGGGAGCACTCACACCCATGAAATCACAGATCCTCACAAACTGGAGGTTGGGGTTTTGTGTCTAATCTAATCTGTATATATGTAACATCTCTCCTATTTGATTGTACATGAGAAGATTTGCCTTTTCTTTTTCATTTTGATAAACCCTACTGCACCTAGAACTGTGCCTTTTATACAGTAGAAACTCAATAAAGGTTTATTGAATGACTGGAGTAATGGATGGAATAAATGAATGCTTGTTCCTCTGTTCCATATCTATTTCTATAACTTTACATAACATCCCTTTTCCTTTGAAGATTACATTTCCCTTGTGGGAGTTTCTTCAACTGCAAAGGGTATATTCTAATGTTGATTCAGTGCCCGTGGGGCTAGGAGGATTAATTAATTCATTGCTATATAGAACTTGGAGATCCTGAGATAGAAGGTGGAATAGAAGTGCAGCAGATGATTATTAAAGTATTAAATCCATGCTCTGCCACTAGATATAAGGCAGCCGAACTCTCACCAACTGTTCAAGAGAAAAACGTAATTCTTGCACATCTAGCCCCTGGGAAAAATGAAAGGAGAGTAGTTATAATGCACTGAGCTGGCTTTCAAATATGTTTATTTTTATTTTAAAAGTTCAGCGAGGCTATGCATTGTTGACTTGGGCCTTCTTCACAGTTTGGTATTATTTATAAGATAAGTTTGGTGCAGAGATACAGGAGGGGATGGAAAAAAAAAAAGCTTTTTCAACCTCTTAGTGATATAGGTTGAATCCCCACCGGATGAAATAAGGGATGTGCTTAACCCATATTTCTTGAACTAAAATGCATATTAAGCAGTTTATATGGAAATAACTTCAGCCACCCCTTGAAAGGCACTAACCTCTAGGGTAGCATGTAGCAGCTCTTTAACTGAGCACATGGCAACTGGGCCCTGTCTACTTCAGCCACCACAGAACACTTTGCAAAAAGAAAAAATGGAAGGAGCATGTCAGGTAGGCAGAATTTAATTACCCTCTTTGGCAACCAGCCAGGCCAGCAGGGTTAGCATCTACTTTCCTGGAAGAGTTACCCAGTGATTCTGAGTACTTGCAATCAAGCTAAAACTGGGTAGAATGAGTGGGAGGGAAAACCGCCTCCTCTGTGTCATCAAGTGCTTAAGGATGCCAACTGTGCTGAATGTTGATATGCCTGTGAATTTGACTTGTCCTAAGGACCCTGAGCAGGTCACCTCCAGGAGTCAATCAGAGTCAACTCTAGGCAAAATTCTGGAGCAGATATAAAATGTTGAAAATAATGATCCCTTTTGGTGTTCCCCTGAAATATCAAGTGCTTTGTGCTAATAATAGCTAGCTTTTATATAAAGGCTTGCATTTATGTAGCGTTTAAAGTTGCAAAGCACTTTACATGTTATTTTATGTGATTCTAACAATAACCCAGGAACATATGTGCTATTATAATCCCCATTTTACAGATGAGGAACCTAAGGCCAAGATGGTTAAGTGATTTACCCAGGGTTTTACAACTGGCAAGTGTCTGAGCCAGAATTGATCCCATTACAGACTCCAAGTCGAGCACTCTTACTTATATACCACCTAACTGCCTAATTATTGCCCTCTTCTTAAGTTGTCCCATGATTATTTAGCCCTCTCCACCCCTCTTCTCATTCAGCCAGTCAGCACCTGCTATAGGTAAGGTACTAAACAAGATCATTCAATTTCACACACACTCACTAAGTGCCTATTTTGTGCACAGTAGGTACAGGGCATACAGAAACCAAAGCAGAGTAGTTTATTGTTGAGAGACTGAGTTTGGCCAGCAGAGAACTCAGTGGTTCGTGAGCCCTAGAGTAAAGACTGAATCGGAGCAGTTACTAATAAAGGCAAATACAACAGTGAAAAAAGTAAAAACAGCTTGAATCATTGATGGTGGGTCTGTAGAGTGGGTGGGTATGTCCAAAAAGGAAAATTCTGTGTGGATTTCCAGAGGCACTTGGGTGTGTGATACATTAGCCAGGGTGGCCCTGAGCATGGACTCTATGTCAATTTGGTGGTGGCTGCTTGAGGAGTAGGCTATCGACTGGACAATGCAGAAACCTTGTCTGGAGCACTACCTGCTATAAGGTCCTGTTGCAACTGACAGTCCCGAAAGAGACATTACAGGAGACAGGTTGTGAATAGTAGATCCTGGTCTGCTTTACATAACTGAATAATTATTTCTGACCCTCCATCCCCTGTAGTCTCTGAGAGGAAGGAGAAAAGACTCAAGGGAAAGTCAGTGACACTAAAGAGCTTGGAGAGCGCTTGAGATTAGCGTGAGCACCACAATCAAGAAAAGCAACAAAACTCTCCTAATGCCAAGAATAATGATTCAGGCCATGTGGCCTAATTGTAAATGACTGGGAGACCACTGCAGTAGGCAGATCACACTAAATATAGCAATCAGGGATGAGGCAACTGTCAGTGAGCAGATGTCTTCCACTGCTTAGAAGGGGAACTTCAAACTGTGTGAGTGTTTCCACATAAATCCCCCTCTACTGATGGAGAAAGGACTTAAAGCCCATTCCCTAAATGACAGTTAGGAATCTCTCTCAAACATATGAATAGACATGTTGATAACTGTGCTCATTTATAAATTCATTTCAATTCAACAAACATTTAATAAGCACCTATTGTGTGCAAAGTACTGCTAGACAGGTTAAAAAAATTGAGAAAGACATAGTTCTGACTGCAAGAAGACAATTATGAGGGTTTTACTCTTTAAATGTATTTACTACCTTTGAAAGAGAAATTTGTTAGCCTTTAATGAATACCTAAAAGTCAATGCTACTCATTGCTAAATGCATACTCTCTTTTTCCTTCTTTCCTATTCTTATTTATTAACAACAGTGATAATTATAGCCAATATTTATACAGAGCTTTAAGGTTTACAAAGTACTTTGAGTACATCGCCTTGTCATCCTGTTTCTGTTCCCATCACATTCATGCGTGTGACTGATTCACCCAGGCAGCTTTGGCAGTAAATACCCAAGTAGGGAGAGAAATTGATCTAATCACACACCTTTCCTGGGATTTCCAGCAAAGACATTGCAGAGAGCAGAGGATTTGAGGTTTGACTTTTTGCAAAGTCCATGTTTTTTTTTTCTTAACTTGTTTTTTGTTTTCTCCCTACTGTTTAAATGTATGTCTCTTTCCCATCCACTCCCTTTACCTAGCCTCGGCCTTTTTCATTCTTTGCCTTCCCAAGGAGTCTAAGAAACATAAGACTTGGAATAACAAAAAATAGGAAAATGTGTAAAATCTGTTTTTTCAAAATATGACTTTTAGGCATGTACCGTGTCTTTTCATCATTTACATATGTTTAATCAGTTAACAAATCAACAAGCATTTATTAAATGCTTTTTACATGGCAGGAACTGTACCAAGCACTTGAGTTACAAATAGAGTAAATTAACTATATAATGTTGACAAATAAAAGTTATGAAACAATCACTGACCACCTTGGCCCATATTTTTCACTAAGCATTGTTCCAATAAAGGGAAGCAACTTGGTGATATGACAATAGCATTGCACCAGAAGACAGAACTCCAAGCTTTTATCCCAAAATCTACTATTAATGAGGTCTGTGAGATTGGACAGGCTACTTACCCCCCCATGCCTCAGTTTCCTCATCAGTATCCATATGTCTATGGATAAATGAAGAAGGCTTTGTGAAGGTCAATTACAGTATTGTTTAAGTAAATTTTATAGTGTTTTTACATTATGCACATGGAGCTAATTGATGTGATAACTTTAGTACCTAAAAATATCCGTAATTTCATCAATTCTGGTCCTTCTTCCCTCTGCCAACCTAGATCAAACACAGCCCTTCCAGGGTAGATTTTTTTTCATGAATTGCTGTGACCAAAAATATTCACTAGCTAGTCTCCAAACTCCTTATGAGCATTTCCTCACTTAACTAGACTGGTCCTCAGACTGTAGACTCAGTCTGTAATTAAAGCCAATACAGACAGAAGGACTTCTTAGACCTTCACTCCAGTGACAACCTTCATGAGATCTGTGCCATGATAAAGCAAACAAGGATGGTTTCAGCAAAAAAATACTTTGGAAATCATGTTGCAAATATAAAGTGTTTTTATTGTTCTGCTTATCCAAATTGTCCAGGAAATATAATAGCTAAGATTGTTAAGTCTGACCAATTTTCACTCTGTTGTTAAAATAGAAAGAATAAACGTTTGTAGCTTATGACAGATAGCTGCTAAAGTTTACAAAGTGCTTTAATAGTATGTATGTAATGCCTTAAGGGTTTGCAAAGCACTTTACAGACTTTATCTCATTTGATCCTCACAACAACCCTTCGAGGTAATCGCTATTATTATCCCCCTTTTACAAATGAGGAAACTGAGACTGAGAGTGGCTGTCAATATTTATCAGGTGGCTTCTACGTGCCAGACACTACCAAGCACTGGGAATACAAAGAAAGAAAAAAGAAGTCCCTGAACTATCAAAGACCTCACAGGCTAACAGAAAAAAACTCAGATCCTAATAATGACTCGCTGAAGATTACACAGCTATTAAATATCTGAAACACAATTTTAATTCAGGTCTTCATGATTCCAACTCGGGCACTATATTCACTATACCGCCTACCTTTAAATTCATCATCCCATTTGAGTCTCATCACAAATTTTCAAAGTCCTTCACACATTAGGCCCATTTTTCACTTATAGCTAATGTGACTTGACCAAGGTCACACAGGTAGGAAGTAGAAAAGTCAAAATTCAAACCTTGGTCCTCTGAGTGTGGAATCATACCCTGTGCTATCATTTATCCTTCCAATGGAGTGGGAATGACTGTAAGGAAATACATGCTGCCTGGTATAGGGTCATGTAGGAGTGTTAGGGGATTCAGCTTTTTTAACTTTAAGGAATTAGCAATTATATTCAGATATTTTTTGTTTAATTGGATAGTTTGGGGAAGGCATGAACATATTAGTGTATATTGCCCAAAATAGGTAGAACTATCTTGTTGAAATAACTCCATATTTCATTTTTAAAACATATTTCAATATGTGTATATAGTCAAGTCCAAAAGTTTTCAAGAATGATTAAAACTGAAATAAATTAGGGCCGAGACCACATATTTCCCAGGAAACTCAAAGGGAATTTTTATAGCTGAGTTTTAATTTCAGAACCTACAAAAAAAGGGCTTGAGGGGGAGAAATCTTGACAGATTCTTAACTATGGTGGTAGCATTAGCTGGTGCTTTAATACGGGACATTTGTAAATGCCTCTACAAGGCCACAGGGCCCCTGATGTAGCAGCAGCAGCAGCGGCAACAACAGCAACAGCACTGAATGCAATCTTTCCTATGCCCTTGGATGATATTTTTGCTTCATAAAGTAATATTCCTTTCCAAAATCATATGCAGCTATTTTCTGCATATGTAATGTTTATGTACAAGTCTCAGGCAGAAAATTTGCTATGAATATTTTATGGAATACTTTTGGAATTCTTTCATTTGTTCTCTTGGAGGGCATTGTCTACTATAGTTTCATTGTTAACAAAATATACCCACCTCCCATTCCTCCATTGAATAATACCACAGCTGCAGTAAATAGGAATCCCGGGATCCTGTTTAATTTATGATAATGATGTTAGTTGTACTGTGATTCATATTTTGCTTGTCTGTCTTATTAATTTATCATTTAATTGTTCCAAATTTTGAAACACTATAAGCTATCTATGTATAACATATGCCTTTCAAAAAGACCTCCATAACATTAAGTTGCATGTAAGAAGCAGATACATCCTCTGAAAGCATGAGATTCATTGAAAGTATCTCTTCCAATGGGTGAAACCCTTCAACTATGAGATTATAATAAAGCTGAAATCATCATTTCCTATTGTCTTCTTGTTGACAGAGTATGAAGCCTGTTTTAAATCATATTCTTACTCTACACAGTCTGCTTTTTTCCATTGCTTCCCAGATTTCCCTATTTTTCTATATCCCCAGGACAAATTATTTTTGGACAGTGCTTAAGATTATTCCTTTGTTGGTCTTAACTTTGCCCAATTCTTTCTTTAGAGTTCCTTTGCTTTTATGTAGCAACTTATTTCTAAATAAGGAATGATATATGTACTTATCAGACCAGAGTATTTATTTGTTTATTTATTTATTTTTAAAACTATAGATAGAATCACAGAATGTCATAGATGTAAGAATCCTTATTGGCTATCTAATTCAAATCAAATCTGAACAAGAATCTTCTCTATAGTACTCTGGGTACCCATCAACCCCTGAGGCAGCCCATTCCAATTTAAGAAAATTTTGTATACATTAAGCTCACATATATCTCTTTTCAACTTTCACCCATAGCTCTTCCATCTGGGGTTAAACAAAACAAGTTTTCCCTCTTCCATGTGTAAATACTTCAGTGCTGGAAGATAGCTATCACAAGCATAATTGTCAAAGTGTTGTCACACATATCTCATATGTCAGGGAATTCCCTAGAACGAAAGGAATGGGGCCTCTTGGGAGATGCTCACTCATCAGCAGGAGTCTAATGACTGTGGATCAGAGATAGGAAGCCAAACCAAAAGCAACAAAATGTATTAGGCTAACAAGGAAGACTGCTCTTGCTGATAGCAACTTCAGGTTCTTGGGATCCAGATTGAGTTTTTGTTACTTTTCAGGTCTGCTTAGAATACAAAGGCAATCACAATCATTCTGTTGCAATTTAGGTAAAGTAACCCTTTTCCTAGAAAAGGGAGGGGTAGAGAAAAGGAAATTATTTAAGGGACATAAGAGGGACTTCTAGGGGGGAGTATTTGTCACCTAACTATCAATTACCAGAATAAGACATTCCCCATTCAAAGATAGGAGACAAGAAGAGACTAAATAGTTTTACAATATTAAAAGAACTCCAAGGTTGAGGTAACACTTCTAGCAAGACTGTGTCTCTTATGCAAAGTCAACAAATAGTTTTTTCAATAGTGGGTGAGACATACTTTACCATGTCCTTGCATAGTCTATTATAATTATATTTGTCCTTTAATAGTGGTCAGAGAATACCCACTATTCAACCACCAGTTGGCTAGGGGATTTCTACATTATTGATCCATCAAGAGGACAGCTAGCTAGCCACTCCTGGAGTCAGGAAAACTAATCTTCCTGAGTTCAAATCTGGCCTCAGACACTTACTACTGGGTGACCTTGGGCAAGTTACTTAATTGTGTTTGCCTCAATTTACTCATCTGTAAAATGAACTGGAGAAGGAAATGGCAAACCACTCCAATATCTCTACCATGAAAACCCCAAATGGGATCATGAAAAGTCAGACATGACTGAAAAATGACTGAACAACAACAAATGTAACAGTCCTTCAAGATGTCATGAAACAATTGTGGATGCTATTTTTCCCACACACGTATATATCCAGACCTCCCCTATGAAGTCCACAGCACAGGTTATATTAATCTCATTTTACAGGTGACAAAATTGTGACACAGAGAATCATGCTTCAGTTCCCCCAGGTGGAGTCTGCATAGTGGAATTGAAAGAACCATAGCTTTGAAACTAGAAACCTGGGTCTGCTCCTTATACCTTTGTGACTTTCAGCTTGCTTTCTCCTCTATCAAGTAAGGGTGCTGGCCTAGACAATATCTAAAGCTTGTGATCTCAAATGATTTGAACCCAGGTCTTCTAACTCAGAGTTTATTCCCCATTCCTATTATTCTACCCTGAATTTCATGATATCTCCATAATATATGTGCAAGATGTGAGTCACGCATACACATATGCACAGACATAGACACACTTTCTGTAAATGAGAACCTGGAATTCTCCTAGTGAACTGGGACTCTAAAGTCCATGTCTTACAGTTCCAGCACAGTTGGGTTTCTAGTGAGTTTGGTCAATACCAACAGGCAATGGAAGACCTCAAGAGAGAAGCACCAATCAGTCAACAGGTCCAGTTTGGAGTGACCTCAGAGGCCATCTACTCAACCACTTCATTTTACAGATAAGGACAGTGAGGCCCTGGGATGCTAAATGGCAGTCATGTCATAGGCAGGTCTAAAGCTAAGTCCTCTGACTTCAAAGCTAGGCCTCTTTCCACCATACCAAATTGCCCCCTGTAAAGTTAGAAATACAAAATACCCCCACAAAAATGTGCTCTCTTAAGGATGAAGGGGGGAAAAATTTAAGAAAGGATAAAAGTTTAAAGAATAAATTCCTCCAGTTTTCAAATGTATAGACGCACAAAAAATAGTGGAAAGAACAAGAGACTTGGCATTAGTAGAAGGCCCAGATTTGAGTTCCCTCTCTGTCACTTCCAGGCAAGATGAACTTCGGTATTTCACTTAATCATTCTATGCCTTAGCTTCCTAACTGAAGTAATTAGAATAATATTTGTGTTGGCTGTGAGGTCATAACCTTGTCATGACTCTCAAGTGATATAATATATGTGAAAAAACACTTTGTAAATACAAATGTGCCAAATAAACATGAGCTATAAGTAAGACAAGCTAATATCTACACAGTTGTGTCCTAGAACCAGTAGTGAGAATGAACCCACTGGAGATTTAGGGGGTCAGGTTCTTAGATATAAGGCTATAATTGAGTAGGTTTTGTATCATAATGGATTCTTCTAAAGTTTGAGATATTTTTTTTTGCTCAGAATTGTGCTGCTTTTAGTCATCCCAGAAATGTTTGTATGAAAATATAGTAGCAGCCAGGTAGCACAGCAAGTAAGAGCACCGGCTCCAGTGTTGAGAAGACCTGGAGATCGAATCCTGGGCTCAGACACTTAGCACCCACCCAGAAACACCTGGCCGTGTAACCTTGAGCAAGTTACTTAACCCTGATTGCTTTAAAATATATATAGTGGCAGCAAAAAAGGTACAGCAAAATCCTTAATAGCTTGTCTGAAAGCCTTCAATATGTCAGCAGAGGGATAAGGGGAGCATTGGCCTACTGGACCAAAGCTAGGAACTCATATGTTCTTGAAATTTCCCCTTGTGCCCCATTTAATCTAACTGTATAGAACTTGGAGCTAAAAATCTTGGGTTGAAATTCCAACTCTGCTACTTACCAGTGATGTGTTTGAATTTGGACAAGGTATTATGGTACAGTAAGTGATAAGAATACTGGATTTGGAGTCAGAGAACCTGGGTTCAAATTCCTGCCTGAATTTTGACCTTATACAAGGCATTTGACTTTTCTAGGCCTCCGTTTTTTCATTTGTAGCATGAGGATAATTATGCTTATACTACCTATTTAAGTCCTAAAGAATTTAGCTAAAGGGTCATGCTAACAATTTATTATTTGAGCATCAATATATTACTTATACAGTACAGCATTTAATCTGTAATCTGGCCATATGAGTAATTCACCTTCAAACACAGACCTTTAAGTTTTCAAAACTATTTTCCTCATAGCAGTCCTTTGTGATAAATTGATGCAAGTATTGTTATTCCCATTTCACAGACTGGGAAACTGAGATTCACATAAATCGCAAATATAAAAATCAAAATTCTCTGAGCTCTACATACAGTGTTCTTTCCACAAGACCGTACTACCTTCCAGACATCTCAGTGGTTTTCCTTCCCATAAATTGTGAAGCCAAAATCACAGTATCATTTTAGATAACTCATCATTATAAAATAAATGAAGGTCACTTTTTGTAGACTACCCACACTGATACATGCCTTCCCCTATCCTGCCATCCACTTCAGGTGCCCTATCATCCTAGTCTACTCTCACATAGGCTTATGTCCTCCTTCATAGTGTCTCCCATCACCTAGGAAATGTTATATCTTACCCATCTATCTCTGAAATTACCCATGGCATTGTGGAAGCAATGACATGACCACAGGTATATTTTTAGGTTGGAGTTATACCTGTGAATAGAACTTTGATTTCATTGCTGATGAGAACTCCCAGTGAGGAAACTCCTTCTACCAATGGAGATTATCATATGTTCTGTTATTTATATAATGGCCTAGGGCCTGGAGAGGTTTACTAGCTTGCTCTGGATCATATCACCAATATGGGTTCAGAGGCAGGGCATGAACCTTGTTCTTCCTGAATGTGAAAGTCACTCTCTCTATCTGTTCTGACACAGTGCCTCTCCAAAAGGTATGTTTTTGAAGTAAGTATATTGTCAGGGAAAGAATGCTGGATTTGGACTCAAAAAAATGTATGCTCCTTGAGGGCAGGGATCATGTCCTAGTTAAGCTTTACAGCCTCCTCCCTGTCCAAACCCATATTTGTTGTTAATACTAGTTGTATGATCACAGGCAAGGTAATTCATCTCTCTGAGCCTATATCTCCTTTTCCAAAATGAAGATAATAATGATGGCACTGTGTGGTACCTCTAAAACTTTGAGTTATTATAATCATTATCTCTGACCTATATCCTATGACTTTGAGGGTAAAAAGCAGTTAATCAATAATATAGTCTATAACAAGCTATTAATGTGACCTTCTTGAGTCAGATTTTGAACTCCTATCTAACTTGGCTAAAGCATTTGTGACTGAAGGTACTAATATCAAGCCAGATAGGTAGGAAGGGATCTGGGGGGAAAAGGCCTGGCATACTTTTTCAGCAGCCTTCAAATCAATTGAGTATGCAACTTCATGCATAACCATTTATGCATGGAGAATTTCCTCTTCTGTCAAGAGTCTTGTCTGATTCTAAAGCTTCTAAGAGAAGGAAGTAAGGAAATGAACATTTATTACAAGCCTACCATGTGCCAGCTGTGCTGTGGGCAGATAGATAGGTGATAGAGTGAGTGGATAGAGTGCTGGGCCTGGAATCAAGAGCACTCATCTTCCTGAGTTCAATCTGGCCTCAGACACTTCCTGTGGTGTAGTCCTGGGCATTTCTCTTAGCCCTGTTTGCCTCAGTTTCCTCCTCTATAAAATGAGCTGGAAAAGGAAATGAGAAACAGAAAAACACTCCAGTATCTTTGCCAAGAAAACCCCAGATGGGGTCATGGAGAATTAGACACAACTAAAAATGACTCAACAACAACAAATGGCAGCTGTGTGTCAGGCACTGTGCTAAGAACTTTACAAATGATGAATTTGATCGCTCTAATAACAATTGATGCTATTATCCCCATTTTCCCATCGAGGAAACTAAGGCAAACAGAGGTTGAATAATTTGCCCAAGGGTCCCAGAGTTAGTAAGTGTTTGAGGCCAGATTTAAATTCAGTTCTTCCTGACAACAGGCTCAGAACTCTACTAAACTACCTAAGCTATCTATTACTACCTCTGTCTAGCATCCAAGGTTTGTCCCCACCAATCTAGGCTGTGCCTAGGAAGCAAGCTCTAGTCTAATGCTAACCTAGGAGGTCAACATTAGTTCCCCCACCCAACAGTGGAGAGGGTTCATTTCCAGGACCCCTGGAGTCTCTTATCAGCTTGTGGAGTAAACATCCCAGATGGAGGCAAGAACCCTAGAACTCTTTTGAGCAGATTAAAATCACCCCAGCCAATAGAAGTAACCATCAT
This sequence comes from Petaurus breviceps papuanus, assembly GCF_028583685.1. Taxonomy (NCBI): domain Eukaryota; kingdom Metazoa; phylum Chordata; class Mammalia; order Diprotodontia; family Petauridae; genus Petaurus; species Petaurus breviceps. The sequence continues at coordinate 2,284,100 of NW_027187246.1, forward strand.
TTGATAGGTTCTCTGAGTCACCTGATACAAATACACAGCACTAATATTCTTAGGGAAAGGAGTTGTTGGATTTATCCCAGTCTAGACCATCCTGCAAAACCACAATAACGGTCTTAACTGAGGGAATCCAAAAATTTACTGTGTTGCTCCTAATCACGGGGCAATAGGAGCCTACATTTGGAAAGGACATTGGAGATTATCTATTCCAGTTGTTATCAACCAAAGGTCTAGGAAACATCTTAGGGATTCAAAGCTATTGCAAAGATTCAGTAAATCCACATATACACTCAGCACTGTCCTTTTGGTTTTTATTTAGTTTAAAGAAATTATAAACCAAGTCAATATAATAAATAGTAAACATAGCTATTTGTAAGCTTAATAAATACCTAGCATCTGGGGAAGCTAGGCGGTGCAGTGCCATAGAGCACTGGCCCTGGAACTTGGGGCTAAAAATGGAGGAGGAACTGAATTCAAATCCAGCCTCAGACACTTAACTAGCCATGTGACCTTGGCCAAGTCACTTAACCCCAAATGTCCTGCCTTCCCCCCCCTCCAAAAAGCAAAAATTAATGAATATCTTGCATCTATCTATACAATTTCTCATATTATCAATATTAATTAAAATACAAATTAATTTAAAAGTACTACTGAATTCAGAAGAGTTTTTGGCACTATTTTTTTCAATCAAGGTAGTAGTCTGTGAGATGTCTTGACATTAGCAGAGCATCATAATGGAAAAGTTTGGGAACCACCAATGTAGTTCAATCTCCTCATTTCACACTTAAGGAAAGTGAGTCCCAGAAACAGTAAGTCATATGCCCAAGGTTATATAGCTAATAAGTAGAAAATTCCTGATTTGAACTGAGGTCCTCTGATTCCAAAGCCATTGTCTTTTTACTTTATCATAATGCCTATAAAGCTTAGGAGATCTCAGAGACACAGACAAGAATATTTCTGTGCCTAACAGCAGTTGCTAGGCTCTAGAACCTGCTAGTTTACAAATTCAGAAAGCATGATATTAATGTTTTACTCCTATTTGTGCTGAAGTAAACTAAAGAGATGCTATATGCTGTTTTCCATATTTTACAGATGGGTAAACTGAGGCACAGGGAGATTAAGTGACTCCCCCAACAGTCACACAGCCGGAGAGGACTAGGATTAGACCTCAGAGCTCCTGACCCCCAGACCTGTGTCTTTCCCATTGAGCCACCACGCTGCCTCCCTACTTAAGAGAAAATACTTTCTGTAAGGTAAATGGTGGTCTCTTCTTTACATTTGGACATATGGGGTGTGCCTGAAAAAACAGTTTACTATATTTACCTACACAGTGCAGTATTATGACCTATGAGTGCATACTTAGTTCTAAGTAACAGAACTAGGAGTTAACTTTTTTCCTATTTATTTCCAAGGTCTAGTTTGGATGACTTTTAAAATATCTGTAACTTATCATTTGATCCAATGAACATTCATTCAATTTTTCTGTAACAGACTTGAAGGCCAAATAAAACATAGCTCACTAAATCCATAATCCTCTGATTCCTTGAAAAGCTCCACCTTCTTATGTAACTTTTAACCTGTGAGTTGGAAGGGGAGCCTTGTCACCTCAGGTGAAAAAAAATGCAGTCACTGGAGGCAGCATGTGGTATAATAGCAAAAGGTCCAGAGGATATGGGTTTCAATCCTAGTTATGCTGCTTAGGTTGGAACTTTGGACTATTTATTTAACATTTCTGATACTCAGAGATTATGACTGTCTAAACTGTGTTCTAGTTATGATATATGTATTACAAAAGCAAAGAAGACAAAAAAACAGGTAAACATATAAGTATAAAAAATCAACATGTGTACTTGTGTGGGTGAATGGACAGAGTTATGCATGTGTGTTCATAGAAAGCAACACATAGTATTTTGGAGTCGTTGTAAAGAAAGTTAAGAATCATCTGATCCAATCTCCTCATTTCACAGAGGATGAAACTGAGGCAGAGAGAGAAGTAATCTGTCCATGGTTTCCATAGATAGTAAGTGACAGAGCCAGGACAAGAATCTAGCTCCCCTGACTCCCCATCCTGTGCTCAATGAGCGATACTATGCTGAGAATAAATCACCTTTACACAGATTCAACCATCTTCAAAAAAGATATGGGGGGTGGGAGGGTAGAGGGGCAGGCGGAACATAAACTGTATAAAGCAGAGTGGTAGTAAAGCAGCAGGACAAAACTCTAAATAGAGCATCTGTTTCCTGCACTGTCTTTTCCCTTCACCAACATATAGAGAAACAGTTCCTATCTTGGACAATTGTGAAATCTTTGAACTTTGTCTTCCCATCTGTCCCCTGCCTCCTCTTCCTATGACCTACTCCCAACCTCAATTGTCACCCCATCCCTCAGCTCCAGAAGCACCTCTGTCATGAGACCTTTCTTGTTCCCTCAGTTATCTGTCCTTCCCACTGTCAGTTCCTCTGTATTTGTATATGTGCACATACTGTCTCTCTCTATAGAATGTAAGTTCCCTAAGGACAGGAATTGTTTCATATATATATCCTAGAATAAAAGCACATGGGACTTAATAAATTCTTATAATGAAAAAGAATCTGATATCAGTTATTTACCCTTTATGGATAACTGGCCTATTATACCTTGGTCTTGAACTCATTCACATGCATGTACTATCTCAACTATCATTCAAATTTTAATTTTTTTAATCTAGTTGTTGAAAAGAAATGCATTTCCTATATAAGAGAATAGTGGGGAAATTTAGAGAGCTCGAGAAGCCCATGCATGAAATCATACAACATATATTCAGACGCTGGAGGTATTGAATCCAAGGTCTTTCTGTTCCCTTGTAGAAGATATGCTGGAATGGGTATGTTATATCTGCTGCAGGCCTAAAATAGCTGCAGAGAATAGCAAATGGCCTTGAAGGAGTTGGATAGCTAAGGACCAGCAAATATAGAGCCCAGCAAACACTGCAATTAGAAACCAGCAGTCGAATCCAGGGGAAAGTAGAAATATACACCCACAGGACTGTTTTTCCCCATAGGAAGAGGAACCCGTGACCTCCTGTCACTGTCTTCAAGTTCCTGCTGCCAGTCTCACCCTTGCATCCATCTGCCAGCAGTCACCTTCCTTGTCCCCATGGCCCTCTTCTCAGTCTAATGATATTTCCCTACTGATAAAGCAAACCACAGAATCACAGAACTTGCAGGCCTGGAAAGGATATTAAGCATCATCTAGTCCAAATTCCTCATTTCAAATTTGAGGTAACTGAGGCCAGAGAAGAAGAAGGATTCATCCAAGTGAGTAGCAAGTTGTAATCAAAAGACCACTGAATTTGTAATTAGATGATCTGCTTTTGAATAAAAGCCCTGCTCTTTACTGTCTGTAACCCACTGGACAAGTCACTTCCTTCTCAGGGGCTTCATTTCCTTTTCTGTTAAGTGAAACAGTTGGAGGAAATGGTCTCTACAATCCCTTTTAGTTCTAAAATCCAAGTTCATGGGCCTAGAAAATAGAGAAGGGAAGACTGGAATTCAGACCTTCTGATTCTAAATCCAGGTTTCTTTTTAAGCCCTGCCCTCCCCTTCTTCTGTCCTTCAATGGATAGTTGTTTCCTGGCACAATTGACTTGGTTTTTAAAATTAATATTGAATTATCTTTTTGTACCACAGCCCAGTTTTACCTGATATCCAGGAATACATTCCTCAGCTTCTTATATTATTTCTTCTTCTAAGAACAATCTTATTTCTCTAGGCCTCAATTTCCTCCTCTGTAAAAAATAGAGGTTTGGGATCCTGGAGTTAATAGGAAGCTATTGGAGTTTATTGAGTAGGGAAGTGACATGGTCAGAATCATGTTTTAAGAGAATCACTTTAGTGGCTAAATGGAAAATGGATTGGAGTAAGGAGAAACTTGAAGTAGGCAGGCCCACCAGAGGACTAATGCAGAAATCAAGGCATAAGGTGATGAGGGCCTGCACTATAATGGTAACAGAGTCAGAGGAGAGAAGGGGGCATATTTGAGAGATGTTGCCAAGGTGAAACCAACAGGCTTTGGCAACAGCTCAGATATGGAGGATAAGAGATAGTGAAGAGTCCAGGATGCCTTACTCCTAGATTGCAAGGCTTAGGGACTGGGAGAATGGTGTCAGTCTCTATAGGAATAGGGAAAGCAGGAGGAGAGAAGGATTAGGGGAAAAAATAAGAGTTCTGTTTTGGACATACTGAGTTTAAGATGTCTACTGAAATCCAGTTTGAGATGGCAGTTGAAGCTGTGAGAGTGCAGGTCAGCAGAGAGATTGGGACAGGAAGGGTAGATTTGAGAATCATCAGCATAGAGATGGTAATTAAATCTATGGGAGCTGATAAGATCACCAAATGAAGTAGAGACATCTGCAATTAGAGAGCATGATATGGAAGTAGATCCAGTGAAAGAGACAGAGAAGGAGTGATTAAATAGGTAGGAGGAAAACCAGAAGAGAGTACTCATCACTGAATGGAGAGTCCCACACCTGTGCCCTCAAAGGTCAAGTGCAGCAGGAGATGGAAGGCCTGAAGTCAAAGGGAGGGTTGTTCTGCATTACACTGGAGGTTCAATACCTCCCAGTCAGGAGATTCAACTGACAGAAGGAGGCAGCAGATGTCTTGTGCTGATACAGATGGAAATGGTTGCTTTGGGGCAGATGGAAGATGCCTGATCTGACCCCAAAAAGCCTTTCTTCAAGAATCACACTGTGATGCTAAACAAGAGATAGAAAGCCCAGAGTCTTAAGAGTACCCAGGGTCTGAGGTCTTTTCACCTGAAGAGGCTGGCTATGAGGCAGCTTCATAAAGTGGAGGACTCCTACCCTGTGGTAGCAGGGACCTCAGAAGCAGTTTATAGATAAGCAAACTGTGAACCAGGGAGGCTCAGTGACTTTTCTAGGATGGCACAAATTTTGAGAATCAGAGATGGGAGTGAACCAAGCTCTTCTTCCAAAGATTCCAGGCAGAGCACCTCCATTGTACTCGACTGCTAGTGAAAAACCAGTATTCTTCATTAGAGTGGTTTTGTGATGTAGTAAGACCCATGTCCCAAGAGGCAGGAGAGAATGGTTTTCAAATCCTAACCCTGAAATCCTGACACAACTAAGCTGCTGACTTCAGTTTTCTCATCTATAAAATGGGGATCATGTTGCTTATAGTAGTACTGTAAGTATGTCATAGGATTGTTGTGAGGCTGAAATGAAATAATGCATGCAACATGCAGGGAAAACTTTAAAGTACTATCTAAATTCAAAATGTTTTTTATCTTCTACTGCAGCTAATGTTTTTTGGTTTTAGATACCACAGGAATTTAGATTTAATAGGACCTTTCTGCTAATGAATTAGTCATCTTTTGCATGTGTTAGATCAATTGCCTTCATAAATATCTCTGTGCGTAACAAGTAGTATGTTTTATTATACTTATTTTACACATAAAATTAGAAGATAGCAGTACGTACAGCACTAATATTACAACAGTACCAAATGAATCAAAATGGTTGGTGATTCCACATGCAGGCACTCATCAAGCTAACTTTGAAACAAACAGAATCCCAAGAGAACCAGTCTCAGAGGCTCTTTTAGTTATTTTGAGACTTTTGGTTACATTAGTACATAGATTTTAACCAGACTAAAGTTTTTCAAGTGTTAATTGAGCCACTTCTGGGCCATAAAGCTACAGAGAGGAGTATTTCAACACAATTCAAAGAAAAACTTCCCATCAATTTTGCTGTTGCTCCCATCATTTCCATCATGACCAACTCTCTGAGACTCTGTTTGGGGGGGGGGGGTTCAGAAAAGAGCAAAGATAATGGAGTGGATTGTTTTTTCCTTTTCCAACTCATTTTACAGATGAGGAACTGAGGCAAACTAGGTTAAGTGACTTGCCCAGGGGTCATATTGCTAGTAAGTGTCTGAAACTGGGTTTGAACTCAGGTCCTCCTGCCTCCAGGGAAAATCCTCTATCCACTGAACCATCTGACTAACCCTCCTATCAATTAGAGCTATGCAAAAATACAATGGGTTTTCTTACTAGAATGCAGTGGATTCCTATCATAAGAGGTCTGAATGATCTCTCATTGGGGATGTTGCTGATCAAGAAAAAGTTTAATCAGATGACCAGTAAGGTCCCTTCCAACCCAGCTATGTGTCCGTGATCAGGTTGCTTAATTTCTGTCTTCCTCAGTTTCTTCAACTGTAAAATGGGAATAATAATAGCACCTACTTCACAGGATTGTTGTGAAGATCACATGCGATGATATAGATCAAACCTCACAGTATCATCTGATTCTTTCATGGTGCTGTTTTCTGAGTGATGTGTTTCTACCCTTCATTGGGGTATTATGTTTTCTTTGCTTCTGATTTCCCCTGAGTATCTCTTCTGGTCTCCTCCTTGCTACTCTCTGTAACTATTTGCTGGTTCTCAGCTGGACAGCTCCTTGGAGTCCATCTGTTTCTATCTGGTGACAAAGGCTAATATGCTTAGTCCCCTTCATAGCCTAAGGCTATGTAGCCTAAGGTCCGAACAGTACTAATCAACTAGACCCCCAAAATAAGGGAGGAGAGGCCCCAGGCTATGATTAAATCTTTTCTTTTGACTCACTGAACAGTTGCTTTCACTCAAGATCCCTCATCTCAGTCAGCTATAAGACTAGGGATTAGAAAGTTCCTTTTTAACTCCTGTCAAATCCCTGATTGTTGGTCTGCATCCTTAAAATCCATTTTGGACACTTCACACACACACACACACACACTTACACATACACACACACACATACGAACTTGGTGGAGCTAGAATAATGAAGGTCCATCAGTTGCCTTAATGCTCCAGGTTGGCATGCAAATAAAGCTGGGGAAAGAATAAAAGGGCTAGGTGAAGCAGGAAGGGTTAAAAGCTTCCACTTTGTTCTGCATTCCAGCCTTTTTTATACATACCTGCCAACAACAAAATTGTGATCTTGTTTAGCTTCTTGGCCAACACAAAAGTATGGATCTATCTATAGAAACAAATAACTTACAGCCATGAAAGAGGGAGTAGAACCCAGGACTTTTACTAGCCATGCCTATACTTTTTCCACTAATGAAACACTCCAGAGGAGGGCTAATCCTTATTGATGGAAGAGATGATATGCTCTCAGGAAAATAAAAGTTGGAGTTATTACAATTGATAACTGCTACACAGAACAGGACAAGGTACTCTACCAGACTTACTACATAAGAAATGTATCTTAAAATTTTTACTGTATATTCTTTCTCTTGGTGATCTCGTCAGCATCCCCAAAGGATTTAACTATTGTCTCTCAACAGATGATTTCCAAATCCACATATCCATTTTCACCTCTTTCTTGAACTCTAGTCTTGCCTTTCCAATTCCCTGCTAGACATCTCTACCTATACATTCCATAGGCATCTCAAATTCAAAATGACCAAAGCAGAACTCATATTCTTTACCACTTAATTCATCACACTTCCTAATTTCTCTATCAGGGACACAATCATTCTTGCAACCACCAACATGTACAACCTAGGAGTCATCCTTGACCTCACTATCACTCATACCTCACATCTAACCAGTTTCTGAGTCTAGTCAATTTCATTTCATCAACATCTCTTATATATTTCCCCATCTTCCTATCATACTACAAACACCCCAACTCAAGCCTCTGTCACCTTTTGGCCAGACCATTGCAAAAGCTGTCTAATCAGTTATCCTGCATCTATCTTCTCTCTCCCTCTTCAATCCATTTTCCACACAGCTGTCAAATTATTTTTTCCCCTAAAGCACAAATCTGATTGCCACTATCCTGACCAAGAAGTTTCAGCATTGCCTTTAGGATAAAACATAAGTACTTCTATTTGACATTGAAATTTATTCGCAATCTATCTGGCCTGAGCCTCTTTTTTAAGAAATTATACATCCTTTTCTCTCATATAACCTACACTTTAGTGAGACTATCATACTTTTTGTTCCCTGTAACACAAATTTCTACCCCTCTCCCCATTCTATATCTTTGCAAAAGCTGTCTTCCATGCCAGGAAACTTGTTTGGCCTTCATTTTCCAAGAGGACCATGGCATCAGGAAAATGATGACATGACTTGCAGTTAACTTTGATTTGAGTGAGGGAGGGCTGTGCAAGGTCACCAGTCTCACTTTCTCTTCCCAAGCCATCTGGATCCAGTGGCCAGATATTCATCAGGATGATGAGATGGCCCAGGATCCAATGGGAGATTAAGGCCTTTTCAGGTACTCACTTAGAGTGAGGTAACGCCCATTCACCCATTCAGTGAATAGGTCTCTTTAGGAAGTGAGTCAAGGGATGGCTCCTTTAATTAAAAAAAGGGAAAAAATCAAGCTAGGAGGGAAAGACCCTCAGGGCGCTGGAGTCAGAAAGACCTCAGTTCAAATTTGTCCTCAGACACTTTGTGTGACCCTGGCCAAGTCACTAAACCTCCAATTGCTTCCAAAAAAAAAATCCTGCCAGGAAAACACTTCATTCTTGGAGCACCTGGATCTCCTTTAAGCTAAAGCACTATGTCCTTTAAGAGAACTCTGACTCCCCTTGTTGTTTGTACTGCACCAAATTGCTTTCTATTTATTTTGTATATGTCCAGTACATGCCTAAAACATTTATCTGTGAATGTATTCCATTGTCTGCACTGCTATCATGGTCTTCTCTGACACACATATTCCTCAGTAGGAATATATAAGCTAATTGGAGGAAGAGCATATCTCACTTATGTACCTAGGTCCCCAGTACCTAACACAATGCCTAGCTCATAGCAGGTGCTTAACTAAAGTTTATTTATTGAATGAATGAATGAATGAAATAGTTTTCTTATTTTATCAGAAGCAACAGGATCATACTGAGAAGGGACCTCAAAGGCATCTAGTACAACTTCATGAAACTGAGGCCCAGGGAGGTTAAATATTTGCCCAAGATCTTCCGGGAAGTGTGAGAAATGGAGTTTTATAGCTATATTGTGATCGTTGCCTCTCCTTTTTGCTTGTGAGATAGTGACATGAGCTGGTCTAATTTTTCTTCAGCTTTTATAGTGCTTTTCTCCTAAGTTGATAATTTAAAACAGTTCAACTCCTTTTTCCCTCATACAGGAAGAAAAAACAAAACTTTAATTAATACTACCTAGAAGAACAAGTTAGATTCCTCTCTGCCTTCACAGAATCCTTTGTTTCCTAGTTTCCATCCTGACTCTCTTCCTTCCTCTTCAAGGACTCTTCTTCCTGGTCATATTTAGAATATTGTGTTCCATTCCAGGCAATATGTTTTAGGAGTGGTGCTGACAAACTGGAGCATGACCAAATGGAGGGGCAGGGAGCCCCAAGTCTTTCTATATGAGCTTTGATTGGAAGAACTGAGCAAAATCAACCTAGGAAAGCGAAGAGTTAAAACCATAGGATCTAGAGCTGGACAGGACCTCACTTATCTGAGACAGGACACTATTTTATATTATATTTAATTGATGAAATAAAACAAGCATTTCTAGAACATAGTAGAATAAAACAAAGATGATTGCACATGAAACTGCAAATCTATTATGTACAACTTGCTATTTTTAAATACATAATAATTATCATGTAAATTTATTTTTTTCTTTATTTCTTCCCTCCTCCCACCTAAAGATGGCTACCATTAGACACAAATATGCACACACATATATGTTAAATTATTCTACATATACTTCTATTTATGAGTTTTTTCTGTGGATGCAGATACTATCTTCTGTCATATGTCCTTTGAAGTTAATTTAGGTACTTACAGTAGTCAAAATGACTTAGTCACTCAAAGTTGTTCTTTAAACAATATTGCTATTACTTTATACAATGTTCTCTTGATTATGCTTGTTTGTTCTTCATTATTTCATGCAAGTCTATCCATATTTTTTTTCTAAAGTCAACAAGCTCATCATTTTTTATAGAGCAGTAGTATTCTATCACGAAAAGAAGAATTATCACATGTTCCAGGGTTCTTAACATAGGGACTTTAAACCTTTTTTTTAAAATATTTTAATAACTTCACTTCAATATAATTGGCTTCCTTTGTAATCCCATGTATTTTGCTTTATGTATTTAAAAACATTCTGAGACAGGGCCCATCATTTTCACTAGACTGCCAAAAGGATCAATGATACAAACAAGGTTAAGAAGCTTGTGGAAGAGGAAAGAGCACTTGGTTAGGAGTCAAGTTGAAATCCCAGCTCTGACAATTACTAGATATGTGACTTGAGACAAATCATTTCATCTCTCTGGGCTTTGATTCTATAGTATATAAAATGAAGGGTCTATTCTGCATAACCCATAAGGTTCCTTCTAACTCTAAATCCATATGGCTCTCTTCTCTCTAACTAAAACTATAGCTTGGCCCCCAAAAAAGGGGAGGGGCATAGTGAAAGAAGATTTTAGCTCTGTGTAAAGAAGAGATTCTTGATAATTACAGCTTCCAAACAGTGGACTGAGCTTCCTCATGAGACAGTACTTTTTTTTAATTTTCTGATCACTAGGATAAAAAAATATTTAGTTGAAGAGAAATTTTCTTAGCAATTTTCAAAATCAAAAGATACTTAAAAGATAGATTGAGCTTCCTACATTTTATTTCAGTGATGATAATTAATAATAACTAACATTTATATAGTACTTTAAGATTACAAAGTGCTCTAAATTTGTTAACTCATTTGATTCTCACAACAACCTTGTGAAATAGGTTCTATTATTATCCCCACTTTATGGATGAGGCAACTGAAGCAGAAAGAAGTTAAGGGACTTTCCTAGGGTCACATAGGTGTTTCAGGCAGAATTTTAACTCTGATCTTCCTGATTCCAAATCCAGTGCTTTATCCACTGTGCCTCCAGGTACATAAAACTTCAGTGCTTTATTTTGTTTTCATTTACTTTATTTAAAAAATAGAAATTCTACCAATTCACTCAAGAATTATTTATGATATACCTACTTGATGCAGGATGGTTAGTGTATTAAGACTCTACAAGTAGCTTTAGGACTTTTTAGACTTCCTCATGAAAGACTAATTATGGGGAACTAAGAGTAATTCCCTTTACAGTTTATAATTTGATTGAATGTTAAATTATTTTTCCTTTCTTCCTACTGTTTTGTTGTGTATAGATTAGAACATATAATATTTCAAAGAGGGCAGAATTGACTGGCATCCTTAAGAAAAACCTGATATGAGAAACAGGATATGACCTAAACCTTGAATGGCACAAATAGAAAAAGGGAAAGGACTCTAGAAAGGGTAGTGGCATGATTAAAGGAACAGAAGCAGGGGCATGGTGATGGCATAAAAGGAAGCCAGGCTTGGACTGAATGGTGTATCCTGGGAAGGAGTGAGAAAAAAGATTGGCTAGATTGGAAATGGATTTGTCAGGGTATGTGAAAGCTAGGCAGAGGGCTTTAGAATTGATGACAAATGGTGATAAGGAACATTTAAAGTTCATAGGAATTATAGGATTTAGAGCTAGACCAGAACTTGAAGGTCATACAGTTCACTGTCTTCATTTTATAGATAAAGAAATTGAGATCCAAAGAGGGAACTTGCCCAAGTTCACATAAGTAATAAGTAATGGAGTCAGGAATCAAACAAGTTCTCCAACTCCTTTTCCAGAACTCTTTAAACTATATGACTGTAGTGCTTGGGAATAAGGTGATGAAAGAGATAGATCAATTGGAATGAAGAATTGAATTTCGGAAAGGATGGAGATAGGAAGACCAGGTAGAAGGCTATAGCCATACTAGAGGCATGAGGCATAATACTTTATATTAGAGTTGTGGTATGGGAAATGACAAATCTGATTTTCCTTAAAATGAAGGATTATAGATTTTCTGAGTTATGGGGTACAATAAGAGCTCATGTTTATATAGGACTTCAAAGTTTGAAAAACCCTTACATATATTATTTCATGTAATGCTCAAAATGACTTTGTGAAGTAAGGACTTTAAAATATTGTTGTTCCCATTTTACAGATAAGAAAATTGTGGCTTAGAAGGGAAGTGACTTGTTTGTAGCCATATACTAAGTGGAGGCCAATTTGAACCCAACTGTTTTCTGACTTCTAGTCCTGTGGTTTAGTTTTTTTGTTTTTTCACTATATACAGTGAACAAAGGAAACTATGGATTTTCTGGAGTGGGAGACTGGCAAAATTATGCCACCAATAAGCATATAAGAAAGCTGAAAAGGGAAGTCACTTTAATAAGAGAGATTTTATCTATAACCACACTAAGTTGAAAGTGACAATATTATCCAAATGGAAATGTCCTAGGGGTAATATGGCAAATATGAGATTGAAAGCTGGGTGGGGCAGATCAAGAAATCTAGAGTGAAAATCAGAATGATATCATTAGAAAGAGAGTTTTTCATTTTAAATCAATGCACATGTCTATGAACAATGAGCTAAGTCCTGAACCAAATGGAAGGGAAAGTTCAGGTGGTATCTCATCTGGGAAAGTACATATTACCATTTTTAACATACCTAAGTATTTTGGACATGCCCCACCGAGATTCTCCCTGTGATGCTGTGAGACTACAAAACATTAAAAGTCATATATAAAAGAATCAAAATCCCACAAGTCCAAAGGCGTATTGAAAAACTTTTTGTAGGTATAAATAGATTCAGGATATAAACAACAATTACTTGTGCATGGGAGATGTACAAAAAGATATGATCAATGATATGTATATCCAGAAAAGTAAGAGGGTCTGTCATATAAGAGGAGTGAGGAATGACAAATGGATGGCTTGCGTAGCAATGTTATCCACAGAATATTTCTATCTCTGCTCATTAACTACATCTTCTATAAAGGATCTGCAAAAGATATGGACATGGCTTATACAGGGTGAGAGAGACTGGATGGTCTGCCATCTGTAGTATGGAAAGATTACCTATCCTGATAAGACCCCATTCAAAAATAAGTATTACTGCACAGGAAAATGACTCCATAGATAGACTGGCTTCCTGATATGGTTACAATGAATTCTATCATATTAAAAATCCCACAGACATGCTTTCTCAAGAGCCTGATTAAAAGTCACTTTTTATACAGAAAAAAAACTAGGTTATGTGCAATTTGCATTATAAGTAGGGGGAGAGAAATATACTGGTTACATAATCTTTTGTTGTACCATTCCATAAGAATTAACTTTCAACAACCTCTTTCCTTTCCTTCCTGACACTTAAACCAAATAACTCTTTGAAAAAATTCACAAAAAAATAGTTAGAAGTTTGTTTTGGGGCTCTGGGTCAGTGTCACTTTATTCTCCTCAGCTGGGTTCAAAGCATTGACTTTCAAAGAGAGAACCACTGCAGAGTCACTGGGGAATATTGGGGGAGCAGGGCAGAGGTTAGTGTCATAGCAGAGAAAGGAAGATATCAGCTACTTTCAAATTCCTATAAAATGACTATGTATGAATTAAATGTATGAATTTAAACTTAGTGCCATTATAACAAAGCAATTGGTTGCGTAGATTGAAAGGCTAAAGAAGACAGGGTCTATATCATGCTTCTTTGTATTCTCTATAGTGCATGACACAGTGATTTTCACATAGTAGTCGCTCAAAAAATTATCTTTGAGAGAAGAGGGACTTCTTTCAGTTTAAAGAGAAATAAGAAAAGAACTAAAGTCCAACACACTAATATTTAGAACCAGGATAGCATAATATCAAAGGAATTAAGGGAGATGAGATCTTTTTGTCGTATGAGGTGTGAACATCTAGTATGGGACACGACACCCTAAGCAGCCTTTCTTTCTCTCCTCTCTTTATGCCAACTTGTTTATCCAACCTGGACACATTCTAACAGATTAGGGGATTAGAGGGTTTCCAGAAGGAGCAGCCACATGGCTATAACTTACTTTCAAGGTCCTAAGAGTAACCCTAAAGTGAGAAAGCTATGCTATGTGTTACTATAGTCACTAAGCCCCCATCAGTGTACTTCCTAGCTAAACAAATCATCAAAGATAATACCATCAGAACTTAATCATGAAATATTTACTAAATGTAATGCAAAACAAGAATTTATCATAACAGTCTGCCTATAAACCTAGCTCACATTCCTCCACAAATGTGCACAATGTAGATAAGGAAGAGTGTGCCAAACTTGTGAAAACATGGCTTGGAAGCACATGAATAAAGAAACTCATGTGCCTGGGGCAACTCACAACTCTGGACTGCAGGCCTTGATGTCTTTGATTCCCTTAGGGAATAGTCTGCACCAAAATCTCCTGCTGGATAAAGTTGTTTCTCCACTATTTACTCCACTCAAATTTCTACTTGTCCTGACTCTAGGGAAGGATTACTTTCTTTTAGCAAAAGCAGTTTTCATAAACCTAGCACCTGTAGAACTGTAAGGATCAGCTCTCTTGGTGAAGCTCTGAGGAGTTTCACTCTCTCAAACTCATGAGTCAGTAAAGGGGAAGACAGACAAACCTCTCCCTTCCCCGGCCAGTTTTGTTAACTTGAAGAGGATGCTTCTTCCGGAATTCAATTCCCAACAGCAAAGTTTTTCCTCCAAACTATTCAACTCCCAACGTCAGATGAAAAACCTTCTCCTCCTCAGTGGGCAAAGTAGCCTCTGAGTTTTGTTTGTTTTGTTTTGTTTTTTGAGCTCTTGGTTTGGCTGCTTAGCCATCCACCCAGCAGGATTTCTCTGAGATCAGCTCTCTTGAAACAACAGGAGCTAGACTCAGTTCCTACTCCTCTACTTCTGTCTTCACTGCTCTTCCCATCACTAACTCAATCCAGTCTCAACAGGAAGCGACTGGCCTTTATAAACCAACACAAACATTCATATCAGCCATGTTACTAAACAATGTACAATTTCCCATACTTAACAAAAAGTTTCATCTGTCTCAGTTTTCTAGCTATCAACCACAAAGTCCTCATAATAGTCACATATAAACCAGTCATTAAGAATTAAAACAACCAACCCCCTTTAACATGAGTAAGTACTTTTCTCTGAGGTGCTACTTTCTCTCAGTTGTACATGTTTCTGTCATTTTCCACAAAGAAAATTGACCACATTTATAAAAAGGCAAAACCTTAAATAGTGTCCATAGTGTCAAATATAAGGAAGAAATCACGAGAAATGATATTATAATGGAATAACTGAAAGGCAGCCTAACCTCTCTGTGCCTCAGTTTCCTCATCTATAAAATGAAGATAACAACAGCACCTACCTTATAGAGTTGTTGGGAAGATTAAGTGAGATAACGCTTGTAAAATGCTTTTAAATCTTAAAGTGCAATATCAATGCTAGTAGTAGTGGTAGCAATAGTAATTGTAGCAGTAGTGGTCAGATAATAATGATGATAACCACCACATACAGTGCTGGGCACTCATCTCGTTACATCCTCTCAATAACCCTGGGAAGTAGCTGCTGTTATTATCCCCATTTCACAGATGAGAAAACCAACACAAACAGAAGTTAAATAACTTATCCATGGTCACATAGGAAGTCACCTCTGAACTTAGGTCTTCCTAACTCCAGGCCCAGCACTCCCTCCACTGTACCACCTACCTGCCCAAGATATCTTCAGTCAGTGAAGTAAAAATCAAAGTAATTTGCTCAGGGGTAGCATAAGGGAGGTGGTGTTTGAGGGCTTGAGAAGAAAAGATTTGAAGTATCTACCTTGGAGGAGGGGGATGAGCCTGGAAGTACTCAAGACATCTATTTAAGGATTCCAAGGCATAATTAAAGACCAAATTGAGGCTAGGGAGAATGAGGTGAAGTCTGAACAGTCTATATTTTGCTTCCAGTAGCTGAATTTTATATCCATTATTTATCTATATTCTACAATTGGTACCTTCTTATATCCTGTTATACTTTTTACTTGCATATACACCAATTAGTTCATTGTTCTATTGGTAGCTAAGACTATTGTATAGAATGTTATCTTCTGCTGGGATTGTTTCACATATATTCCTGCACATCTTGCATCCCATTGTGGGTAGGAACACTAGTTTTATATTTCTTGTGCAAACAGCACCACCAATCAGCACAGAGCACAAAGCAGCATTGTTCAATACTTGTTGATGGAGGCATTCATCCCCTATTCCAAAAGGAAATTATTAATAGAAAAATACCATAAATTTTGTATCACCTTATCTCACAAAACCTATTTTTCTTTCCCTGAGCCAAGATAACTTAGTTTTTCCTAGCAGAAATGCTTGTAGCCTATGTCCCCACTAAGATATAATAATAATAGCTAACATTTAATTGGTGCTTTAAGATTTGAAAAGCACTTTCCACAGGTTCTCTCACTTGAGCCTCACAGAAACTCTGTGAGGTAAGTACTGCTATTATTATCCCCCTTTTTCAGATGAACAAACTGAACCTGAGAGAGGTTAAATGATTTATTAATGGTCATGGAGCTGATATTAATAACAACAGCAACAATTATATAGCACATTAAGGTTTATAGATAACTTAACATTTTTTTCATTTGATATTCACAATAACCCTACAAGATAGGTTCTGTTATTATCCTTATTTTACAAATAAGAAAACTAAGGGATACAATGCTTGTGATATGCCTAGGGTCACACAACTAGTAAGATCCTCCTGACTCCAAGTCCAACACTCTATTCAACACTTAGCTGCCTCAATCCCTCCCAACTAGTCAGTCAGCCTCTGTTTGATGACTTCCAAGAAATGGAAACCCACTACTTCCCAAGGCAGCCCTTTTATTTAGTCAAAATGTTCCTCTTGAACTTCTAATGTGGTACCTCTATTTCTTCTCTGTAGCCAAACTCTAGTAATATAGTCCATCAACTAAGAAGAGTCCTTCAGATATTTAGACAGCCACTGTTACCACACTACACACCTACTCACATTCAATCTTCTCTTGGCTGAAGTTTTCCCAGTTCCTTTGATCAGCTTCTGTATGGCATGGTTTCCACCCCCTTTACCATTCTTGTCACTGTTCTTCACCCTATGATCTGCTTGTCAATGTCTTTTCTCAAATATGGTGCCTAAATATGACTATAATACTCCAAACATATGTATATATGCAAGTCTGAGGACAGGGAAAGTATTACCTTCCTCATTCTGCAGCTACAGTGACTAGAGCACTGATCCTGGAATCAGAAAAACCTGAGTTCAAATTTGGCCTCATACACTTATCAATGTGACCTTGGGTAAGTCACTTAGTCTCTGTTTTCCACAGTTCCCTCTACTATAAAATGGGAATAATAATAGCATCTATCTCAGAGAGTTGTTGTAAGGACAAAATGTGATATTTGTCAAGCACTTAGCATAGTACCTGGCACATGGAGGGGATTATGTGAATGCTAGCTAGTTTTGTGTTGCTTTTAATGTAGTCTATAATAATGTTAGCTTTTTTTAACTACAATTTTTACCTCATCATTTACTAAAACTACCTTTAAAAAATAGATCTGTATATCATTCCTGAGAGTCAGGTAGGTATTATTCTGCCCATTTATGGACAAGGAAACTAAGACACATATAAATTCTACCCATAGTCACATGACACAATGAGTAACTGTGCCAGAACTAAACCTAGGTCTCCAGGTCTATAAGGCACCTGCTCTTTCCACTAGGTGCAGAGTCCTAGGGAGCCATACTGTGCTCTAGGAGGGCAGATGAAGGGGATCCATATGGCCAATGCAAACAGCCTGGTAATTTTCTTCCCAGCAGCTCTTGAAGAGACTGAAAAATGTCAAACTGTTTCATGGCACCTACCTGTGCTCCTTCTCCGATAGGTACTTGAATAACACCCTACCTTCTCTTTGCACAACTTCCTTTTTTGTCCACTTTTATAAAATGAAAGGCCACATTCTTACATTGTTTGTGAACCAGCTTTAGCATTTTGGTCACTTTTTCCCTCATTCTTTTCCTCTTCCGTCACTCTTTGTGCCCATAATCTTCCATATTCCGCTCCCTGACCCTTCATGGACCTCTTCCCATACTGTCCTTGTTCTTCAGAAGACAGCCTGAACACCCTGCTAATAGCTCAGCAGGGTCTGCTATTTTTAGTTAGTTCATTTTTTTCCCTAACTGCAGAGGTCAGCTGTTCCACGTCAATATCTCATTTCTTAAGGGTCCTCCAGGGTTAAGAATTCACTCTTAGCTTTTCACTTCTCTGGGGTATTCATGCTCCCAAGACCATGGAAAGAAAATTGCTGTTTGACTTGAGGGAACTTGTTAGGACAAGAATCTCTGCAGTCCAAAAGGAAGCTTGATGACCGGAAGGATGTTATAGTGCAGAATATATTGCACTTGGTGTGAGGAGACCTGGGTTCAAAAACTAATTTATGAGCTGTGTGACCCTATGTTATCATTTAACCACTCTGAATTTCAGTTTGCTCACTGACCAATAGGAATAATAATGGAATTTATACAACCTAATTCTGTTGTTATGAGGAAAGAACTCTGTCAAACTCAACGTGGAATAGTAATATCTGCTGTTATTGTGATAGTTCTCATTGTTTTTGCAGATTTCCCAGATATACAAAATGTTGGTGAATACATGCTATTGCCAGTGCTTCTTCTCCAGGGTCATTGATCCAATGTGCCAACAGCCAAAAGCACAAATACCATATTGGGCTTCTTCAGAAAGAGTATTAGGGAAAAAAGCAGAAATAATGTTCTAGTTTTAAATACATTTATGATATGTACACATTTGCAATACTGTGTGCAGTCCTGACCTCTGTATCTCAGAAAGGATATACTAAGACTAGAGATGGACCAGACAAGGGCTCTTATAATGATTTATTGTTGTGTTGATTGTCTAGTTTTAAGAAAGTGATTAAGAAAATGTTAATAATGCAGATTAAACTTAAAAATGTGTTGCATGCATTTTTTTTTCTGGAGGGCCAGTTGTTAAACATTTGTCAGCACATTCCTGGTTGAGAACCATATTTACAGTTTCAAATAATTACAAAAACCTCAAAGGTGGAAAGAACCTCTTCCTTTATAGTAGGCCTACTATTATAATTCATACCCAAGGCATAAATGCTTTCTTCTTCATCCACCCTCTATTTGAAGACCTCCAATGATTCACTACACCTGAGGCTGGCTATTTCATTTCTGTTGGGAGGTTTTTAGATCTTTGCTTAATTGTTTCCTTGCTTTTTGAGCCTTATTTGAATTTGGGGTTTGGCATGGGAACATGATGGGTATGAACCAAGAGGGAACAGCCTCTATAGAGGAGACAGTAATTTTACCATGATGTCCATTAGGTCTTTAACATCACTTTTATGAAAAACTGTATCATAAAAATTGTGGGAGGTATTGAGGGCAGTCTATCTTACAGCATGAGTAATAAAATGAACTTAC
This sequence comes from Petaurus breviceps papuanus, assembly GCF_028583685.1. Lineage (NCBI taxonomy): Eukaryota > Metazoa > Chordata > Mammalia > Diprotodontia > Petauridae > Petaurus > Petaurus breviceps. The sequence goes on from NW_027187246.1 coordinate 2,303,437, forward strand.
AATTTTCACACAAATAAATAAATAGCAAGACTTTATAAGCTAGTACTCATAATAAAACTACAGTCAAGGAAAGTGATGTGGCCATATATGAAGGTCCCTGGTGAGCTAATATTTTGTAAGGAAATGTACAGAAGATAGGAAAGATATAAAACTACATAATGGTAGTCGGAACCAGTAAATAATGCCAAGAATCTTACAGATGTTGACGAGCTAAGGGTTGCAAAAATTCCTTAAGACAATGAAAAGGATTTTTAAGGACAATTAAGAGCATGGAGACAAAAAGAGAGAAATGCCTGCTCACAGATGATGGTGTGATATTCACTGATAACAGAAAGAAAACATTCGACTTCTCTTTAAAATCCATTTTTCTCTATCACAGAAAATAATTTTTAAAATGGAAAAGGTAAAATATCAGTTAAGAAAGGATTACATATCACCGAGAATGGGTAAAGACGTTTCCAAAAAGCACCAAACTGCTTTAAATAAATTTTCCGTGCCATGCCCAGATATATTACATCTTAGGGATACTGAAGTATCTTATAAACATTATAGCTGAGAAAGGTACCAAAAGATTAGAAATGGGAAGATGTCCTGATTTTCAAAAAAGAAAAGTAGATTCTGGGATTTAAAAACTAATGAACTTGATTTCAATTATTGGCAAAATTTCAGAAGGGAATATTAAACAAATCCTTTGCACATAATTGGAAAGGCAAGCAGTGATTACTAAGAAATATCACGGATTCATGAAAAACAAATCAGGACAAACTAATGTCGTTTCCATTGCTATATGGTTGTTGAACTATTAAATATTATAACTACGTGTGAGATTTTAGCAGCAAATATACAGTCTCGATATCTGTGGAAAAGAGAACATAATAGGTGCTAGATTATAATACAACTCACAGGATTAAAAACTGGCTATACAGTCATATAAAAAGAGTTCCAGTTAAAAGATGGATGTAATCCTTAAAGAAAATCTCTGAAGGTGTGCTTTAGGACTCTTGTATCCAACCCTATTCTATTTTACATGTTTATTAATGATTTTGATAAAAAAAAATAGGAGGGTGAGCTTATAAAACTTTTAGATAATATAAATCAAAACACATTAAATGACAAAACAGAATGCTGAAGGATCTTAGATTACAATAAGCTGACTCTAATGAAATATAATAAAGATGAAAGAGAAGTCCTTCATCTTTTTTCAAATGATTATTTATACATGTTCAAGCAGAAGAGCTAACTTAACTTGTCAACAAGAACCTCCATATGAGTTAACATTGTGATGTAGCTTATGAAAAAAGAAAAGTTAATGCAACTGTGTGTAGAATCAATGGAACCAAATTGTTTAGAATGAGAGAGTTGTTAATCTTACTGTTCATCCACCTGGTCAGACCACAACTGGAATATTTATTTTCAGTTCTGAGAACTATATTTAAAACTATATTTTAAAAAGTCATTCATTGGCAGCTCTTTTCATACTTGCCCAGATCTGGAAACTAACAGGGTACCCACCTTTTGAAAAATTGTCAGACCAACCATGATCAATCTGTTATGGAGGAGTTAGGGGAAAGGGGGCTTCTATACTTCTTCCTGCTACTTTTCTATTTTCAATCCCTTTCATCTTTCAAGATGAAATCTCTTGAACAAATTATGAAAAAGAGCTTTGCTTTTTTTCTCATTGCCTTTTTGAGTCTCTTTTGCCATTTGAGTTAGTCTGTTTTTTAAGGTGTTATTTTTCTCAGTCAGGCTGTTGACTCCCATTTCATAATTGTCTTACATTGTTCTCATTTCTCTTCCCAATTTTTCCTCCACTTCTCTTATCTGCTTCTTAAGGTCCTCTATGGCCTGTAACCAGCTCATACTTTTCTTGGAAGCTTTTGGTGCAGGAGGTCTGACTTCACTGTCTTACTCCTGTTCCATGCTTTGATCCTTTTTGTCCCCAAAATAGGAGTCTAATGTTGGATTGTTTTGCTTGGTTTGCTTCCTTTGCCTATTCATTTTGCCACTCAATTACTTGACTTTTGGGCTTTTTGCCACAGTAGGACTCTGCCACCAGACAGGGGAGCTTCATTCCAAATGCTGGGGTTTTCTCAGCTGCCGGAGGTTGTCTTCTCTGTCGGGTGTCTTCTCTGAAGCCTCCACATGCTCTGGCAAGCTGCTTGCATACCCCAGGACCTTCACCCTAGACCACAATCCAGGTCCAAGCCGGTTAAATAAGAGCGATTACTCCTCAGACTGGTCGCTTGGTCCCCCTACACTCTGTAGGCCAGGAGCTAAAGCTGCCACATGGAGGTGGCTGCACCGCAGCCCTCAGAGGCTTCTCGCCCCAGGGGCAAAAGCTGAGGCACTCCCAAATACTGGGTCCCAAAGTCCACACTGCACTGACCTCTCACTTTGTCCTTAGCATCTATGTGTTGATAATTCTGGATCACCACAGCTGCTGGTGATCTGGAGTCCCTCCAGCCAGCAGCTGGTCAAGCCCTCCCTGGGGCTAAAACCTCAGTGTGGGGCTGGGCTCGCGTTCCTGCCGGCCTGCTGGCCTGTCCTCAGTGGGAGGTTAGCTTCTCTGTGTCATTTTGTGGGTTCTGTAGCTCTAAAGTTTGTTCAGAGTCCCCTTTTACATGAATTGGAGGTGGCAGGAGCCAGAGCCACACAGAGGTCCTGTTTCTACTCTGCAATCTTGACCAAGCTTTGCTTTTCTTTATCATGACTTTGATTTCCCAATTCTTTTAGATAAAAACATTTATAGTTTTCAAATCTACAAAGCTACAAGTTTTCAAATCTACTACTATTTAAAGTAATAATGAAATTAGGCAACAGAAAAGATGACCCTTCCTGCCAAATGAGGAGACAAGGAGATACATTATTTAAGTGACTATGTAATATACACTTTTCTTCTGATGAAAATTTCCACTCCACTCATTCACAATTGTGAATTGGTCCATCCAGTCTGGAAAGCAAGAAACTGTGTATACCCTTTGACCTAGTTATATACCATGACCAGGACTATCTCCCAAAAGAGATCAAAGAAAATGTAAAAGGACATAAAAGCACAAAAATATTTATAGCAGCTTTTTTTGTATTCACTAAAAACTTGAAACTAAGGGGTTATCCTATTGGGGAATGGCTAAATAAATTAGAGTATGTTAATGTACTAGAATATCATTATGCCATAAGAAATGGTGAAATTGACAGTTTCAGAGGAAACTGGTAAGACTTCTTTGAACTTATGCAGAGCAAAGTGAGAACTAAGTTAATTTCTACAACGACTACACTATTACAAAGAAGAACAACTTTGAAAGATTTTAGAATTCTGATCAATGTAATGATAAACCATGAGTCCAGAGAACTACTAGAGATGAAACATGCCACCACCTCCTCCCAGAACTACAGTCTTTTAGTGTAGAATTTTGGGACATGGCCAATCTGAGAATTTTTTTTTTCGGATTATGAATATTTATTTGGAGGATTTTTTTTTTATATTTGATTCAAGGGGACAATGGGAAGGAGAAAGGGAAAGGAAGAGAAAGGGAAGGAAAGGTAGAGAGACTTTTAAGTGACATTAACAAACTGAAGTATAAAGAGAGGAAAGTAATAAGATTGATTTGAGAACTCAAAATGATAGTACATGAAGAATGAAGGAACTCCTCCCTTTCACTAGAGACCTCTAAAAAAAAAAAAAGACTGGATTATCACCAGTCCAGTGGACTTTCTTATCTGCTTCTGTGTTAGACTAGATGGCATCCAGGGTCCCTTTCAACTCTAGGACTCTGTGATTTTCTGATTTCTTAATACCAAATTAATTTCCCATGTAATTTTTGCCATCCTTCTCATTGCTAACCTTTCCACAGAGGTCACTAATTATGTAATGTTATCTTGATTTTATTCTTTCCTGTAACTACTTTAGAATGATATTCTGAGTACCTAAAAAAATAACATGATAAGCAACATGCTATTTGGAAAAAGAAATTTTTCATTATTCTATTATCTAACATTTTCATAGGGCTTTAAGGTTTACAAAGCAATTATTGAGTTGCCTGTGATGTGATTTTTTCTTTTTTTTTTTTTTTTGCTAAAACATGACCATCCTTTGGACTCCCTATAGCCATCTTTGAGGTTTTTTTTGAAACTTTGAGTTAGTTTTTAAATCCCTTCAAATGCTTCATTAGCTCTAGAAGCTTCAAATGTGGCTATAAGGAATCCCTCCTTCATTGAAGGGAACCCAAGATGTTAGTTACAAGCAAATACCCTGGGGCCATTTTTGAAGTTACCAAACCTCCCATCTCTGTATTTAAAATCCCTTTCCCTGCTTAAAATGAAATGGTTGCATACTGATTGGCACAGTTCACATTTAACCTTCTACTGATATTGAGATTTCCTTTGGCCTACCCACAGTGCATGAGCTTTTTGGTTGCAGAAATAAATATGACTCTTGTAGATGGTGAACTAATGTTTCCCCAAAGCTTTTTTATTTGATTATGTAAATTAAAAAAAAAAAAACTCCAGTTGAGTTACTTAAAAGTCACAAACGAAGGGAAATGGCAGAAGCATTTGCTCATTACAGTTTGTGAGTATCTTGAAGGGAGGGACCATTGCTTTTGTAGTTTCTCTACATATTGCTTAGATTAGGAATAATGTGAGATACAGAGGAACAAGTCTCAGACTTAGTCCAGTAACCTGTATTCAAATCTTGGCACGGATACTTATGTTATCATTGCCAAATCGCTTCATATTTCTGAAGATCTGTTTTCTGTTCTATAAAAGGAGAGGGTTGAACTAGAACAGTGGTATCAAACTTGAGTCAAAAAGGGGCCACTACAGCATACATAAAGAACCCCTACAGGTACGTACTGACTTAAAAAAAACACACATATTGACATTATCTATGTTTTATTGTATTTGTATTCATTTTGTTAAATATTTCTCAATTACATTTTAATCTGGATCCAGGTGCACTTGTGAGTGTTGTGGGCTGCAGGCAGCCTGCAGACAATATTATTTGACAGCTTTGAACTGAATGATCTCTAAAGTTGCAACTGGCCTTAAATCTATGACCTAATAGAAGCAAACACTATGTCTTATTTATCTGGTGATATGAATAACCAAAGGATAGCAGAAAAAGTGTATACTTCTATTGTACTACAGTCTCAGAAGTATTAAAATTTAAGATTACCCCAAAGTAAGGGCTATAGTGAGGAGCAGTACTGGCATGAGGAGTCTGTGATACATTACCAAGGAAGCTTTAGAGAAGCAGTGAAGGTACCATCAGACATGGATGGATGGATGGAGAGAGAGAGAGAGAGGGAGAGAGGGAGGGAGGGAGGGAGGGAGAGAGAGAGAG
>NW_027187246.1:2313777-2314663 GCF_028583685.1 Petaurus breviceps papuanus
AGAGAGAGGGAGAGAGAATATTCATATATTTATATTTTATAGCATATAATATGTAATTAGAAAAAAGAATAGTCAAGTTGAGCTTTGTTGTTGTTCATTTCAGTCATGTCTGACTCTTCATGACCCCATTCATGGTTTTCTTGGCAAAAATACTGGGGTAATTTGCCATTTCCTTCTCTAGCTCATTTTAAAAATGAGGAAAGTGAGGCAAAAAGGGCTAAGTGATTTGCTCAGGGTCACACAGCTACTAAGTGTCTGAGGACATATTTGAACTTAGGTATTCCTGACTTCAGGTCCAGGGCTCTATCTATTGTGCCAGCTAGCCACCCAGTAAAGAGTAAAAAATGCTATGTGTAAAGTTTTAGTGTTCAACTGTTATTCAAAGGTCATAAAACCAGACAAAGCATTCACTACACCAAGTGTACCTCTGAGTGTGACCCTTGCTTGCTAGGCACATCTCTGCTGCTAGCTGATTCACAGTTGGGCTGTTTCAAGAAGGTTCCTCCCTAGAGCTGGCTTAGCTACTGTGGCTACCAGCAGACTCAATTATTGACTCCCATTGCTGGACACTAATGGCTTTTTCAACATTTTCAAGCTGCCAAGGTCAAAACCCAGACTGTCTTGTCATTCAAACTCATGTACCTAAGATCAGGGAAGAAGAAACATAACAGTCAGAAAAAATGTAGCTACCATGCATTCACACCCTTATGGCAGCCCAGGTGTAAAGAGAAGGGAGACAAAGCATCTCTTGCTGTTGTCATTGATACTGCTTCCCCAACCAGAGGGCTACAGCATTTCTTCCTCCTCACTCAAAAATTTCTTCCATTAGCTCAAGTTTTTATATATATATATATATATATATATATATATATATATATATATATAT
>NW_027187246.1:2314673-2345298 GCF_028583685.1 Petaurus breviceps papuanus
ATATATATATATATATATATATATATATATATATATATATATATATACTCAGTTCTAGATCAGCCATCAGTTAAAAGGCTAAGCACCATGTAATAAGTCAATAGCAATCAGTTAGAGAATGTCTGCACATACTCTGAGTTGGGGAGGTAAAGGATCTACCCTTCTACCATACACTTTGAGAAACAGAGAAGCCTCCTTATGGGTTGATACCAGAGAGAATATATTTTTAATTCTCAAAGGACTAGGCTATTATTGGCCATCATTCCCCCACCCCCACTCCATTACAAGGTAATTGGTCACTCAAGCAACCATTGCCCTAATTTGCATCCCCCACTGAGATTCAGGGTACTGCTAGTCTTTTATCAAGATGTCACAAAACCCTGAACTTACAGTAAGGAGGTGAGAGTTTCAGAGTTGATTTCATGTTGTAGAATAATGATTTTTCTGGAGATCATGAAGTCCATGAAAGTAGCCAGGTTGGAAATGATTCATTCAGTTAGAGAAGAATTGAGTGGTAAACTTAAGGTGCATGTTGCAGGTGACTCGGGAATTCAGAGAAGAAAGAAACTATGTATGCACAAACTTCCTAGCCATCCTGATATGGAACTTTAAGACTAAGTGAGAATGCAATGGACAGATGTAGTAAAAAAAAAAAAAAAGGTCATTTTAGATCAGGGAAGAGCAAGAATACAGGATTGGGGTGGGGGGAGAGTTTGAGTGTGCCTTAGAGGAATCATAAATATTTTTCTGATTTTGTATGAGAACTGCTGTCAATGGGTAGATTTCCTAACACATATCAGGGTCCTTAATAAATACTTGGTGACTGTGATAATAATGATAGTGGTGATGCTTATTATGATTTGAATTCGTATTATTTCCCACCACAACACAAATTCAAATACTAGTATGTCTCAGTAAGAAGGAAGAAAAATCTTGACTGCAACAGGTTTGTTTGTTTTTTTTATTTGGGTTTTTGGGTTTGGGGATTTTTTTTGGGGGGAGGATGGAGGGGTTTTTGAGCCTACAAGTACACAGAACATATTGATAATGAAAAGATTTTCATGAGTCCTTAATGTGAAAAGGAAGAGTATGGAAAGCAAAGATTGATTTACTTTTGTATTTGTATCCTTAGCACCTAGCATAGTCCCTGTCACTTAGTGGATGATTAATGAATATTTGAAGAATGAATGAATAAAAGACTTCCTGTGAAGACCAAACAAATACACAATACATATAATACACACACATATACACACATATATGCATATATATATACATACACATATACATATAGATCTGTAAAATCTTCTCTAAAATCTTGAGTTTCAAACTCTCAGAGGGAATGTGTCTCTCTACCCCCTCAGAACAAGACACCAAAATGAAACACTATTTTCTTACCTTTGCCCTTTTTCTACACTTTAATTAGCCTGGAGTCTGATTCTTGAGATTTTAAAAATCAAATGACAAGAACAGGACTAATTAAAATCCAAAAAATTTTCTTTAAAGAAGAAAAAATATATTTTCTCTTGAAAAAAATAAAAATGGGCATCCTTTCTTATAAAGGAACCTTTATTCCTCAAGTTTGTCTTAATTATGCATCCCATGCATACTTAAGGGCAGACTGACCATCAACTAGCACTAGGAAACCATTTCCCTTCCCCTTTAAGTTATCATATTTGCTTTCAGTGGATTATAAAATGGTATTTCCTACTTCCTAGAAACATAATTTCATATTCTATTAGAGAGAGGAGATAGGACCCAGTACCATTATATTTTTATAATGCAAGTTATGTGTACTCTTATCTAATTGAAGAGACAAAGGATCAGAAACCAGATTCCCAAGCCTTGCTTTTGAGAAAGATTTTTTTATTTTAATATTTTCATGGCTTTGTAAACTGATAGTTTGAGAATCAATGTTCGCATTCTTAAAAATTAAATTTAAAATTCAGATACTTATATCAGCATGTTAATGTTAGTACTACTTTCAAGGAGCCTGAGACGGGGAGAATTGAGCAGTTTTTTTTGTGTATATCAAGAGTAAAAGAGCAAAGTTTGAAATATATCCTTACAATTTCTGACTTGAAATAGTAAGTTGGCCTTGTGGACAAGACAGAAGATATTTAGCAGCATGTTTTAATAAAAATAAACAAAAAAACAGTAAGATGAAGTCAGAGGATCTGGATTTAAGTCCTACCTTTTCTATTAATTAGGTGTGTAAACAATTACTTTATTAGCCTGGACCTCAGCTTCCTCAACTGAAGAATTAGGAGGCATTTGATCTCTAAGCCTTCCTCCAACTAGAAGATTGAATGACATATCAACCACATTCCTATCATTTTTAAGCAACATCCTTTACTTTTGTCTCTGATCCATTTTTTATAATCCTAACCTACTCCCATTGAGTTATTCAAGTACCATTTTTGGAATTAACTTAAGGACTTATTATATAGCACCCTCCTCAAATGGAGGTGCCAGACAGAGCCTTTTACCCTCTGATCAGAGAGACAAGCCCCTAGAAGCAGAGAAGTCTGCCAAGGTAGAATTCAGGGCTGAAGTGATCTTCCAGAGTGAAGCTATCTGGGGCATGATGAAGAAATGGAGAGGAAAGCAGCATGGTAGGAACTGAAGAAATGACTGGCCTGGGTTCTTAAATAGAGGTTTTAGGAGAAACCTACCACCCTCCAATCAGGGAAAGGAGACCAAGGCAAAGGGTACTTCCAAGATGTGAGTTTCAGTACTGAAATTATCTTCCAAGATGAAGATGTTTGGGAGGTATATTGGAGAAATATAGCTGAGTGGGAAAATTCCTAACAATTAGAACTCTACAGATGTGGACTACAATGCTCAAGATGGGTTCCCTCCTCTTCATAGTCTTTAAGCAGAGACTGGTTGACCAGTTGGTTATAGTGTTAATTCCTTTAGGATATGGAATGAACTAGGTATCTGGTGGGGTTCCTTCCAAGTCTCAATTCTGTGATTTTATAATTTTGCTATAGGGTAAAAATATATAAATAACTATAAACAATGGGAGAGAGGTTGTTTGGTGTACTATATATAGAGAGGACTACTCTTGGAGTCAGGATAACCTGGGTTCAACTGTTTATTCTGACATATGCTAGCTTTGAAACCATAGGCAAAGTATGTGAATCTTTCAGGATCCCCAAACAAATGCTCCAAGATTATAGGTTAGAGATGAGTTGTCATTCTGCATTGGTGGAGTGAATTCCTATATCCTATATTAGATACAGACCAATACAAGGTAAAATAAGATAAACCCAAAGGAGATATCCAGAAAATCTATAAGATATTTGAAGATAAGGAGATCACTTTCATTGAGAGTGGAGGAGGAAGCAAGAAAGTGTTTGAGTATCCTTCACAGAGGAGATAGCACCTGAGTTGAATTGTAAAGGAAAGGGAAGACTTCAGCATCAGGATGTTGGGAAAGGGAAGAGGAGGCCCCCTTCCTATGCCTGAGAAATGACATTTGCAAAGACATGTAATTGAGAGAGATTAGGAAAAGAACAGGCTTGACAGGCAGTTTGGAGTTATACTAAGGAAAGCCTTAAGTGGCAACAAACTCCATCATGACCATGTTCCATGGCTATTTCAGTAGTCAGTTTCAGTCTATAGATCCAGATGAAATATTTATAATAGCACATAAATGTCCTTGTAACTACATAATACATTGACAGCCATATTATCATTGATTTACCAAAGATTTGACTATAGAATGCTTCTCCCCTTTAAGAAAGTTGTCCATCTTAGAATGAACTCTTAATCCTCTGACATGGAAATAAATAAATAAATGGAAATAGTAGAGATAAATCTCCCCACCCCAATATGTGGTTTGTCCCATGCTCCATCTCCCACCACTGCTTCTCCAAAGCCTGAGGGAGAAGAGGAACCCCAGCTGCTATTCTTCCAGAACAGTGCTGTTTTGCCACTTCTGGTTGCTATGAGACTAGGAGTCTGATGGGAACTTTGAAACTGCAGCCTCAGCCATCTGTAAAATGAGGGGGTTGGACTAGCTCATCTCTGAGGTCCCTTCTGGCTCTAAATTCTATGATCCCTAGACCCCAGAGAACACATGATTGATACCAGCAAAATCCTAAGCCACTGATGCATATTGTGTATATGTAGATACAGCCTTAGCTGTAGCATTTCAGTGTTATTTAATCAGCAAATATATATTAAGCTCCTATTGAGTACAATGTCCTGTGGGAGAGAGGGAGTAAGAAGCTAGACTACATATAGCTAATATTTCTGTGCTACTTTATGCATATATTCTAATACTTGAATCTAATAGCAACCCTATGAGGTTGGGGCTATTTTCCCATTTTACAGAGAAGGAATTGAAGATCAGAAACATTATAAGTGACTTGCTGACACTGCTAGTAAATATCTGAGACAAGATTTAAACCAAGGTCTTCCTGATTCCAAGTCCAGCACTCTGTCAGCTATGCCATTATGCCTCCTAGAAGAGGTAAAAGACACAATTATTAGCTAATATTACATCTAGAGAAATTATATCTGTATGTATGAGTTAAAAGCAACAAAAAAATTTTGTGTGAAATAAGTCATTTAGACCAATGTCATATTCATTAACATTCATTTTCAGTTCCAAATTCTCTCCCTTCCTCTAGCCCCTCCCCCACCTATTTTAAAGGCAAGCAATATTTCAATTACTCATGTAAAATTGTACAAAACATATTTCCATATTAACCATGTTTAAAAAAACAAAAAATAATGTGAAAAAATTATACTTCAATTTGCACTCAGAATTCATCAGCTCTTTCTCTCAAGGTAAATAGCATTTTTCATCATGTGTCCTTTGGCATTGTCTTGGATCATTGTATTGATCAGAGTAACTAAGTTTTTCACAGTTGATCGTTACTACAATATTGCTATGACTGTATACAATTATTTCTTAGTTCTGTTCACTTCATTCTGCATCAATTCATATGGGTCTTCTCTGGTTTTTCTGAAATCATCCTACTTGTCATTTCTTACAGCACACCAGGACTCCATCACAATCATATACCACAACTTGTTCAGCCAGTCACCAGTGGATGGACATCCCCACAATTTCTAATTCTTTGCCACCACAAAAAAAGTTACTATAAATATTAGTCTTCATATTTCTTGAATCAGGGTGGTATAAGTGACAAGAGTACTATTTATGGAGTAAGAAGAACTGAATTCAAATCTTTTCTGCTTCCCCCACTTCCTATTTTACCTGGAACAAGTTAGTTTGCACACCCATGGGGGTTTTGTTTCCTTATCTATAAAATGTGCCAGTTGGATTTAAACTCTCTCTATTGTCCCTCACATTTCTAAATCCTATGAATGAGCAATATATATAGATTTGCCATAGAGACAGTTGAGTACCAACTATATGTCAGACATTATGATAAGTGCTATGACATAAAGAAAAGCAAAAGACAGTCTCTTCTCAAGGAGTTCTAATGGGTGAGACAAAATGCAAGCATCTATATACAAACAACATATATAAAGGATAATTTGGAGATGATCAATTGAGAGAAGGAATTAGCATTAAAGGCAACTAGGAATAGCTTCTTACAGAAGGTGGGATTTTAATTCAGATTTAAAGGAAGCCAACTAAGTCAAGAAACAGATGAAGAAAGAGAATTCTACACATGGAGGAGAACCAGAGAAAAATTAGATTCAGGAAATGGAGTCTTATGTTATGAACAGCAAGAAACAGTGTGGTTTCTTGACCATTGCAGAATATGTAAAGATTATCAGTAGATTCTTGAGATTTGCAGAATATGTGAGGATTATAATTATCATTAAGTTTAAGAAGACTAGAATGTTAAAAATGGGGACACATCATTAAGGGATATGAAAACCAAACAACAAATTTTACATTCAATCCCAGAAGTGTAAGAAGACACTGATTTTTACTGAATAGGATTACAACAGATTCAGACATGAACTTTAAGATCAATTTGACAAATGTATGGAGGGTGAATTAGAATAAAGAAACTTGAGAAAGGGAGATCAAACAAAATTCTATTGAAATAGTCCAAGAATGATGTGATAAAGGTCTGCAGCAGGATTGTGGCAGCATCAGAGGAGAGATAAGGGCATATTTGAGAGATGCTATAAAGATAAAATTGACAGGACTTGACAAAAGATTGGATGTGAATTAGGGGGTGAGGAATCCAGGATGACACCCAGATTGTGATCCTAAGTGGAAGGATACATGAAAATCCAGCAAAAGAGACTGAGAAGAAGGAAATCAGGTAGTTAGGAAGAGACCAAAAGTAATGTTGTGTCATAGAAATATGGAAAGAAGAAAGTATCAAGGAGAAGAGGGTGATCACCAGGGTCAAAGGCTGCAGAGAGGTTAATAAGGATGAGGACAAAAAAAAGGGGTGATTGGATTTGGCAATTAAGAAGTCATTGGTAACTATGGAGAGAACCATTTCAGTTGATTACAGAATTCAAAAGGCACACTGTTAAAAGCTCAGAAGTGAAAAGAAAGTAAATAGAGGCATCAGTTATTGATTGCCTTCCTAAAGAGTTTGACTACAAAAAGGTAGAAGTCAAAGAGAGACAGAATTAGGCTAATATTTAAAAAAAAAACCTCTCTAAAATGGGACCTTTCCAAAATGGAAGAGATTGTCTCAAGAAGTAGTGGGTTCTCTTACACTACAGGTGTTCCACGAAAGACTGAATATCATAGTCAGCACCCTAGTTCAGGCCTTCATCACCTATCTCCTAGTCTACTGTAAACTAGCATTTTGTATCTTTGATACTATCTTTTCCCCTCTCCAATCTGTCTTCCAAATAGATATTACTGACCCCCCCCAGGTCTGAATATGGTACCACCTAGCTTAAGAAGCTGTAGTGGTTCCCTCTTCACTCTAGGATAAAATACAAATGGCTGGTTTTTAAAGCCCTTCACAGTCCAGCTCCATTCTACCCTTCCTAGGTTTATTTCACATTTCTCTTAATGTACCTTACATTCTAGTCAATTTAACCTACTTCCTCTTTCCCATGTATGACATTCCATTTCCCATCTTCATGTCTTTGTATGGGGCATGCCTGGAATTCATTCCCCCGCTGATCTTTGTCTCATAGAATCTCTAGTCTCCTTCATAGCTTAGTTCAACTTCCATATCCTCTAGGAATACTTTCTGGATCACCCCAGGAACCAGAACTTTTCTCTTAGAAATAACTTTGTATGTATTTTGTTTATATTTTCTACTTAATTTTCTGTGTACATGATGTTCCTTTCCAGTAGAATATAAAGCTCCTTGAGGGAAGGGATTCTTTCATTTTTGCCTTTGAATCCTTAACTCCTGGTTCTTAATCAGTAGTGGAAAGTTTTGGTTGTTTGTTTTTAAAATGATTGGTCCTACCCCCTGACCGCCCTCTACTTATACAAAATAAACCAGCAAAAATACAATAAAATCCTTATCATAAATATAAATAATGCAACAACAAATTCCCCTTATTTTCCATGCTTAAAAATGTATGCATCTGCATTTTAAGCTCATCATCTCTCTGGCAGGAGGTAAGAAGCATGTTTCATTTTCAGTCTTCTGGAAATATGTTTTGTCACTCCATTGATCTAAGTCCTAAAGTCTTTTAAAAATTTTTTTTCAACTTTTTTTTGTCATATAAATTGTACCACTACTTCTCACAATTCTGCAACAGCTCATAGACATCTTCCTGGTTTCCTCTGAAACTATTTCACTATTTCCTATAGCACAGTAATATTCCATTACATTAACATACCACATCTGTTTAACCACTCCCCAAAAGGAGGTCAGTCCATTAATTTCCAGTTTTTAGCAACTACCAAAAGAAAAAAAGTATATGTGTGTGTGTGTGTGTGTGTGTGTATCTAGGTCCTTTTCTTTGATTTTTCTTTGATCTCTTTGGCACATAGGCCTAATAGTAAGATAACTAGGTCAAAGAGTATACATAGTTTAATAGCTTTGAGGGCATAGTTCCAAATTGCTTTCCAGAATGGGTGGACCACACAGCTCAACCAAAAGTGTGCTAATATAGGGAAATTTTCCATCAGAGGAAAAGCATACATTCATAATAACTTACCCATATATCTCCAAGTCCTTTCTCATTTGGCAGGAAGGATTAGCTTGTCTGTTGCATAATTTCATTACTACTTTAAATGATAAGCTGTACATTTGATCAGTAATATACACATATGTGTGTATATATAAATACATACATGAATAAGTAAAATATCATGAATATATATTCATTAAAAGAACTTTACTTTTTATCATGACTTTGGGTTCCCCAGTCATTTGGATAAATATAAATATATGTGTGTATACCTATATATATATATATATATATATATATATACATAGTTTCATGTTTATATAAATGACTTATGTATTTATACATTTATTATATGTAATTTATAAATATATGGTATAATAATAAATTACTATATTAAAATATATTTATCTAAATGACTAGGGAACTCAAAGTCATGATAAAAAAAAATAAGAGGCAAAGCTTTTTTTCATACTTTGTCTAAGATATTTGTGATTTTATCTTGTTGAAGATGACAAGGATCCAAGATGGCAGAATAGCAGGAAGAAGTACAAGCTCCTTTTCCCCTATCCAACTCCTCCAAAAAGAGCTATAAAATGCCCCAGACTGAATCCTAATTGGAAATCCAAGAAAAATATCACAATGACTCATTTTTTCTAGCTCTAGTCAGCATAGACATTAGAGTCCTGTGGACAATGGAGACGGGTTCTGGCCAGGCTTATACCACAGGAAGTATTTAAGCACAGAGAGAGACTATGCATGAGAGCAAATAGAGGTCCCTAATCCAGCATAGATGGTCCTAAACTTCTTTAAGGTGCAGAAACTGATGTGCGCTGGCAACTGTGTCATTTACTATTCATTTCTAAATCATACCAGGGACAACTGAGGAAACCTTTGCCTAGAGGTCCAGGATAAGGAGTGGACATGGGCCTTCCTTAGCCAATGTATTCAGAAAAGAGAAAGTTCATATGTAAGCAGCATTGGTGTGACTCAGATCTTATCAAGAGTAGAGCAGGATCTCAATTCCAACTTCCAGGTCAATCTGTAGACTACAGAGGAATAGCTAGAGCAGGAATGCCAAACCAAGAAGAAGCAAAAATTGCTGTCACTCTGAACCAGCAGAGATTTCTAGTTGGTTTAGTGGCTGAGTCTAGTAGAAGTCAACTGAAACTCTAAATGGGAAAAGTGAATAGGTACATTGCTCAGACTCAAGAACTTGCAAGGATCAGACTGGGAGTGGGGGTAGGAGAGCAGCAGTCAAACTTACCCTGGATCAGAACACTTTGGAAGTACTGAAAGCTTGCAGGTCCCCAGCCTGAGCTATCTCTGAGAGAGCAGATAATATAATTTAATTATATTAAATGTTATAATTTAACATAACTTATATTGTGTTATGTTATGTTATGTTATGTTATGTTATGTTATGTTATGTTAAGCATCAACAAGATCAGCCCACACTTCCTTCCAGAAGTATGCAGAACCAGACACTATATTGTCTAAAGTCAGAAAGTAAGATAGAAGAATGAGCAAAAAAAAATCTTTACCATAAAAAGCCTTTGTGGTAACAGAGAAGTTTAATACATAAACACAGAAGAAGAGAGTGATCCACCATAAATACAACCTAAGCCTCAAAGAAAAACATGGCTAGGATATATATTCAACTAGAATTCCTGGAAAGATAAATCAGGAATTCTGGGGAAAGAATTAACAAAATTTTTATAAATGAAATGAGAATATTAAAGGGGGGAAATGAATTAGAAATGGAAAAAAGAATTAGAGAATTAATAGCTTGTCACAAGAAGTTCAAAACCTTGCTCAATGAAAAATAAATAAATAAATAAATCCCTCAAAATTAGGACAAATAGAAATCAATGACTCCTTGAGACAACAAAACATATGTTAAACAAAATCAAAAGACCAAAATATACAAGAAAATGTAGAGTATCTCACAGCAAAAACAACTGACCTGGAAAAACAGATTGAAAGAAGATAATTCAAAAATCTTTGGACTACCTGAAAGCCAAGAGAAAAAGCCTAACCCACATTATTTTAAGAAATCATTAAATGAAACTTCTTAGAAACAGAAGGTAAAGTAGAAGTAGAAAGAATCCACCCTTTACTTCCAAAAAGAAACCCCCAACTAAAACTCCAAATCTAGAATTTCCAGGTCAAAAACAAAAAAACAAACCCCTACAAGAAGCAAGGAAGAAATCATTCAAGTACCAAGGAGCCATAGTCGGTATCATAGAAGATATAAAGCAACCACTTGAAGGAGCATAGGATTCATAATGTGATATTTCAGAAGACGAAAGATAGAGGCTTAATGCCAAGAATGACTTAGTAAAGCTGAGTATAACCGTATAGGAGAAAAAAAAATGTATATTTAATGAAATGGAGGACTTCCAACCATTTTTTATTTGAAGATCAAAGTGGTATAGAAATTTTGAAGTGCAAACACGGTGGTCAAAAGAAACAAAAAATAGTAAACATATGCAAAGAAAAAAGATAAATATGGATAAATTGTTTGCATTCTAATATGAAGAAATTATTATACATGTGTCCCTCTGAAACCTATCATCAGGGACCATAGAAAAAGTCTAACTAGAGAAAGGGGGCCTGAAGGTGGTTCAATTAAGTCTTGATAATCTTAAAGCAAAAATGGAGAGAGAAACAAAAAAGAATACTCTTTGGCAGGGGGCAGGGGGGGGAAGAAAAGTTAGCAAAAAATATTTTACATAATTAGATGCACAAGTAGAAGTCTGCAGAAAGAAGGAGAAAAGGATAGGGGGAGTGGATGACATTTGAGCTTCATTTTAATCTAAAGTGGCCAAAGGAGAAAAGAATGCACACAGTGTTGGGTTCAGAAATGGATTTTTACTATACAAGGAAATAGGAGGGAAAAGGGACAAGGTGGGATAAGAAGGACAGCAGATTAAGGGAGGTGTTAGTGCTAAGCAAAAAAAAAAATCTAAAACCATAAAAACTACTTATAGAAGCTCTTTTGTGATGACAAAGAATGGGAATCTGAAGGGATTATTATCATCAGTTGGGGAATGGCTGAATAAGTCACAGCATAAGGAATGCTACTATGTTTTAGGAAATGATGAAATGAATGGTTTCATAGAAACCTGGGAAGACTTGAAGGAAGGAGTAAAGAATGATGTGAAAAGAATCAAGAGAATAATTTATATAATGACAACAATATCATGAAGACAGACAAATTTTTTTAAAAATAGGAATTCTGATGAGTGTAATAATAATAATTACAGAGGTTTCATATAGAAGTGATAGACTCAGATAATGAGATGTATTTTTTTTGGACATGGTCAATGTAGAAATGTCTTTTGCTTGACTTTGTATGTTTGTAATGGGGAATTTATTTTTCTTTCTTTCTCAAGGAGGGTTTTGGGTAGTAGGAAAGAAAGAAGGAAGATTTTTTGCTGATTAGAAAAAAATTATTGTAAAAAGGTGATAATATTGAGAGAAATGTTATATGTACTTGATTGAAGTTGAAAAAGCATTTCTCTTCTGTTTATCAAAACCATACGCCTGCCTCTAAGCAGAACTATCTAAACTTTTTCAGTAAGGTTGTTTCTATTCTTTTACTCAAAAATCTTTCAATATCCTTCAAACTACCAGCCACCTCATCAGAAAGCTTTATATTGCCTATAAACTTATTTAACTCACTGATAGAAATACGGAGTAATATTGAATTAAGGACATGTCATTATTGAGTAGTACTGAAATACTAAACCACTGATAGCTCTTCTTTTTTGATCATCCAAACATGTACTTTTATTACCCAGATATATCTCAGTTGATCATTTATGCTCCTATAGAATCATAAAATGTCAGGTTCAGAAAAGTCCTATATCTGAACAGGAATCACTTCTATAATATCTCTAATAAGTGATCATCTAGACCTGCATGAAGGCCCCAATAAGAAGAAAAATAGCACTCTGCTTTAAGAAGGTTCTAATTATTAGAAAATTTTCCATATGCTGAACCCAAATTACCCTTTCTGCAATTTCTACCCATTGTTTTTTTCTCTATTCTTTAGGGTCAAGTAAAATCAACTGCCTCTATCCCACAACAACACATCAAACACTTGAAATTAGTATTCCTTAACCCACCCACAATTCCATCTTCTAAGCTGAAGACTAAGCAATTCCCCAATTGCAAGGAAAAAGAGTGGAAATCATGAAAACATAACAGCTGTTGCTTCTTTCCTATCTATAGACCTGTCACTGTCCTAAAAGTGACATAAATTAAATTAGCTTTGTATGACGTGATTTTCAAAAAAGACCTAAGACAAACAAAACAAGATGTTTTAAATTCAGCAACTTCTGATTTTGCTCAATGTTTATTTAATAGTTAATTTGATATCCCTAGTATTCATGCAAGGATTTTTTTTATCAACTTTGAGCTTGTCCTTCCATATTTTAAATGTTGGAACTTTACCAATCTTTAAGCAACTCATTTATCTTCCATGAGCTCTTAAAAGCAATAGCTAATGCCTCCATAATAACTTTAACCTTGTACGCCATTAAAGGCTGCATCTAGGTGATTTATTCAGATAATCCTTGATGAGTTCCTCCTTTTCTCTTCACACTTGTCTTCCAACCATTGTAGCACAAATCAATCAATGACCTGCTGTGCAAGTGTTCTGTGCCCAGCACCATATCAGGTAGTATTTGGGATAGAAGAGAATGGTCTTTGCCCTCAAGGAACTTATAATATAGTTCAGAAAACAATGTCTAACAAAAGTGAAATAATCAGATAGCAGCTTCAGTTTCTTCACCTTCATTTCTCACTCTTCCTTTTAACTTTTCTATCATGCTCCTTGGAACCTTATCATCCTATAAGATCAAATCAGCTTTGGTCCTCACACCTCATCAGTCCCCCTTGCCCCTCTTGGCACTCCATCTTCTTCTTCCCCCATGTCTTTTCACAGAGTGCAAACCAAAAACTTTTCTTAAAACCTCCATTTAAGGAGAGCAAACTGGCCAGCTATCTCTTCATTTTCTACCCAGTACATTCCTTTGGATTCCTCCATCATGCCCTTTCTTTCTCCATTTCCTTCACCTTCCTTTAGTGTGTTGCCCCTCCCCTCCATTAGATTGTAAGCTGCTTGAGGGAAAGGGCTGTCTTATTCCCAGAGTTTAACACAGTGGGGCTGTATAAATGTTCATTGACTGACTATAAAATGAGAGGATTGGACCAGTAAAAACTCTCAGGTCTCTTCTAGTTCTTAAAGTTTATGACTATGACTCTGAATCTATGATTCTGAATATCAGTATGTTTGTACATGAGTATATTTGTGTGTATATACATATATATACATGTGTATATGTATTATGTATAATCTGTGTGCTTACCTATGCAACCAAAGAGCTCTTTACTGTGGCAGGTAAAAGATGAAATTTCTGAGGAAAACAAAGGTTCTATCTTCCAAACATATCAATTTATTAAGCAATGAATGCCAATTGCCTAAAAACTGGGACCAGACTTCCTCAGCTAAAGTCTGGACCCCCAATACAAGGGGAGAGAGACTTTTATACATTAAAAACAATTAAATAAGGTCAATTAATTAAAAGGAAACAATACAACATTAGGTAATCTGACTTCTATTGGAAGAAAGATTAGGAATTCCAGGTTAGGCAGAGGAAAGTGAACAGATACAATTCCCTAAATTCAGAAAAGGATGTGTCCCATTCTCCATGTATCAAAGGAACAGGGAAACAGTAACTGATTGATAAGAGTAAGGCCAGTTTTCAGATAAGACATATGGGGTGCTTGAGATGCACATTTGTGAAAAAAAAAAAAAACTCTTGCCTCAGTCTTTGGACTTGACTGGGTTTCTCTTCAGCATAATCTAGTCTTAATTAAGGGTCTTTATAAGGAGAGGTGGTACAGTTTCCCAGCTATGCAGGGATGGGTTCAAACAGTGCAGTAAGATTTTCTCCCAATTCCCACAATTGAATAGTTTTCTCACAGGACAGAATTTGGACTAAACCTGTAATTGAATAGAAATTAAGCTAGTTCTAGAATTGAGTCACAAGATGGAGTCAGTGTGGTTCATTCAGTTCCCACAATTAGCCACTTGTCCTAATGCCATGAATTCTCTCATTACCTTATTGTTGTTAACCACTTTTCTAAAATACAGAAATATACTTTACAATTATATAAATATAACATCTTGGAATTTTTAAAATTTTATTTAGTTAATTGTCAAGAGAATACCTACCTGCCAACTGATTTATCCCATGATACCCAGCCCTATTAAAAAGTCAAAATACATATAATATCTTTCTAAGTGTTTTAAGCTGCTCAGAAGGCTTTCCAGAGAATTCAGTTCAATTCAGAAGCCCCAAAACCAATTTCAGTTCTTTCAAAGTTATTTAGATCCTCCAAAAACATTTCAAAATTGTTTTGCCCTCCAAGGGTCCCCATTATTTCAGAACACATTCTTCAAGCTAGCCTTTGAAAAGGCCTTCATAGTCTAGTTTTAAGTATATTTACAGATTTATTTCCAATTATTCAACTTTATGCATGCTATGTTGCCGCCAAACCAGCTTCCTTATTTTCCCTAAACTCGGCTCTCCATCATCTTCTTCCCCTGTGTCTTTTCACAGACTGTCCTTGAGCTCCTGGAAGGCATGGACTATTTTTTTACTTTCTTTGTATCCCCAGTGCTTAGCACATCATAAGCCCTTAATAAATGCTTATTGACTGACTTCTGGAATGTACTTCCTTTTCATCTCTACCTCTTAAGATCCCTAGTTTGTAAATCCCTGTATTGTAAAATAGTGTGTCGCTAAGTAAAATTCAAGCTTTTAAGGGAAACAAAGGGGTTTGTTTTGTTTTCTAGTCTCTCCACTCCTACTCTCTAGTTTCTTTGCTTTTTATTCTCTAGCACCTAGCCCAGTTCCTTGCATGGTGAAGGTGTTTAATAAGTACTTGTTGAATTAAATTGAACTGTACCTCAGAGTTTGCTTCTTGCTAGAGTGAATCTCCTAAGCTTACTTCAAACCAAACCATCACTTTATATAAGATTCCAGGCTTTCAAGTAAAACTTGGAAGTTATCTAGTCCAAGCCCTCACATTATAGACAAAGAATTTAAGTGATTTGCAAGTAACTTGAATCTTTTCCAGAAATGAGATCTAACCCCAGAACCTCTACACTTTGGACGAAAGACATGGGGGCATATACAAGTTTGGGAGATATGGAATACCTTATAATCAACTTGCCTTCTTAGCTACAGTAGCTTCGAGAGAAATAAACGCCACTAACCTGGATGCACATGTTATGCATTCAGGAAGACTGGGTTTCTCATGAAAGATGCCAAATTATTATTGAACTTTTATTCCAACTCAGCATTATTTTCATTTTTTGTTTCTGTGGTTTTTCCAGGATTTAACATCACTTTTAAATCATTAAGCCCTAAAATGGCCATAGAACTCTAATCAGAACCTTCATAATGCTGAGATTAGTAGAATGACCTTCCCTTTTTATATGGTATTACTTTAACAATACAGCTTCATTTTTATAGTATTCTCTAGCAACCATACTACTTTTCCACTGAGAAATTTAATCAATGCATCTCAAAATAGAAACTTTATAGGTGAAGAAACTAAGCCATCCCTACCCTCACCCCACAAAGCATAAGAATGTTAGCAAAGATGTGCCTAATTGTAAGATTACTTTGATTCAACAAACATTTGTTAAGCACCTACTATTCAAGGAACTGTTCTCAGGACTGGGTCTACAAATATTAACTTAGCCCTCAGGAGCTTGGCATTTACTAGAAGGGCAATGTCATGTGCAAGATAGGGTGTAATGAGAGCAAAAGCTACAGCTAGGTAGAGCTCTCAAGGAAGGTTTCACGAGGGAGAAAAAGCTTTCAACTGAGTAAGAGGATTGGAGATTTGAAAAACTGGAGAAGCTTCACAGAGAAGGTAGTCCCTGTTCTGGGCCTCAAAGAGAAAGAAGGATTTGGACACATAAAGATCAGGATAGAATGCTGGACATGGATTCAGCAAGATCTGGAGAAAGGACATTGGGGTTCAGTGAGGAAGATGATCTACCTTAGATGAACTTTCTTCAGAATTTCTATAGCCTCTTGTACCTTTTTTAAACCCTTATCTCACTCTGCTTTGTATTATGGTTATTTATTTGAGTATATGTGTTATCTTCTTCACTAGAATACAAGCATCTGTAGAGAAGGGGCCTGTTTTTACTCAATTTTGTATTCTGCATAGCACCAAGTACAATGCTCTTAAATAGGTACTACAGATATTTTTACTGAATAAATGAAAGAATGGCTGTAAAAGTACAAACCAGTTCATATCTTTCACTTTCTTGCTTGGATCACGGGTTTTAAACTTGGAAGGGACTTTAGAGATTATTTTAGTCTCACACCCTCACTTTATAAACAGGGAACTTGAAATCTGCAAAAGTCAAATGATTTGTCCTAGGTCTTAAGTCCTAGGGAATATGTAACAAAGCCCAGTTAAATATTAGTGCTCCCTTCACTAAACCACTTTACTTCACTCCAACCATCCAAGGTCCTTGGAATTTATTGTGAATGTTATCTTTTAGTTTTTAGTTAATTTAGAAGAATTTTGTGGAAAGTTAATATTAAGTTGATTTGTTTCCATATTTGTCTACTTAACCTACTCCACTGATTGACTTTCCTATGTTTTAGTGAGTAACAAATAGTTTTGAAAATTCCTACTTTGGTAGTATACTTAGATCTGGTATTCCTAGCCTAGGTCTTCTTTTTTCCCACTTTTTTCTCACTATTTACCTTAAAGGTGATGACCCTCTCTTTCTCCAGATAAATGCTGTTATTTTTTTCTAACTCTGTAAAGTAATCTTTTGGTAGTTTGGCATGGCTGCTGAATTATTAATTAATTTACATATTATTGCCTTTTTAATTATATTGACATTATACAACCATGAAAAATTAATATCACACCACCTATTTAGTTATGTCTTCATTTCTCTAAAGAGTGTTTTGTAGTTGTACTCATATAGTTTCTATGAATGTCAAAATAGACTTCTAAATATTTTATATGTGCTCTAAGTATTTTAAATGCAATATATTTTTCTAGCTTTTCCTTCTGTATTTGTTAGTAAAATATAGAAAGACTATGTCATGTGTACCTATGTTTAAATTGAGAGAAATTATTATTTCTCTCACATATTAATACCAATTATTAAAACTGAGGAGACCCCAGCTTTTTTTTCCCTGTCGCACTTCCTGGTCCAATAACCCAAGGACAGGACTGATTGAAGATAGGATTAACATTCTCTTCATTCTGGATATTTTAGTTCCACCAAACTAGAACAGACTTCTAATCTAAGGGGAAACTCCCTCCCTGTTCTGGGTAGGGAATAAATTTTTTTGATAGATTGCCCAAGGCTGGGGAGTAACTTGAAAGCAAGTGACATAATCAAAATTTATTTGAATAGGTTCAGCCCCTCATTGTAATATTCATTCTCTTATTGTCAACCCATCAAAGTTGATTGCCACCCTTAAGAAAACCCCTCTTCCAATGAGTATATAAGCCATGAACCCACAGTCATGATTGTCTTTGGTCTAAGAGAGGAGACAACCAAATGACCATCCTTTTATTAGTAAACATGCTGGCATTATTAATAAAATGATTAAAGTACCCAGAAATTATGTCTCTCGAACCTTTTAAATGTCACAGCATGAAAGCATTTCCTTCAGGGATAGGTATGTGGAAACAAAAGGCTTAAAACTGGATCTTTTCCATGCCAAGATTATTATATACTGAAGTTGGTATCTAGAAACCCATGTTACAAAGTACAACTCTTCAGCTATCCAATAAACAACTATTTAACCCCTTTTCTGCCCAATAACTCCACATCAATGGTCATTACAAGAAATAAGTAATTATAACATCCAAATTAATCAATTTTGCTACTTTTAAGAAAGTAAGGAGTGAGGTGGTAGGGTGGCTGATGGGGACAAAGTGGAAGCTACTGGTTAAAATAAGGTCAAAAGATTATATCTATAAATATTTTATATCTATACCTATTTATTTTTTAGAGCTATCCCATCCCTATGAATGACTTTCCCCAAGTAACTGGAAGTTGACTACATAGCAAATACTGTACAATGATACAGATTGGCTAAAAATAGTTCTCCCAACTTGGTTCAGAATTGAGAAAGGCTTATTAGCACTTTAAAAATGATTTCTAAAAGAAGATGTCATCTGCTATAGAAAATCATCTAAGAAAATCTGCCTATTCCCTACTTATATTTTCATAATGGATACCCTTGATACATGCATAGAAAAAAATCAATAATTTTATAGAAATGAAGGAGTGGGTAGCTGTTGGTACTGACTATTTTTTGTAAAAGCATTTTCTGTGATCTCTCCTGGGAGAGGGGGAGATATGTCCCTCTTTGAGATATCTTTAGATTATGTAGGCCATAACACAGATTTCTTCTGTATATAGAGTATAAGCCACTTGAAAGTAAGAACTATTTCATTTTTGTATTTGCACCCCAAGAGCCATGCACAGTGATGACCCCATAGCAGACACTGATTTTGATTGATATAATTCATCAGGTCAAACTGGTTAGGACTGTCTAGGAGACCACAACCAACCCAAGAAGTCTGTTATTCTATAATATAACATAGAACTGCATGTATCAGTACCTGGCATCTTCATTCTGTTTAGAAGTCTGAACATGGACACTTGGATAGGGCAGAGAAATCACACCTCAGAAAACTGAAGTCACATTCATGTCATGGGGTAGAGATGAGCTGTCATTTTAGTGATCACTTATTGGCCTCTCCAGTATAAATACGGTTCTCCAATAAAGGTTACTAGGTAGATCTGCTATTGGTTAATTATTAATACATTACAAAATCATTTATTACATACATATGCCAGTGATGAAATGTCTAAATCTATTCAAACAGATCTGATTTATCAGTATGAATGAAAACTAAGAAGCATAGTTCAGTTAGATAGGATGAGTTATTTGTTTTCTCCTCTCTCTCCTCTCTCTTTCTCTCTCCTGCACTCCACCCCTCATTTTTTCCCTCTTCTCTCTTCCTCTTTCCCTCTTTCTCTCTTTCCCTTTTTCCCACTCTGCCTCTCTTATTTTCTCCCTCTTTCCCTGTCCCTCCATCCATCTCTGACTCTCCCTCTCCCTCTCTTCCTCTCCCTTTCCTTTTTTCTCTCACTCACTCCCTCCTGTTTGATTTTGGTTTTGTTCGAATTTGGTCATTCCACACTCTTCTGTTTTAGGGAAATCTGTCTCTAGGCTTTTTTTTTAATCTCATTTTAAACTTCACAGATAGTGATCATGTTATTTAAGAAGTCTCTCCTATGGCTTTAGCTACAAATGCATAATAGGAGGCATACCATGTAACTGCCACCCTGTGCAGGCCCTCATTTTAAGGGTCCCTATGAAAGCAAAGGAGCTAACAGGGGTGGGGAGATGGAATTCCTCTTCAGGTACAGAGTGAACTAATGAGGTGACTTCTCTTCCAACTCTTAGATTAAGTCTTAGTGATGTGCACATTTGAATTATATCTCAAAGTAACCTCGGCTTTCTTATAAGAAAAACTATTTAAAGAGGAGTAATATAATGTATTTTCATCTTTTTAAACATTCTGAAAAAAAGGTACAAGTCTATTGATTAAACATTGCCTATGATGGGGCTTTGGGAGGTGGGGGGAGGCAGACAGTATTTGCCATTAAGTAATATATCTAGGTTTCCTGAAACTTACTCCTTCACTCCCACCCCCCTCCCAGGAACTTTACTTTGCAGAATAAAATGGAATTAAAATATTGTCAATAAATGGTGAGGGAGCCGGTACCACTCAGTGAATTGATAGTCTGTGCATGCAGGATAAGAACATTGACTGCCTGCTAATCTATTCCCAGATGGAGGTGGATGCCGAGGAGAAACGCCATCGCACACGCTCCAAAGGGGTTCGAGGTACGTCCGCTGCTTCACTAAATCACTGGAGGCTCCTGCTCAGGGTGACCTTCATCCTCCGGAATTTCTTTGCACGATTCATTCTGACCCCTGCTTTTACACAACCTTTTTGGTAATTTTCTCTAGAAGAGGGGTACTTGTAATAGATGATAAATTTTTATATATTTTCCATCTCTCTGCAGTTCCCGTGGAACCAGCCATACAGGAGCTGTTCAGGTTAGTGCTCTGAGTGTAAAATGTATCCCCATTAGCAATTTAGAAAATTCATGCCTTTTAATGGGTATAATGCACTTTCAAGTTCATTGGTGCTTTGCTCATGCCCTGCTGCACTGATGAAATTAATTCCCCTGAGACTTGCTAATAAAAAGCATCCCCCCTCTTTTTTTTTTCCCCTTCAGTTATTTGATTTCTCTCTTTCTGTCTTTGTTGCCCTCCATCTCGGCAAAACCTACTGCCTGCTTTTACTATAATCTCTCGGCAGCACACAACACCTCTGTAATTAATTCTCTTCCTTTTTTCAGCTGCCCCACTCCTGGCTGTGATGGTAGCGGTCACGTTAGTGGCAAATATGCAAGGCACAGAAGGTAATACTGGTGTTCTTTCCACAATGTAACTGAAAGTGTTTAGTGACCTTGTTAAATGACTGTAACCAAATGATGAAAATGACTGGTGTGTGTTCTTGGAAAACAACACATTTTATACTTGGTTGTTTTTTTGTTGTTGTTTGGGTGCTTTTTTCCTTTCCTCTTTCCCTTTGAAACTCCCTCTTTGTCTCACACTTACAGCATTTCTCAGAATATGAGCCAATTTGACCATCTCTGAATGGCATAAAGTCATCATAATATAAAAGTCAGCACAAATTTTGATTAGCCAGAAGCCACATACACACAAATATGTAGACAGACACCCACACCCATTTTGATATACATTTTTCTTGCCAACGTATAAATGATTATCATGTGGATGGCATGCTGAAATGACCCACCATCCCCCACCACTTCACTTTGAACTCTTGTTTCTTCCTTCTGTTTTCTCTCATTTTCATCATGGTAGGTCTGTAAATCATGTATAGCAAATTAAAATGTGACCTCAGTGACATTCTTGTGCTACTATGACTTCTGTCATTTAACATAGTTAATATCAGGAAATAAAGCATAGGCTTTGGAGCAGAGGCAGTCATGTGATAAGGTTAGCCTCAAAGGTCAAAGTCTGGGACAGATCAGTGATAATGAGACTTGGAGATCCAAATGATTATATTATGCTCATAAAGAGTGTTACTCTAGCTCTTCAATGGGAATGAACTGCAGAGGCACCCAAGAAAAGAATTTGTTTAGATTATTATTGGGAATGAGACAGAAAAACCAAATTACATATTATCTAGCTGTAACTGAAATTCATATATCAATCTAATCTTTCTGTATTTCTTTACTTGGGATAAGGTGGGGGGACAAGTATTTGAAATAATACAGTGTGGTAGCTTCCAGAGAAAACCATAACTGTGTTCTGTTAGACCTCAGTATTCAAACCTTGGTTATAATGGTTGAGAACTTTTCACATATAAGAATATGGTTAAACACCAGTGTTTCTGTGTAAATTGGCATAGAAAATTAAATATCAGACAATGTGACCACTATTATTGTCATGAGGCAGTCATGATCTATCCATGATTATCGTGGATTTTTATGTATTTTTTGAGAATGTCTATTTTTAGCCACTTAAGTAAGAGAAAAAGAGAATTGGTATAGCAAAGTAGATAGAAGGCTGACCCTGAAGTCAGGAAGATCTGAGTTCAAATCTTTACTTTCTCACATACTAGCTACATGATCATGAGTAAGTCACCAAGCCTCTCAGTACCTCCAAATAACTCTCAAAGACTATTAAGTTATAGAAAAAATTCTGATTGACCTCAGTAAAGGAACTTTCAATACCAAATTACTCATTTAGATGAAATAATAGAACAAAACCAAAAACAGTAAGAAAAATTTAAGTACAAAGTCATTATGGATTAGATTAGTAATACACAACTTACATTCCTTTTAGGAAAACTAGAGTTGACTATCACCCTAAAACCTAAAAAAGCAACTTTATTTCAGTATCAAATAAGCATTTCTTTTTTATAAATATATAATGGAAAGCAAATAATTATTTTGATTGTCATTCAGTAAAATGAAGGGAAAGAATTGTTAATTACTGAAAAAATTAGTTGCTCTATGCTGTATTGTAAGGAAGCAAGAAAATTTTAAGTTAGAAGGAGAATGTGTCTGATTTGTCACACAATGACTGATGTTTAACAAGAACCAAAGGAAAGATAGCTCACTTTTGTTTTCAGGAATAATGTAATTAAAATCTGGAGTTTTAAAATTATTTAAAGTTTTATGAGACCATACCACACTTTTCACATAAATGGAAAATACATCATTGTTTATTTCTTTTTTAATTCAAAACAGATATCTAGTTAATGAGTGGTATATGTCTTCCTAATATATTTTCTTAGCCACTCAGCAGTTGAATAAAATAAGTAGTTGAATAATAAGGCAATGTGTACAAAAGAAACCATACAATATAACTTGTGAAAATATTTTATTAATTAGCTATAATTTGAATTATTTCACAACCAAAATTTGTTCAACATAAACAGTTTCCAATTTGCTATTTACACATTCTTTGCCAAAGTGCATATTATTTATGTGAGTGTACAAATGTGTGTACATACCTAATCTGAGTGATCTATGTGAGAGCATGTGTGCATATGAAATCTTACAGACATCTTATTCCAAATGAACAGAACAAGCAATAGAAGTAAAGATAAGGAAGGTTCGGTTAGGTGTACTCATAAGATGGTAATTCTGCATCTTGCTTTTGAGGCATGATTCTGGTTTGTCAGTATGTGAACAGCCTGAATCTTAGACCTGCTAATTAGATGAAATCTTGAGGAGGACTCACAAATGCATGTAAATTTAGAAATGTATGCAAAAAAAATCCCATTTTTTAGTTGTTAAAGTTTCTCTCTATTTTTGCTACCTTAATTATCTATACACCAGTCAGATTACATCCCATTAATAGACTTATTAATTCGAATAGGAATTGCTGACAGACACATTAGAGTATATCAGAAAGAGCAGTTTGAGCAGTTCAGTTACCAATCATGCTTTCAAAGAAATGACAGTAAAGCACACCTTCCACCTCTTAAAAGAGAGGTGGTGGACTATGGGTGTGGAATGAGACATACATTTTACTGCATGACCAATGTCTTGATTTGTTTTACTTATTTGCACCTATTTATTACAAAGAGAAATTACTCCTAGTGAAAGAGATGAATTGTGGTAAATCTATTGCAAAGTGATATATTTTTTTAAAAATAGATAAAACAATGAAAACAGAAAAATAAAAGTTAGCACATGGCTTCACTTTTGGATCCTGAAATTCTCATAAAAAACATATGCAACATAAATCTTGCCCTGCTTTTTTTTTTTTATAAAAAAAAAGGGATGGGCCTGGAAATGAAAGGACCTAAGTTCCAGTCCCATTTCTGCCCAACTCTGTGTGTGACATTGGACAAATTAGGTTACCAACATGAACTACAGTTTCCTCATCTAGAAAATGAAAGAGTTGTACTAGAAGACGTTTAAGATGTTTTACAAATAAAAAATTCTATTATTCTACTTTGTTTTTCTTTTTGCAGAAGGAGAAATTTATATTTATGCTTCTTGTGAATTTTTAAAGGATTGTTTTATTATTCACTTCATCTTATAAGAATACATATTTTTTATTTGTTAGAGACTTTTAATGGATACTATGTGTGAGAGAGAGGAAGAGAGAGAGAACTATGTCACATAGTGGTTTGAGTGCTGAGCCTGAAATCAGGAATAGTCATCTTCATGAATTCAAATCCTACCTCAGATATTTACTAGCTGTGTAACCCTGGGCAAGTCACTTAACCTTGTTTATCTCAGCACCTTATCTGTAAAATGAGCTGGAGAAAGAAATGGCAAACCACTCGAGTATCTGCCAGGAAAATCCCAAATGGGGTCATGAAGAGTGGGACACAAGTGAAAAGTAACTGAATGACAATATATATGTGTGTATATGTATGTATAGATATAGATATATACTCACACACATACACATATATGTGTATATGTATACATCCGAAAGGCAAAAAAAAACCTGTATTTGCTTAATAGTATATGTTAGAGCAAAGAGAGGTAGCATGTTTTAGTGTAGAATGACCACTGGGTTTGAAGGGAGACTCTCTGAGTTTTCATACTGACTGCTATCACAAGTCATGTGACCTTGGGCAAGGCATTTCTTCTCTATGGGCCACTGTTTTTTTCACAGTAAAATGAGATGATTGGACTAAATGATCCCCTGGAAGTCCCCTTCTAGCTTTAAAATACTGACTATTCTAAATACGTGTGTGTCCCCCCCCCCCAGTTTTTGTTGCTCTTTTAAAAATACAATATTTTGTCTTCTTTTTAAAGATTTGACTTTGAGTCCATTTTTTAAAATTAATGAGTTCCAATTAAGATAATAATGTTCCTTAATTCATAAAGCAAATCAATTTACTGCAATACCTGAAATATCCAGGTTTCATTACAGTGGCTACTTCCTCTTCCCATGTACTTCACAATCCCTTTATACCTTAGCAGATAATATTTGTGAGCTGTTGTTGACAAAATAAATAAATGAATGAATAAATAAAAATGCATGACCTGAGAGCAGTCTTCTTATTAGCCCCTTGTTAAAGGATATCCATTTCATCACCTGGACCATACTTAAAGCCTTTCTTGATAGGCAGGATCTACCAAAACCTGGGCCCTTCTAACACATCCCCCAAAGGGCCAAAGTCACTTCCACAGCATACTGAGGCACTGGAGGATGATTTTAGCTGAGTAACTCAATTTACTTTATAACAAAAATTAAGTCCTTTAGTTGGTTTTTTGGAGGGAAACAGCAAGGTCAGAGTTCAGATGTCAATTTTATTCTTTGTGAGTTCTTACCCCAAATGGTGAAATGATTCATCATCTAAAGAATGTTCCATTTAGATCTATAATTACATTTTTAAAAATCCAAACATTTCTAAGGAAATTAAAGCATATCCAATCAGATACATGATACACAACAATCATTGAATTTACTTTATAGAAATAAATAGGACCTTAGAAGTCTTCTAGTCCAACTTTATTCTAATTATGAATAGAATCTCCTTTACAACATAATAATGATGATTTATGTGTCTTAACATCAGAGATTTAAAGCTTGAGATTATATAAAATTTGCCTTATCCAGTTTCCTTGGTTTATATATGAAGAAACTGAAACAGAGCAGGGAAGTAACTTGCCCAAATTTAAAAAGACACTTAGTGGCAAAGTCAGGTCTTTCAACTCAGAATCTAATGCAGAGAGTATTTTATATGCATTACCTCATCTAATTTCCACATGACAAATTTGCATATTAACTAGTACAACTACAACTATTACCACTTTACAGATGAGAAAACTATATCCTAGAAAGATAACTTATTCAAGATCACAGATCTAATAAACAGCAGAACCAGATTTTTTTTTTTAAGCAATTGGGGTTAAGTAACTTGCTCAAGGTTACACGGCCAGTTATTTCTGGGTGTGGTGCTAAGTATCTGAGCCCAGATTTGATCCCCAGGTCATCCTGACACTGGAGCCAGTGCTTTTACTTGCTGAGCCACCTGGCCACCCCCTTTTTTTTTATATTGTGTCTAAGGTCGGATTTGAACTCAGGTCCTCCTGACTCCAGGGCTGGTGCTCTATTCACTGCACCACCTAGCTGCCCCTCAGAACCAGATTTTAAACCCAGTTTTTCTGATTCCAAATCTAGTCAATGGTTTTCCCACTATGCTTTACTACCTCAACAAGTATACCCCTAATAAATGGTCATCCAGAATCTTCTTGAATACCTCAAATGGCAGTGTACTAATGCCACGTGTGGAGAACCCAAGGAATGCTGGTGTCTGGATTATAAAATGGAAAAAGATCTAAGAAGATTGGATAGATGGGAAAGGATCTAGTTGTTAAGGCCTTTAAATGTCAAAAATAAGAGTCTGTATATGGTCTTGAAGGTAATAGGGAGCTGCTGTAGGGTACTGAGGATAAAGGATGATATAGTTAGATTTGCACATTAGGAAAATCATTTTGGTGGCTGAATGGAGAATGGTTTGAGTAGGGAGGGATTTGAGCAGGCAGAGCAACCATGAAACTATTGCAACAGTCCAAGAGTGAAGTGATAAGCATGGTACCTGAGTTAATAGAGAGAAGCATGTTACAAGGTAAAAATGACAGGTTTTAGCAACAGATTAAATATGTGCAGTGAGTACAAGTGAGGAGTCAAGAATGACATGAAGAATCTTATAATCTTGCTGGGTGACTGGAAGGACAGTGGTACCCTCAACAGTAGTTCAGGGGAAGGTTTGAGGGAAGAGAATGAGTTCTATTCTGGGATATCTCTGATAGCCCAGTTCTAGAGGTCCAAGAAGAAGTTTGTAGATATGAGAGAGGAACTGAGAAGAGAGGTTAGAGCTAAATAAATCTGAGAATCATCTTCCTAGAAATGATCATTTAACCTATGGGAGCTGATGATATCACCAAAGAGGGAGAGGATAAGGAGAGCCAGGATAGAGTCTTAGGGAACACCAAAGAAAAAGGGTCATAATTAAAGTTTCAGCCAAAGAGGCTGAAAAAGTGGTCTGAGAAGTAGAAGAACCAAGAGACAGCAGTGTTACATAAACCTAGACAAGAAGGTAAACCAGTGTCAAAACACTCAGTTCTTTTTCACTTGAGCTATCATTAAGTCACGTTTTCCCTCACTTTGTCCTTTTGCAAGTTTTTTTTTCTTTAATTCCATTATAGGATTTTCATTTATTCCCATGAAATATCATGTAATCGTATCAACACATCTTTCTAATCAACGATATACTGCTATGTTAAAAATACAAGGTTGTGAGGTTACTATTGTTTTTTGGTGGGGAAGGGGAGGACAGAGATTGTTTATCTGATATTAGTAGTTTCTGTCTCTGTAACATTAAATGTTAATCATTAATCATGGGGATTAATCATTATCCAAAATGTAGTATAAACTATATATGTTTGATAAAATAATATCTGTATTATATATTATATTTGTATATACATTGTGTGTATATGTATATATACATATACATATTTACATGTGAATGTTTGTAGCCATTTTAAGTCTTTAAAGGTCTAAACCTAAAGTTAAATATCTAAACTTATAATATGGAAGAAAAGTAAACAAATTCATGCATTTAGAATAATATTTTTTTAAATATGTAGTGTTTTCCTTAGAACTCTAAAAAGCAGGTGATTTGACAACTGATGTCCCCATTTTTTAGATAAAGAACCTAAGGTTCAGGGATGTGAAAAACATTGCCCAGCTCCCATAAGTAGTGAATTCCACATGTTCTGATTTCCTGTCCAATGTCCTTTTTATTATTCTCTGACACCTCTCTCACCAGGAACCTATTTATCCTTTTTTTTTTTGCTAAGGTTAATTGTTGGTGTATTTTATGTAAGAGCTGCTGACTTTACCCAAAGTTGATCGTAGTGTTTGAATTTCCCCACATTTCAGAGCAAGGACCCACATTCAGTCAGCATCTTTTTTTTTAACTGAATCTGTAATCAAGTCATAGTGTCTTACTAACAAATAGTAAACTCCCTAAAACATGTAATCAGAATGCCGCTTGATGAATCTTGTATTTGTTCTTTTCTTCTGGAGATGTTAGTAGGTATTGAACCTTTAGGAATGGAGCATCCAGCCTTGTCCCCTACCCAATATTCTACAGGTATTTGAAATGCTGATAGAAAATGCCCTTAAGGAAGGGGGAAAGGTTGTGATCAGAAGATGGGAACCTACCTCCTCCATTCTTGTTTTCTAGGGGTATTTCTCACTGAGAGGGAGGCTAGGCTAGAAAGCAATGAGCTTTCTCCTCAACAAGCATCCATTCCTAGTCGCTTGCCTACTGAGTTTTACTATCAACTCATCTCCTTCTTGAGGTGTCATAAAGTCAAAGCTCATTAGTCATAGGATCTGGAGTTAGAAGTGATGTTAAAGGGCATCTGGCTTAAAAATGAGGAAACTAAGGTTCATAGAGAGGAAGTAACTATCCCACATTGACAAAAGGAGTTACTCAAAACCCAGTGTTTCCTCCACAATATCCTCATTTCTTCACCCTTCATTTTACAGATGAGGAAACTGAGGCTAAAGTATCAATAGATTAGGACTCACCACTAAAAAACAGGGGACTTATCAAGCCTAATGTGTATAGATACTGGCACTAATTAGCTCCAACCTATATAAAAGAAACAACATGATGTAAGGAAAAAGCATTGTATTTGATATCTGAAGACCTAGACTTGAGTCCTGCCATTGACACTCACTAGTAAAATAACTTTTGGCAAGTCATCCCTTTGACCCTTAGTTTCCTCATCTATAAAATGAGGATTTAACTTATATTACATACCTTGCAGCAAAATATTCTGCAAACATTAAACTGCTAAAGGTAAATTAATTTGCATAATTATAGAGACTGAAGCAAATGTGCAAAAAGATATGTTGCTATAGATCTAATCTGCTTTTGACTAAATGTGTAGGACCTGAAAATAGGCAAATAGGCCACTTGATGGCACTTATTTTAAGTAGTTGGACATTGCTCATTCAACACCATGAAAATGTGGAATTTGATATCTATTATAGAAGGCATGAGCTTCGTGATATTTACCATATAGAATGACTTACATATGACTCATCTACTCGATAGTTGTTGTTCAGTCACGTCTGACTCTTCATGACCCCATTTGGGTTTTCTTGGCAAAGATAATACAGTGTTTTGCCATTTCCTTCTCTAGATCATTTTACAGGTAAGGAAACTGAAGCAAACAGGGTTAAGCAACTTGCCCAGAGTCATACAGCTAATGATATCTGAGGCTGGATTTGAATTCATGTCTTCCTGATTCAGGGGCCAGCATTCTATCCACTGTGTCGCTCAGCTGCCTGACCAGTCAGTCCTTGACAACAAATATGCTGGTATTCAGGCTTGTGATGGAAAAATCTTTACAGTAGAAGTATATCTCTGAAATATCTGGCTAAGATAAAAGATCTTGACTTATTTTTAAAGATCCCCTCCACAAATTAGTTTCCTTACTTACAACTTGATTTAGAGAAGCCAAAATGATAATTAGTGTTAGGAGACACTAAACTTTTTATGTGTGATTTTAACCTCTCATTATGCCAGCTCTATTCTACTTCTTAGCTGTGTGATGTTGAGCAGGTCAGTTCTCCTCTTCAGGTCTCAGTTTCTTCATCTGTGAAATGAAGCCTTTAGAAACAGATGATCTCTAAGGGCCTGTCTAGTTCAAAATCTTTCATCCTATGATCTTAGCTAAACTTTAATGGACATGATCTCATTATTATTTCTATGTTTTGAAATCTTTCTAATGAAAAATCAGAAATGGAAATAATCATTATTCATTGATATCTGTGCAAAAAGAACAAAATCAGATTAAAACATAGCAGAAGCTAATATTTCCTATTCACATGCAATTATCATGCACATTCCACCCAAGAAGTTAGAAATTAATTGGATTTCTCCTTTTTCTAAATAGCAGTTTTTTCATTTAGCCTCCAAATTCTCATACACACACACAAAAAGATAATAGAAATGTCTATCAGGATAAATTTTGTTTTTCACATTAGCAGTTCTATGGTAGTCCTTTTTTTCTGTCAAATTAGGAGATCCCTGGTAAAGATATAGGAAATTAGGTAGCTCTTATTTCCATAGGGTTTTTTTTTAATGAATCTTCTCTATTTGTATTACTCTGGAAATGTTTATATTACTATAGGTTTCAGTTCATCTTATGCTCATCTTGCACTGAGGGCTGAGTTATTAGTTTATTGATCACGGAATTTTTTAAATCTCTATTTTTTTTTTGCTATCTGCAAAGTATCCTTTAGCTTTGTCGTATTGACCAAAGGAAACAACCATGGAGTTGGATGATTTGTTTGGGTACCCAGTTATTATATGTGAGTCCTTCTCTGTTTAGAAAAGAACGAGCCCTCAAAAATTCAAATGAAACTTTAAACTAAAATCTTCAAACATGAGGAAAAATAGATTTCCTCTCTTATTACAAAAATTATTGAATCTTCTCTGGCTTGTGCCATATTTCTTATTCAAAAAAATTCTTTTTTCATTTCCTATACCTTTTCACCCACCAGTATGATTGCCATGGCTGCAGCCTCGGGTGAATAATTGCCTGTCTTCACAAGAGCATGTTCTGGAGCTGAAGCCGAGTGCCTGCTTCCTGATGTATGCCTCATTTGGATTCTGCCAACAGCCTAGGGGCTGTATTATTCATGCCTTGACAGATAGCACTCACTAAAAGCATTGGAACAGAGCCAGGTACTGGCAGAGAGATATAGGGGAGCATTGCAACTTGCAACTGAGAGGAGCATCTATAATACAAAAAAAAGAAAGAGAATGAAGGGGGAGAGAGAGAGAGAGAGACAGAGAGAGAGAGAGAGAGAGA
>NW_027187246.1:2345398-2347783 GCF_028583685.1 Petaurus breviceps papuanus
AGAGAGAGAGAGAGAGAGAGAGAGAGAGAGAGAGAGAGATCCTCATACCTTCCTTTTACCAGTTTCACTTTGATGGAAAATTCATTTGCATCAAAATAAAATACCCTAAAAATAATTACATTTTTTTCTTAACCACGCTTGAAAGTTTAACACAATTTTCTACATTTAATTGCAAAGCTGATTTTAATTAGTAAGCCCCTGCATGTGAAAAATGAAGATTCACTTGGGTGAGTGTAACACATTGCAGTGTCTGCCGAATGCTCTAATTAATGTATGGCTGCTGTACAACAGGGTGCACTGTGGGATATTTATGAAAAATTCCATGCACGCAGCCACATAGCCAGTCTATCTGTATTTTAGTTCATGAATCCACAAGAGTAAATAACCCCCCTCCCCTTATTCTTTATGAGACATCATTGTGCATGCCATCACTCCATCCATAAACTTTATGGCATGCCTGTCCTTTTTACTATTTGTCACTGATATTATAAATCAGAAGTTAGGGCATACATATTTTAACATTAATTTGATAGAAGAGCAAGGTTGCACACTGTGCAGAAATTTGAGAGCTACCCAGGCATTTGTATGAAGGGGAGAACCCAATCAAGTGGATTCCCTAGTTGTTACCATTTCCCCCTTGGCATGTTCATGCTAATTGTATGAATACTTGGATCCAATCTATAGGTACCATTTTCTTTTGGGACTGAATTGAGCTGAACTTTACTATTGTATTAAATACAATTGTGATATAGTGAGCCATTGGACATTTTCCTAAGGAAAAACTTTGTAAAAGAAGATTAAATTGTTTACATTATATTTCATATGTGTAAAGCAGCATGGTATAGTGGGATGGAAGGCCAAACATGAAATCACAAAGACCTAGGTTTAAGCCCTGTCTCTGATACCTACTAGCTATGTGACCCTGAGGAAGCTATTTAACTTCTCAGTGCCCCCAGGAGACTATGTAAGATGCAAATTGTTGGCAGTTTACTTATCTGCATCAGTGAAAGGGGTTTCTACACTGAGAATTCCCCATAGTGATTACATCAGAGATCTGAACCCTATACACACTACAGGTAAGAAGATGTTATACACATATGTATATGTATATATATATACATACTTCATGTATATACACCTACATAGATTCACACACACACATACCTACTTCATCAGCCCCAGAATAATATATTTGAGATGCACTTATTGAGGCAGTGGAAAGCATTAGATTTGGAATCACGAGATGAACTCAAACCCCTCGGATACTTTTATGACCTTCAAGAAGTCATTTAATCTTTATGTGCCTCAATTTCTTCATGAGTAATGTAAGATTAGACTAGATGATTTCTTAGATCTGTTTCAGTTCTAATTTCTTTAAGTATATACATATACAAATATATAATAACTTCCTATACAGATGGAGATATAGATATAAATAGATATATCTTATAGTGCCTGGTACTAGGTATTTAATAAATGATTCTTGACTTGGTTCCTGGAGTAGCCTCTAGGTTCTATCACAATGAATGATTGCTAATCCTTATAACTGGAGGAAGAAATGGCAAACCACTCCAGTTTCTTTGCCAAGAAAACCCCAAATGGAACATGAAGAATCAGACATGATTGAAAATGACTGAACAACTATAATCCTTATAAATGTGCATTTTATAAATCCATATGCATATGTGTGTACATATAAGTATACATACATATATACACATATATGGGATTAGGTTACACTGTAATAACACTACAGTTTAAAATTATATAATACATGAAATTTATTTGAGAGAATAATTTGAATATTTTGATAAAATTTTTTTTGTATTTTGATAAAAGTACCACTTTTTAATCTAAATATTTTCCTCAGTTAATTTCGTACTACAAAAGAACATAGGGAATTTTCGAATGGAATATAGCAAACCATAAATAAGTGTACTGACAGAGAATCCATAGTGTATTAGAAGTCTGTATTGGATGGTGTCTAAATTTAGCTATATGCTCTTTGTCTGATTTCTTGATAAATGATTAAGGAAGTACAAACACAGTTCTAAAACATACACCAAAAATTGATGTGTGGCTCTGTTTAACAGCAACTATCATCCAGGGCTTACTCCACAAAAGAAACCACAGGTCATTTCTTACTATCACCATTTGGGTTGGGAATATCCATGATACAATCAATACCAACAACTTTGCAAATCTCCTTTTGCCAGGAGTGAGGAGCATGACGTGTACATGAAAAATTAAAAGACATAATGTCAGAGGTGGTTGACCCATCTATACAATGAGAGAGACAGAGAAAGAGATAGAGAAACAGAGAGAGAGGGAGAGAGAGAGAGAGAGAGAGAGAAAGAGAGAGAGAGAGAGAGAGAGAGAGAGAGA
>NW_027187246.1:2347883-2380892 GCF_028583685.1 Petaurus breviceps papuanus
GAGAGAGAGAGAGAGAGAGAGAGAGAGAGAGAGAGAGAGAGAAAGAGGGAGGGAGAAACAGAAACATACATCTAGCACAAACTGGCCTTTATAATTATGAGCACATCTCCAAACTTGTGTGTAGAAGTTGCAGCAGAAATACAATCCACATTTTCTTTGAGAGGGAAGATACTAAATGTATTTCATGCTCAAATGTTGATAAGTTCTTTGGGGATGTGTCTGTGTAAGGTGTGACCATATTCTGCTGATGAAATGAAGAAAACAAAGGCCCTGAGATATACATAATGAAAGGATTAGCAACTACTCACAGTGATAGACACTAGAGGCCACTCCTGGTATCAAGACAAGTCAACAGGAATTTATTAAGCACCCACTATGGGCCAGTCACTATGCTAAGCACTAGGGTACAAGGGAGGCAAAAACAATCCCCACTCTCAAAGTGCCCACAGTCTAATGGAGGAGTCGGCAGGAAAACAACTATGTAGAAACACAATTTATACAGGATAAATTGGTTATAAATTGGGGGGAAGGCACTGAGATGACAGAAGTCTGAGAAAGGTCTCTTATGAAATGTAGGATTTGAGCTAAGATTTGAAGGAAGCCAAGTAGGCCTGAGGTGGAGATGAGGAGAGAGAGCATTCCAGGAATGAAGGATCACCAGGGAAAATGCTGAGAGTTGGGAAATGGAATGTCGTATGTCTGGAACAGTATTCCTGCTTGGTGTTTAGATCATTCTCCACTAAACAAATTACTTTTTGAGGCATTGGGTAATATATTTTATTAAATCCATGTCAAGTGGGGTTTTTTAACACAAAAAAAATTGATAGGGGAGATGTTACCACTTTTCAGAGAGTTGGTGATAGGTAAATTACACCCCACTTAGTCTCCACTATATACTTTTTGTCATAAAATTTAAATCTAGAAGAAACCTTAGAAGATTTCTAACCCAAATTGCTCACTTTACACATAAAGAAATCCAGGCAAAGAGAGGGCAAATGTTTTGGCCAGGCTTACATGGGATACGTTGTATAGCTAGCAGTGCCAAGTTTTAAACCAAGGCCCTCTGACTCTGAATCCAAGTATGTCTGTTTCCACAATACTGCCTTGCCCCAAAAGAAATTCCCTCCAAGCTATTAAAATGCATCCTCTAGGCCAATTTTTTCAGCCCCAAAAGGATAATGTTATTTAACTTTAGACCATAAAATGTTATCTATAACTCCAAATCCTGATATGCACATATTACCAAAAAGAATTGTAGGTGCAGAGGCATGACATACTAACTTCTAAAATTACTGCAACTTATTCAAATACACACACACACACACACACATATATATGTATGTATGTATGTATGTAGATACACACACGTCATTTGAGGGATTGATCCTGTTATTTTATTGGTGTGGCAAACTTCTGGTGTGAAAATTCCAACCAACAATGCAGATTGGCACTGTGTGAATTATAGTCTTACAATGTTGTTCAGGGTACCAAGAGGCAACACAAGCATAACATAGTACCACAGGTAGGATTTGAACCCAAGACTTTCTGACTCCAGGGCCAACCCCTTTATCCCTTATACCATATGGTCTTATATCCCATATGTATAGTATGTATATATGTATAGTAAAGCATCTGTTCAGGCAGGGGTGGGGACAAACAAACCAATCAGCATACTAGTATTGTCCCCCTTTTCTAACCTTAATAAGCACAAGAGTAACTCCCTTTCATTATTCTATCAGTGTGTAATACAGATGGGTGGTCTCAAGCCAGGGAGCCAGTATCACTGTTTCTTCCTGCTTTTACTGTGGCTCTCTAATTTCTTCTCACATGTGAGCAGCTGAGAGGATTGGATGGGAAGTTAGAAAAGGATGGAAAAAAGACAATAGACCAAGAATATCTGTTTTTATTGAGAAAAGTGCATCCAAGCTGGTTTTTCTTCATACCACAGATTTATGAATCTACTAATAAAGAAAAGTAGTGCCATCAGCATCCTTGGAAATATACAAGAATAATGTAGACTCCTGTTTGACTGGGAGGAGGTAGGAACAGCCCTGTCTGGTGCTGGCAGCCTGTTCTGCATAGCCTCCACAGGGCCTTTCCAATCCTCTGAATCTGTAATTCATCTAGAGCTTATAAAAGAAAACACAACATGTGCCAATTTCTCCTTTGCCCTTTGGTAGCACAGACCATGTGCTCTTCCTTTTAATTGCACATGGTTGTCAGGCCACCTTACCTCCTGCTATCTTTTCCCTCTTCAGCTCAGGCTTGGTCTGACAGGAGGCAAGAGTCACTAGCTGCCAGGAAACAGCCAAATCATCAATGTCTCTCTAACAGCTAGGAGTAGAAAAATATCCCTAGACTTGGAATAGAGTCTGCCCCTGCTTCCCAGAATTTTTTTTATACCAAATTCAAATTTAATCTGTATTAAAACTCCTGGTGTGGAAACTCCCTTCACCAATGCTAGTATAATTTGGAATGTTAAAAAGCTGCCTGGAGCACAGAGAGTGTAAATGACTTCGCCTCACATAGTATCTATCAGAGGAAGGACTTCATGACTCTAAGAATCAGAAATCATAGATCTAGAACTGCCAGGGAAAATGGAAGCCATTTAGTCCAATCCCCTCGTTTTACAGTTCAGAAAACGGAGGTCCAGAGAGATTTGACCAATGACACACACAAAATAGATAGCAGAGCAAGGCTGATTCTCTACTACAACACTGTTTCTGTGAACATATGAGGTCACAGTCAGGTAGGGAAAGGTTGGGGGGAAGAGGTGGAGAAGGGAAGAAAGGAAAGGAAGACAGAAGCAGTTTCCTTATTCTTCATCTATCAAATAAAAAGGCTAAACCAAATGACCTCTAACATCTTTTCCAGTTCTAAATTTATGGACTTATGATCCATTCTTCTGAACCTTGCCCTGCAAATATCCAGCGATTATATATGCCCTCCTATTGAGAATACCTGACTACTTTATTATATAAGAGTTGTGCTTGGCCAACCTGTCATCAGTTAAGATAATTATAAAGTGCTATATAAATGTAGGTTTGTTGTTACAATGATAATGAGGATGACGTGACTTTATATACCGCATAATGTACACCATATGGGAATGAGCACATATCAATATGTCTGGCTCCTTCTACATCTTTAAGACAAACTGCCTTACCTTCTCTCCATTGAGAAAGAGAATTAAGCTCAATTCATATAATCCCATAGTCTTAAGAAGATCCATTCATTGTCATTTAGTAGCCATTGTGGAGAGCTGTATTATCTCATGCTATATTTGACATCTCAAGAGATACGCTTCATATGTGAGTAAATGCATTTTCCTAAGACATTGGGGAGGAAAGGGGTGGGGCAGGGGGGAGTGAATAGCTTAGAAGAGATTCTTTTCATAAATAATGTATACATGATTCAGGGATGCTCTAGACTCCCTTCATTAGCCCCACCAACCAATGAGATTGCTTCTTATGCTTCTGAATGAACTGTGTGTATCTTCCCCAGAGGGGTTAGGGGCAGATATAGTGGGCAGAGAGTAAAGGAAAGGAGAAGAACGAAATAATAACAGTTGCTTTTCCTCAGCTTAAGAGTGGAAGGCTTCTGTGTAACCTAACGTCTTGACACTTTGAGTGCTTAGAGGAGCCTGGGGAAGTGGAGAGGCAGTAGGGCTTCCTGAGGAAAGTATAGTGGATTGCAATTTCTGAAGGCGAGTTCATATTGTATCTATTTCTCAGTT
Organism: Petaurus breviceps papuanus; assembly: GCF_028583685.1. NCBI lineage: Eukaryota > Metazoa > Chordata > Mammalia > Diprotodontia > Petauridae > Petaurus > Petaurus breviceps. The sequence continues at coordinate 2,351,620 of NW_027187246.1, forward strand.
GCACAATATAATGCTGGTTTTAGCCTCATTATTCTGTCACCTGAGAGTTGTACATGAGAAGATGGCAGACCCTTGACAATATTAAGGAGGGGTTCTAAGAGTCCTCAAGAAAGTGAGATCCTCACATTTTTTACCAATAACATAAAAGATACATTAACATGAGGATTGGATGCCCTCTCCCAGTTAGTGAGGGAGATAAAATGTGATAGGAAAACAGCTCAAGGAATTAGAAAATTTCCACCAGACTCCTATAGATAAGTAGTATGGACCGAATTAGGGGAGGCCAAGGTTTTCAATCTTCTCAATTACTCCTATTATTTGAAATCTATCACATGCAACACTCTTTGCACATATGATTCACAGTGGCCACTACAGATTCCAGAAGAGACCTAAGAAAATGACAAAGTAGAAAAATTTTGTCTTTGACCCACCTTCCTACTTCCTTCTTTCTGTAGTTTCCTCAGCTCCCAGGGAATAAATTCTGCCATCTAGTTATCAACCTTTCACAGCATCCAACTTTTGCCCTCCCACTCCAAAATTATGCTACTACTCTCCCTGTCCTGATCAAAACTCATATTCCCAGACAATTAGTGATCTCTGAGTGATTAATGGAGGTAATTTACACTAAGGGTGAATGACTAATCAAGTTAACCTTCTCAGGATGTGTCTGCATTTGAATTTACATTACTTCTGATATCAAAGAAATCTCCAATTGTCACAAACCATGGAAATATTTTTTAAGCAGGTTCTGCTCACACAAAGAAAGGAAATAATGTTGAGCCCACTTACCATGTACCCAACCTTTTCCTTAATCCTATGAAGTAAAGCCCACAAATTTCAGTAAACTAAGGGCCATTGGTTTGAGGAGAGTACATCCTTTGGCACAGTGTATGTCATGAATATTTAAAACTATATTATGAATCATTTGCCTTAAACCAGAAAGAAAAGAAAAGGGATGTGGAATACAAGATCATTGGTTTCCACAGAAAATATTAGATGAAACAACATTTCAGGGGACCACCGATTCCATGAGAACAATGTTACAAATCACCAAGGACCCAAAATGCTAGGGCAGAATTCCTTATAAGTTTTCAACAAGCTTATTTTGAAATGCACTATTATGCAGAGTATGCCTATGTAATTAATCAACAACAATTATTAAGCACTTATTATGTGCCATGAACCACACTAAGCCCTAGAGATACAAAGATAAAATTGAAACAATCCCTACCTTGAAGGAGCTTAGATTTTAATAGAAAAGATATCATGTACATATATAGGGATACATATATAAATTAAATACAGTATAACCTTGAAGGGGAAGGCACTAACAGCAGAGACGCTAGAAAAGACTTTATGTAAAAGATGGTATTTGAGCTGAGTCTCAAAAGAAACCAGGAAGTCCTTCGATGTTTTTCTAAGTTCATTGGGCTCATCATTTCTTATATATAGCACAGGAGTATTCCAACACAATCATATAACACAACTTGTTCAGCTATTCCCCAATTGATGAGCATCCTGCAATTTCCAGTCCTTTGCTACCACAAAGAGAGTTGCTATAAACATTTTAGAACACATAGGTTCTTTTCCTTCTTGCCTAATCATCTTTGGGGTTTATGAGTCTTTCAGATATGGAGGGCAGTAACAACAGAGGGGTAAAGCTGGGAGATGGAGTATCTCATGCGAGGAATAGCAAGTAAGCTGATATGGCTAGACTCTTAGGTGTGTGGAAAGTAATACGTAAGAAGAATAGAAAGGTAGGGTATAGGGTAAGAAGGACTTTAAATGCCAAAGAGATGGTTTATATTTGATCCTAAAGGGAATAGAAACCACTGGAGTTTCACACACATGGGTGGGGGGTGAAGGGAGATGTGGGTGTTTCGGGGCCAAAGGGTGACATAGTCAGACCTGTACTTTAAGAAAATAACTTTGGTGGCTGGGATTGCCTTGAGATAAGACATGAGGAAGGAGGGCTCAGGAGGCTACTTTAACAATCCAGATGAGATATGATAAAAACCTAAATTAGGATGGTAGCTATGTGATTCAAGAGAAAGGATGTATATAAGAGGTTTTGTAGGAATAGAAATTACAAGATTTTGCATCTGATTGCTAGGTAGCATAGTGTATAGGGCCTCTCAGATACTAACTGTGTAACACTGGGAAAATCATTTAACCCCTATTTGCCTGAGATTCCTCATCTGTAAAATGGGGATAGTAATAGCACCTACCTCCCAGGGTTGTTATAAGGATCAAATGAGACAATTGTAAAGTGCTTAGCACAGCGCCTGGCATATAGTAAATGCTACATAAATGTTAGCTATTGTTATTATTATTAACATATGTATATAAAATCATTAAAGAGATATGAGTTAAAGGGTTCAATAAATTTTAATGTAAATATATTTTCATGACTGACTTTCACAGGGTAAATTGTTGATAATTATTGACAATCAAGTCTATATGACTGAAATGCTGATCTATGCATATATGTCCAGACCTGTGATTTGATTTCATCAACCTATGTAATTCCAAGAGTATAAACATCTTCCATCAATATTGAACCTAGGTCTTACTGACTCCAGCATCAGCACTCTATGCACTATAGTATGCTGACTTGTGATCTTAGGTATAACCTGAATAAAAAATGTTCCATGTTGGAGTGGAAATAAATGCACACTGGTAAACTGTTACTTGGGACTAATGGGTCAGAAATATAATTTAGAATTTGTTAAAGGGTGATATTTTGTTTTTTTGGAAAGAAAAAAGAAATTCACCTATGAATTTGTTAGGAGATAGCATAGTACAATAAATATCTGCTGAATTTAAAGTCAGAAGGCCTAAGTTCAAATCCTGGTTGTCGTTTATTTCTCTGTGTCCTTAAGCAAATAACTTAAGCTCTCTGATTCTAACTTTCCACTTCTAAAGAGAATGATTTTGAAGTTCCTTCTAGCCCTAAATCTATAATGATATAAAGATAAAATAACTTTCCTATAAGTCTATAATGCCAGTCCCAAAAAGTTCTTCTAGGAGGGAGAGGTAGTCTGAAATAAGTCAATTCCTGCTCATGAGCAATTTTCTTAGCTTTTGACTTTTCTAAGTGTGGCCAGTAAAGTCATAGTATCTAGAATGACAGAGAAGATTCCTCTGCATTACATCCTGGTAAGAGACTATCTGGCATGTGATGTTCAGTTCTTACCATTCTGTAGGATCACAGAATCTTCGTTTTATAAAGGGAACCAAGGTCATGAAATCCAGCTTATAATTGAACAAGAATCCTCTCTATAACATGCCCAGTGAGAGGTCATCCAATTTCCAAATGAAGACCTTCTATTTGGCAGCTAGGTGATATAGTGAAAAGAATGCTGAACCTAGACTCTGAAAGACCTGAGTTTAGATCTTGCCTCAGATACTCACTAGCTGTATGAACATGGACAAGTCACTAAAGTTCATCTGTAAAATTGGGATAGTAAAAGACCTCCCTCACAAGATTGTTGTGAAGATCTGAGATTACATTTATAAAGCATTTTGAAAACATTAAGGTATTACATAAATGCTAGTTATAATTATTATCATTATTAAGATCCACCTGTAAGAGGAAATCTGTTGCCCTCCAGAAAAACAAACCTTTCCACTCTTACATAACTGTAAATGTTAAGAAGGATTTTTCTTGGGGTGGCTAGGTGGCACAGTGAATAGAGCACCGGCCCTGGAGTCAGGCAGACCTGAGTTCAAATCTGGCCTCAGACACTTACATACAAAACTAGCCATGTGACCTTGGGCAAGTCACTTAACCCCAATTGCCCTCCAAAAAAAAAGCAAAAAAAGAAGGATTTTTCTTACATCAAAATTAAATTTTCTTCCTTGCATTTTCCAGCCATCATTCCTAGTTCTGGTCACTGAGACTAAATAGAACAGTTCTAATCTACATTACCCATGATGACTTTTCAGATACTTGAAGATAGCTGTTCTGTCCCTGTTAAGTCTCTACTAGGTCTCCTCTTGAGGCTAAACATCTCCAGTTCCTTCAGACTATGATCATATGGCATAATCCCCCAACCTTTCTCCATCCTGATCACCTCTGCCTTCTAGATCACTGATATTCTTCCAAAACTATGACACTACCCAGATGTAAACACTATATTCCAGATAGGATTTGATCAGGATACAGTATGAGAGTGTGGTATAGTGGGAAAAGTAATGGCTTTGGAGTCAGAGAATCTGGGTTCAAATTCCCCAATCCTAATTCTGCCACTTACCTTCTATGTTCCTTTATGTGCCTTTAAGTAATTGATAAAAATGTCAAATACAGAACCAAAAAGAGATCCCTGGGGGCACTATACAAAAGATATTCTGCCATAACAATATGGACCCACTAATGACAACTACTCAAAATCCAGTTCACTTTACTGTTGTCTAGCCCATGTCTCTCCATATTGTCATTAGGCTAGAGTAAGAAGTCTTCCTTAGGAAGAACATTAATAAACCTAGAAGATAATCGTTAACATTGGGAGGATTCCATTTCATATAAGACAAACATATAAGAACTGGAAGTGTTTAGACTGGAGAAAGATTTAAATAAGACATGATGATTATATATGAGTATTAAAAGACCTGTTTAATTTTAAGAGGTATTGAAATGTTTCTGTTTAGAGAGCTCAGTTCAGAGGCTGAAGGAGGAACAACTATCAGAAGATACAGAGGTAATTTTAGACAATGTGGTGAAAAACTTTCTAACACTTCCAGCTATCGAAAAATGTAGCAGGCTACTTCAGGTGCTAATGAGTTCCCTTTACTAGAGGCCTTCAGCAGAGGTCAAATGTCTTCTCAGGAATGTTATAAAGGGGATCCTACTTAGTTAAATTTTGGTCTAGATGCCCTCTGAGGTCCCTTCCAACACTGAGATTCTGCCTCACTGCCCTCTAATTCCTACAACATACCAATAATTGTTATGGGACTCAAAAATGCCCAGCCATGCTCTCTGCCACCTGGGCCTTAGGAAGGAAAGCATTTTCCCCAAGAATGGATAATGGTTATTGGGAGAGGGAAAGAAAACAATCTTGGAAGATATAAAGAGTGCTTTTCCCCAAGGTCTTGTTAGCTACTCTCTAAGAAAAAAAAAAGACCCATAGACATAACCACTATAAAAAACAACAACAACAAAGAAACCAGTCTTACATAGTCTCTCAATTAACAGTTGATTACTCCACATCCACCCCAGTCAACCACTACCATGCCCAGAATGGTATGAAACCAACTGTCAAGTAAATGGGGTATAAGATTTCAACAGGCACCTCATGTGGCATGTAAGTCAGTGACTAGACCAGATTTTTAGCAATGTTCAGTGATCTGGAAAGTGGTGATCTTCTTTACCTAGCTTTTTTTTTAGATGCCTTTATCAGTTTCTTTCTAACAAGTGGGATGGAAAGTGAGCACATAGCCTAACTCCTTCCTTTACTTCTTCCTGTACTTGGGCTTCTTTTCTATTATAGCTCTCTTCCATGATTCTCAGTTATCCCTGTCCTGTTCTTTCTTCAGTTATATTAGTTAATCCTCAAGTATAGAACTAGAAGTAAATAACTCAACTGTGATGTGATCTCAGCAATTCTGACTTCCAATCTAGTATTATTTCCATATTATTTCAATGGAATATCTCAATTTGTATCTGTCTGTCCCATGAGGCCATAAGACCAAAAGGTTAATATTCTTCAACCCCAGGCAGAAATGGACCTGATTCCTTTTTACCAGCCTTCTCTCTCTTAGGCATGCTCTGGACAGACTGACATATTTCACAAATTTCCAAGTCAATTGTCAAGGATTCATTAAATACATGCTGTGTGCCAGCTACTGTGCTAGGTGATTGGGATGTAAATATGAAACTGAGACAATTCTTGTCTTCAAGGAAGAGAGACTTTTGGGGGAGGAATGTAAAACACATCAAAGAGTGATAGCCAAGAAAGGAAGCTGTGATCTAAGCAGTCATGGGGATTCTGAGTAGAGCCAAAGGACGGGAGATTGTCACTCCCTTAATACTAGAAATAACAATATTGATTTGATTATTTCTCCCTGAGGAAGAGGAGAAAAACTGGGAGGAAGAAAAGGAGGGGGGAGGAAGGTACAGTGTATATATATACCTAGCAGCAAGGCATATGGCAAGAAGCCCTCATTGGCTAGACCCTAGTGCCGGTCAGTGGCTAGATGGGATATAGCATGGCCTGGGGCGGGCATATGATAATAGTGAGAATTGATCCTTTCACCCTCAAATCCCAGAAACTCTACCCGTAGACAAATCCCTTAGGTAAATGTAATTCCATGAAGCAGTTTGTAATCATGAGATAAATATGAGACAATTATGAGGTAAAAACTTGGTTATAGACTCATGTCTCTTATTTTTATTAGGTTGTGACCTTGAATAAATTATTTCCCTTATTTGATCCATATTCTCCTCATCTCTAAAAGGGGGATAATAATACCTACTCTGCTTACTCATATGGTGATTGTGAGGATCAGTGAGAAGGGGGTGGAGGAAGTGGAAAGAGACAGAAAGAGACACACACGGAGAGGATTTGCTATGTGACTACCATGTTGTCAGGAACTATATTAGACACTGTTGGTACAAAGACAAAAATGAAATAGCCCTTGCCCTTAAGGTGTACTGTTTTCTTAAAATAATTTACAGTAAGTACTTTGCAAAACTTGAAGTGATATATAAATGTTAGAAGGGAAGGAAAAAAAACAGCATTTATTAAGTACTTACTATGTGCCAAGGACTGTGCTAAACACTTTGCAAATATTATCTCATTTGATCTTCACAAGGTAGGCTGCCATCGTTTACATTTTACAGTTGAGAAAATTAAGGCAGAGGTTAAGTGACTTGACCAGGGTCACACAGCTAGTAAGGGTCTGAGGCTGGATTTGAAATCGTGTTTTCCTTACTCCAGTCCCAGTATTCCATCAACTGTGGTTATCTTAGAGGTAACAGGAAGCCACTGAAGATTTTTAAGCAGGATAATGACGTGATCAGAACTTTGTACTAAGAATATTAATTTGGAAGCACCGGGAAATATGTATATGTATGTATGTTATATATTTATATATACATATATGTATATTCATATATGTGTTGTAACTTATTGTTAGAAGCCTATAAAACACAGATCACCATCACATGAATTCAGGTAAACTGTATATCAAATCACATACTGTGGAAACTTAACCATCCATTATTTAAATAACTATCACATGTGATAGATGTTAGTCTCTCCCTCACATTCACCTACTCTCTCACTTCTCCAACACTACAAATTCATTTCTTCTTTCCCTCTCCCCGTGAAAATTAACTAATAGATCATCTTCTCCATTCTGTAATTCACACCACAAATTATTATTAAAAGGCTTGGCTTTGACCATGTTATCTCCCTCTCCTCAATACCAGCTCAAAAAGTTCATTGCTCCTAGCATAAAATGCAGATTTGTGGCCTGGAATACAAGACCTTTAACAATTTGTTTCCAGCCCACCTCTTAGCCCTATTCTATGCTGCTGATCTCTTATAGATCTAAATTAGCTAGGCTACTAGCCATTCTCCCATCCTGTCCCACTTTCTTTTACTTCCCTGCTCTAACTCCACCCATATCCCATGATTATGGTATTTTCTCCAGAGTGTCACCTGTTGAAATTCTTGCTATTCTTCAAGATTTAGCTAAAGTACCACCCTGTCCATTAAGCCTTTCCTTATTTCCCAGCCAATTAGTACCTTCCTTCCCAAATCTCATTGTTCCTGTTTGATCTCATCTATACATTTGCCCATACTAGACTGTAAGTTCCTTCAGGCCAGAGACTGTATAGTTTTTTATCATTGTATCCCCAAGTACCTAATATAGTGCCTGGAGCTCTAAGATTAGCAAAGTACTCTACATGCATTACCTCATTTGAACTTCACAACAACTCTATGAAGTAGCCACTAAAAGCATTATCCTTGTTTAAAAGACGAGGAATCCAACTCAAAAAGGTTAATTGATTTCCTCCATGGTCACCCAGCTAGTAAGTGGCAGTGGGTGGTTTTAATCCCAGTTGTTTCTGATTCTATGTGTGACATTCAGTCCATTATATCACACTGCTCCTGTACCTAAAAGGCTTAAGAAATTGGGCTGGATGTATACTTAGATCAGGACACAGAATATGCATTTTAAAAAATAAGTCCTTTATGTGAATACATTCTTGTCAGATGCCTCCTTTTTTCTGAAAAGGGAAGCTTTTTAAATATATATGTGTACATATGTATATGGATATATGTATATGTGTGTATATATATACATATATATATAATTTATTTTAATTCTTTTTCATTACAAATTTATGTTACCAAAGGTACATATTTGATTTTTCTTAAGCAAAAGGATAGTGTTTGGGATTGTGGAAATACTTGCTCAGGTCAGACTTTGACTTGACAGGAGTAGGGGGTGGAAGAGGGTCAGTAAGCATGATACTGACCTATCAAGTCTTTCTTTGAACCATTATTTTTGCTCTTCAGTTGTTTGTTAGTCATGTCCAACTCTTCATGATCCCATTTGGAGTTTTCCTGGCAAAGATACAGGAGTGGGTTGCCATTTTCTTTTCCAGCTTGTTTTGCAGATGAGAAAACTGAGGCAAATAGGGTTAAGTGACTTTCCCACAGTCATATAGCTAGTCTGAGGCCATATTTGAACCCAGGAAGAGGCATCTTCCTGACTCCAGGCCTAGCATTCTATCCACTGTGCCATCTCATTCTCATTTTAACTATTAACTATTAACCCAAAGGTTTCACTAACAACATACTTTTAAAATGAATTGGCATGATTCTACAATGCCTCTACCAAGCATATTTGTCAAAATTAATGTCTCTGAATTAATGTTTTGGAATTGGAGCTTTTTAAAATCTGGTTTTATAATGTTGCTTTCTATATAGCTGAATTCTATTATGTGTTGATAATAAATTTATTTTTTAAAACTAGGTTCCACTGTATTGCTTAGGCTAGACATACAGGGGTTATTCACATACCCAGTCCCACTATTGATCTGACCTGTTCTGCTTCTAAAATTGGCCAGTTTTCCCCTTCTTAGGCAGTCTCATGTCTTCATGTTCCTGGGTTTTCACATCTTAATGCTGAACTTAATTCAAACACCTGATGTGTCAGAACATCCAGCTGTTCTGCTGCTTTCTAGTTATATAACCTGGGTTCAAATGACCTTTCTGAGACTCAGGTTCCCATCTGTAAAATGGGGATTAATACTTTCACTCTTGCTTCATTCAGGTGTTACGAGCAATCATTCAGTCAGTCAACCAGTATTTAATAAGGACTGTGTGACAGTCACTACGCTAAGTGCTAGGGTTACAAAGAAAAAGCAAAAACTGTCCCTATCCTCACAGAGCTTACGTTCTAAAGGAGATGACATATATATATATATATATGACCTATACATACATTGGTATATACAAGATAAATACAGCAGAGCTATAATACACTTTATAAACCTAAAAACACTATAAAAACTGGAATTATCATGATGATGATGATGATGATATCATCATAATTAAGCACCTGCCACATTTGGGGCATTGTGTGAGGCCTGTGGGGAGGTAAAAACATATAAGATGATCTTATCCTTGTCTCCAATTAGTTTGTAATTAGAGAAAGAGATCTTAGACATGAACAGATTAATAGCAAGATAAGGTAGCATGTGCCAAAGACCAAAACAGTGATTTTGACAGTACATCTTTCCAGCATTCAGAGGAAGAAACCATCCCTGAGGGCTGAGGAAATCTGAGATCAGATGTGAGATTTCAGCTAGCCCTCAAAAGAGGAGGAGGTTTTTTTCTGAGCAGAGAGAATACCCTGTGTATCAAGGATTCCAGTGTGGGGTGAGGAGTATTTGTAATCTCCAGTGATTTCATTGGCATTGTTTTCAGAAAAAAAAATGTTCTAATAGGATTGCAACCACCATGGAGAAATCCATTTGACATCATCAGTGCCTTTTCATGACCTACTTGCAATGGATCTATTAGTAGTATTACATATAGTATTGTCACAGTATTTCTGGAGTGGAGAGCATTGTACTTGGGTGATTTTCCCCAAATATATTATAGAATTTCACTCTGTCAATTTAGCAATCATCTCTGGGGTTAGTTTCAGAAACTGTTTTACAGAGTGGGACCTGTTGGTAAGTTGGAAATATCACATCTCTGTCTGACCGAGCACTTCTGTTCCTTTGTCATAGCTACCTTCTCTGAATTCCTGCAGCTCAGGTTGTCTATATCTCTCATTTTTTACTATGGTTGTCCACCAATCAGTGATGTTTTATTGAATGCCCATTGCATATAGAGTACTCTAGTAGGCAGTGTGAGGAACTACAAATCAGAAGAGATGGTCTATAGAATCAAAGAATATCAGCACCATATATGCAACCCCAATTGGGATTAAGAATCTCCTCTCTAGTTTCCCATAGAGTGTTCCTCCAACCTTTTCATGAAGACCCACAGACAAGGGAAATTGCTACCTCCAAACATAGCCCACTTTCCACTTTTGGATAGCTCTTACTATTAGGAAGATTTCTTAGTCTCCATTGTAAAGGCTCTTAGAGTCTAATGGACAAGATGGGAGTAACAGGAACAGATAGATATGGGGCCAATTAGCTGCAGTTCTTCAGTAACGTATGCCTAAATGTCAATTATTCAAGGCTGGAAGATAGAATCAGAGTGAGGAGAGCCAAATGGGCTATGTCCAAAAGGCTTCTTGGAATAGAAGGCAGATTTTATAAGTAGAAGAGATGTTTCTTTTCAGATTGAAGCTGTCAAGCAGGAGAATGCAGATGAAGTACTCCAATTCTTTGGTTATAAAAAAGAATTTGTTGGAAGCAGAATGGAATAGTGAAAAAGACTACTCGACATTGGATGCAGGGAACCTTGGTTTGATGCTTTCTCTATTGTTAGGGAAGTCACTTGTCTTCTCTGGGCCTCAGTTTTAATGTGTTGTCTGCCCTCCTATTGATAAATTCAATTTCTCCCTTCTACTGGATATTGCCTAAAAAGTCAAGTCCTGGGCACAGAGTAAGTCCTCAAACAAGACTTGTTAGATGAAGGTTAACTCCTGCAAAAATAAATTGTATCAAATTTAAGAATTTTTCTCTATCTAAATAGACTGTCCACTTAGCTCAGACTGACTTCAATGTCTGAAATTAAATCCTAGACTACCTTTTTTCTTTCTGAAGTAATTCTGATTAAATCTCCAGTTAACTCAGAGGACAACTTCACCTCAATCTATCAATGTCATGTACATGTGTAAACATAGGACCCCAAGTAGATTTAAATGTTTGTATATTTAAATTGGATTATTTGTTTGTATACTTAAATTAGATTTGTCTCATGCTCACTTTCTCTCAATGAGGAGGGTCCAGTTTTCATTTTACTGCAGCTTCAAGATAACTGTAAGGGATGTCCCCTTGAGTAGAGTTAGACAAAGGGTATCACTTGTGGCCGTGTTCTCCTCACCACCTGGAATCCTAAGAAACTGCCTAAAAGAGAACGTGGCTGTTGCCACGAGCTAGTAGGTCAATTCAATAAATATTTCCTGAGTATATACTTTGTGCAAGGCCCCATGCTTTGAGATAAGTTCTGCCAAATAAGAGCTGTCCTTTCAAGCTCTTAGATCTCCCTGTGGAGGACCACAAAGCATGTTTAAGTTACTTCTATTTTCTAAGAACATGGTACCTTTTAAGGCACAGGGAGATTTTTCAGAATAATTAGCTAAAGTTGCTGTGTGTGTATGCTCGTGCACACATGCAATCTTTTGATAAAGCTATCTAACACAGTTGGTACTTAATAAATGCTTGTCATTGATCAATTGATATTTTGCTAGAGATTACTATACATGTTTCACCAATGGAAAACAATGAATGTGACATGGTTAAAAAAAAGTATTGGATTTGAAATTAAAAGACCTGGTTAGAGTTCCCACTCCACCATTTGCTAGTTACATTGCCCTGGCCAAGTCTCTGAATGTCATTTTTCTCATCTGGAAAATAATAATCTTTGTCCCACTCTACCTCATAATATTTTTAGAACATTCAAATAATATAATTCATGTAAAAGCATATCAGAAAGCATGAAGTGCTACATCAGTATGTGCTGTTATTTTTATTCCATAAGTTTAGATGGCAGATGTCTTCAAGGATATATAAGAGCTTCAGCAATCTCCCAATTAAAATTTAATAAATATTGATGAACCATCTATTATATGCAAGGTACTCTGTTCCCTGTTAGCAATAAGCACTGAAAATAGTTCCTGCTACCACCACCCTCATGATGCTTACAGTCTAAGAGAATGTCATAATATCTCCAAAAAATAAGTATAACATGAGGTAGGATGTGAACAAGAAAGATGATGGGGAAGGGCCTAGAGAAAAAGCCATAAGAAACTTTGAAATGGAATCAATATCAGAGATGTTTTAATAGAAAAAAGGTGATAGTGATCTGGGCCTTGAAAGGAAAGGAGAATTTCAATGAATACTGATATGGAAAAAGGCATTCTAGGTATAAGGGTATGATAATTGTGTCAATGAAGACACGCTGTTGTAAATCAACAAAATGTTTTGGGAACTGAGGAACTGCAGACATTTTAACAAGAGAATTTAACATATACAAATTTTAATTTCTATAAACTGAGGCAGACTACATACTATGAGTCCAAGGGAAGCCAGGGAAGACCTTCATGGCTATACAAGGAGTGTCAGTCTGCACAAATTGCAAATCTCGATCCTTTTGAGACTTTGATCTGTGCCAAGACAAAGCTGGCCAAGATATTTGTCTGAGGAAGGGAAACAGAGCAGTGATTCAACTTCAACCTATAGCTATCTCTCTTACATTTGATTTCTGGAATTATTCCTGGACTAAAGATAGCTCTACCCCTGGCACTTGAGCCTGGAAAGCTCAACTCTATGCCCCCCTCAAAGGCTCTCTGTCTGCCTATACAAATTTAAATGTCAAAGGGAAAGAAGATGAGAGGGGAAGGGAAAAAGGGGAAAGAGAAGAAAAAAGAGAAAGGGAGAAAACAAGGGAGAAGGGGAGAGAGAGATAAAAATGAGGGAAGGGGAAAGGAGAGCTGAAGAAAGGATAAGGAATGAGACAAGTGGAGGGGAGAGAAGAGAGAGAGACAGAGAGACAGACAGAGAGACAGAGAGAGAGAGATATTGAGAATATTAATATCCTGGAAGACTGTGGCATGTTGAATATTCTGAACCTTCCTGATAGCATCTTTGCTGTGAAGTTTTGTGAACCTATCTCCATTGGCAATAAGCTGGGAATTTTATTTTTCACTAGGTTGCACCATGAAGAGGAGAATTACATGTTCTTCAGTGGTGTGCTTTATGCCACATTAGATCTCACATCTCTTGTCATCTGAGTTTTATAAAAATACCATGTACTTGCTATGTATCTGTAGCCTCAGAATAGCATTAGATGACAAAACAGCACTGTGGAAGTAACATTATATGGTGTTAAATGTGATAAAACCAAGGTCAGCTTCCCAAGTCTAGTAGATTATATACAGCAGGAAATGATACAGTGGTAGGAAACCCACCACATGGCTTCTTGTTGAAGTGAGGGGAGGAGGGGGCAGTGCATGGAATTTCTAATGATCATTTGAAAAGTAAATAAATGGAATGAAATGACTGTGTCTAGCCAAGATATTAAATGAAGCCTGGGTGGGAGGCCACAAAGGCAGATGGGGTTGGGTTATAAGGTAACACTTCACCAGAAAAATGAAAGACTCAGCTTGTTAACTAAGTGTTGCTGCAAAAATTAAACTCAGGAAAGTGTAATAGAGAAACTATTTTTGAAGATCTGTCTTATCTATAAACAGAATTTTCTAAGACTTATTATTTGTGGCATGGTATCCACTGATATGTGGAGCATTTTTGAAAAGTTAAACAATATATGTTTATCATTTGCCAGTAATGGCACTTTTAACAAATGCATACTGAAGGTGTCTCAAAATTTTCATATAAAGACATCTTTTTCCCTAGAGTTTGAAATGTTTTCTTTTCTAGTCTGTTCAGAACATTCACATTTCCTAGAGCTAGAAATGTTCTTTCCCCCACCAAAGCAGAAACATAGAAACATCTCAATCCTCTAACAATGAGAATTTAGAATTTCCTTTTTGAATGACTCCTAACCAACCATATAAGACAAAGCACAGTGTCCTGTGACTTGTGTGAGAGGTGAAAGTTTGGATCATAAGCTCATGAATCGCTTTAGCTTTGCTCATTCTTCTGGTGGTGGGCTTTTCTGTTTTTTGTGATTTTCCCATATATCTTGTATGTACTTTGGAATCAATAGAGTAGTCAGTAATCAATAAATCAATTGATTTAATCAATTAGCAAATTAACAAGCATTTTTTTAAATGCTTTCAACATACCTGGAACTATCAGGGCACCTTGGATACAAATACGAAACTGAGACAACCCCTGTTTTCAAGATACTTTTATTCTACTGTAGAGACACCATGTTAATAGTCTGTTATGTTTCTTCCTGCCACTCATCTCTTTATCATTAAGGGAAACAACCAGAGTTGACTTGGAAGTATACCAAGAATGGTAACAGTAGTGGCCATCATAATAATTGTACTATCTGAACTCAATCAAAAAGTATGAAAACAAGATCACTAATACATAGACTTCTTTGAAATTTGCAGTTCTTTATAGACATTATTTCATTAGCTTCTCAAAACATCCCTGTGTGGGAGATGCTCTAAGTATTATTTTCTCAGCTTTGCAGATGAGGGAACTAAAGCTCAGAGCAGTCATGTGACTTCCACTTCCTCTGTTATACCTATGAAACTTAATTGTAATATTTTAAAAAGCAGAAATCTAGTCTGGTGATTTTTTTTTAAAGCAATTGGGGTTAAGTAACTTGCTCAAAGTTACACGGCCAGTTATTTCTGGGTGTGGTGCTAAGTATCAGAGCCCGGATTCAATCCCCAGGTCATCCCAACACTGGGGCCGGTGTTCTTACTCGCTGTGCCACCTGGACGCCCCAGGTGAATTTTTAAAAGAGTCTAAGAATAGTATTTAGGATAGGAAAGGCAGATAATGTCATAATAATAGTCCTACCTTAAGGATACACCAAGAAGACTGTATGTATGCCTTCTTGGTCTTAGTATTTAAGTTCAACCAGGAATGAGAAAATTTTGTGCTTTGTGCTGATGTTAAATGTGGTGTTTCAAATTTCTGCTGGAGGGTGTTGATTACACTAATATTCAGATAGATGTGTTGTTAAATGATTGACAGCCTAAAAGGCATGCTTAAGGTACTTAAATTTATTTTATGTCAAGGAAAATTCTCATGGGTCCTTTTTGAAAAAAGGAAAGGATTATACTGGATACATTCCAGGAATCAGAATTAGAAGAGGCCTTAGAGGTCATTTCACCCAACCCCCTCATTTTAGAGGCGAGAGCAATGTGTTGCTCTAGAAACAACAGACAATGGAATGGAACATTTCCTTTCCTCTGTCACCCTGGACAGGAAACAGGTGAGAAAAGGGATCCAATTAAGTTGGTAAAGAAGCATCTGTCATCCCATAACCTAGAGGAAATAGACTATTTTAAAATATTTTAACAAGGAAAGGGAATGGATGTTAGAATATTACAATTTGGTTCCTGAATGATCTTAGTTAAACTAATTTAATTTGCTTTTGAACTAAATTAGCTTTATCTTATCTTTATAAAGATAGTACTTTAGTATTAATTCACCCAAATCAAAGACTTTCAAATTTTGATTCCTAACCCCTCAAGGGAAGTCAAATTTTCAAGCAAATACACACAGATATGTGTATGTTTGTGTGTGTTTGCTTACACACACACACACACACACACACACACACACACACAAGATAAGGACTGGCCCACAGTTTAATTAATATGAGAAACTTCCAGATGAAGAAATTCTCTCTACCAATACATATCAGCACTTTCTCTCTAACTTATAGTCTTAGAGAGTTGCTAGGGCATCGAAATGATTAAGTGACTTGCCCAGGATCCAGGTGATGGTGGAGGTGGAGGTGACACCTTAAATCTAGGTCTTCCTAAAGAGAAGTTCAGCTGTCTAGCCATTATGCCAAATGACAGTAAAAACCAAACTAGTGACTATAACTTCTCCAGTGAATTATTATACTTTTCATCTAGCTTTCTTTCTGCTGGCACTATAATGGAAAGAACATTGAATTAGGAATCAAGAGACAAGTATTTTAGGACTCTTGTTAGCTCCTTATGTGACTGTAAACAAATCACTTCAACCCTCTGGTTCTTAGGTTTGTTTGTTTTAAATCTGTAAAATTAAAGTATTGGACCAATACTCATCCCTTCCAGGTCAAACATCATGTTCTTTAAAATGCCTCTAATTAGTACAAAGACTCTACTAGTGTGTAATTTCCTATGTCATTATAAACTGACCACCTTTGGGAGCAGCTTAATTCAATTCAACAAACATTTATTAAGCATCTGCTATGTGTAAAGCAGTGTGCAAGGCATTGGGGAAATAGACAAAGCCAAAAAGGCCTCTTCCCTCAAGTAGCTTGTATTTCTCCATCTAAGTGTGCATGACACACACATCGACAAGTGTGATACAAGGTAGATATCACAATAAGCACAAAGGGGAAATCCAGACCAAATGACATAGAAATATTTGAGGGCAGCTTTATTAGCTGAGGAGATGGGCAAGGCTACAGGAAGGACATGGCACCTGAGAGAGTACTTGGAGAAAAATAAGGATTCTGAAAGGTAGGAGAGATGAGGAAAGAGTCCATTCCAAGCATGGAAGAATTTCACCTGTGTGAAAGCAGGGAGGGAGAGGGAATTGCAATGGATGCAATATTCAGGGAACAAGCTGGTCCAGCTATTTGAGACATACTACTGAAAAACAAAAATCCCTTAAATAGTACATTAGTAAGTCTAAGCGTATCAGTATAGATTCCAGATATGAACAGATGATTAGTTTAAACCTAAAAAGAATCTGATTCTATCATTCTCAGTGCTTAGATATAAGTGGAAAAGCCTAAGTACCATTTTGCCTATGGGGAAAGGAACAGAGTCATTCCTTTATTCCACAAATATTTACTAAATGCCCCTTTGCTGCTTACATTTTGAGTCCCTCAGGCAACTGGCTGGCTTCTAAAGGTTTCATTTTCTTCATATAGCAAGTAAAGGAATTGGGTGAGATGGTTTCTAGGCTGTCTTCTAATTGTAGAACCTAAGATCCTGAATTCCACCACCACTCCCTTAACAATTTACAGTCAGCCATTCTGGACCAATTCAAAGGTGTTAATCAACAATCAACTAGAATTTATTAAGTGCTTTCTATCTATCAAGCCCTATGCTAAGCACTGGCATTACAAATATAAGCAGAAAGCCTTCAAAGAGCTGACATTCTAATGGGGGAAGAAAACAAATACAAGGGACCTAAAAAGGCGTCAAGGAGGAAAGTATCACTTCTAAGGGCATGGTAGAAAAAGTGCTTTGGAGATGAGTCAGAAGGGCAACCTAGAGAGGAATGGAGACATCTTTGACCTGGGCCTCCTCATTAAATTGAAGGTTTTGGAAGGACCTAGCCAATCAGAAGGCACCTCAGGAGCAGAGTTATAGGCTGATTTTTTTTTTTTTTACTAGACCTATGATTTCATCAGTGAAAGGAACTTCTTAGAAAGAAATTTCCATTGTCAATGCAGATTGATACCTGCTCTACAATTTATATTCTTACAGAGTTATTTGGAGCACTGAGGTGTTGTGACTCAACCAGAGTCAGACAGTTAAAAGTAGTCCTTAAACTCTGGTCTTCCAGACTCTAAGGCCAGCTCTCTATCCACTATACATACTATGAAGTAAAGTACTCAAGGGGTAAAGAGCAAGATTCTCCATCCTTCTATCTTTACCTAAATTCATTGAGCTTGCATAGACAGTTATACTGAAGTAACTGCATTCTGGTCAATAAACAATTGCATTATAATCTGGAGGTAGCATAGTCTTAGAGCAGCTACATAGTACAGTGGATAGAACATCAAGCTTGGAGTCAAGAAGATCTGAATTCAAATCTACCATCAGACACTTATTGTGTGACCTCAGCAAATCAATCAACCCTATTTGTCTCAGTTCTTATCTGTAAAATGGAGGCACACTGGAGAAGAACATGACAAACCGCTCTAGTCTCTTTGCCAAGATCACCCCAGGGAAAACCGTCCATGGGGTCACGTGGTCTAGTAACAACAACAAGCATGGTCTACTTGACCATGAGTGAAGAAGCTTGGATTCAGGTCCCAGCTCAACCATTTATCAGCCATGTGACCCTTTCCTCTTCTCTAAAAGTCAGTTTCCAGTTTGATTGGTTTTTATGATCTGTTAGGTCCCCTGTAGCTCAGATATTCTATGTGATAGAATATAAAGTGCTTAAGATTAGGAACGGTTTCATTCTTTTATTTGTATCCCAGATCATGGTGCAGTGTTTTTAGCACATTAATACTTATTGATTGATTGATTGTTATGCACTGATGCTTAGGGAGTTATAAAAATATCTGTCAGATTTTCTATCCAAAGATCTCACAATCTAGTAGAGGAGATAAGCCATGAATACAGATATCTATACAAAATAGAATGTGATCAGCACATAAGAAAAAGATGACTGGTTTTGTCTCAAATATCAAGGTAAAAGGGTGGAACCAAGCATTCTGAATTCTGTTCCAGTTAAGGAAGTCAATTATTTTTTACTTTAATATCTCAAGAGTCTATAGTTGTATCAATATGGGTTCCTATGTCCAGCAGCAAATATTGCCAACTCTCTACAACATGGCCTCCTAATGTGAGGACTGGGAGCTAAGTATATGTATGTATGTGCATACATATGTATATATATATATATATATATATACACAGATACATGCATGTTGTATATAATACATTTACACTAAATATACAACCTATAATACATATATCATTGATAATGTCAGTTTGTGGTTTTCTAAGTCAACATGTGGTCTACAGAGATCTGTTTCTATTTAAGTTTGACACTGTTGCTCTATATTATACCCAAATTGGTCTAGAATCATTTTCTGTACACAATATTCCATCTCCTGCCTTTGCACAGACATTCCTCATGCCTGGAATACACCTTCCTCACCTCTACCTCTCGGATTCCCTAACCCCTTTAATATTCAACTCAACACAATTGATTATCTCAGTTATAAATACTATCCCACCCCTAATTACTTTGTAATGACTTACCAGTATGCATGTTGTTCCCTTCTACCTTCCCCTACCCCAGTATAATGTAAATTCCTTGAGGTTAGAAAATGGCTTTTTGCCTTTCACAGTATCCTGAACATTTAATAAATGCTTGTTAAATTAAAGAACGCCAGTTCATATTCACACCATGATGAAATAGTGACGGAGGTTTTTCATGAGAATTTATTAGAACACTGACTATGAGCTCAAAAACTCTCTGCCTTTAAGGATCTCATAATCTAGTTTTGGAAATAAGACATGTAAGCATTAAACTAGATGAAAATAAGGCAAAACAATATATAATTAAGAGCTAATCTTATAATGACATTTTAAGTAATGGAAAAGTTCAAAGGAAAAGTAAAGATCTGTACCATCTACAACTATCAAGAAAGTTTAATGAAGATAAAATTGGCATTGGACTTTAAGGGATTTGAATAGAGGAAAGGGTATAACAGGCATGAGAAATGGCAAGCATAATTATGATGAGTTTGTGGAAAATAAGGGGACCATCCTGACAATAGTAAAGTGTGCATGCCGGATCATATTGGGAGATAGAATCAAAGAGATAGGCTGGGTCTAGATTATGGAAGGCCTAGAATACCAAGCAGGAGAGCTTAGTTCTGTTTTGGTTTGTTATAGGAATATTAAAGGTTTTTCAGGGATAGAAGACATCCACTCTAACACTCTTATTTAGTATTTTAAGGAAACCAAAGGCTAGGACGTTGTGACTTATCAAGGATCACACAAGTAATAAGCATTAGAGTTGAGATTTGAGCTCAGGTCCTCTCATGCCACTGCACATTCCGCTATACCACAATGCCTAGATTGCCTATGTCTTCAAAATTAGACATCATTGAGAAGACAGCTTTGTAGTCATGGGAAACTGGCACTCTCTCAGTTATCTGGCACTCTCTCAGTTTGCTCAAACCAGAACAGCTATTACAATTTCTTGGCTTTTCTTAATAACAATTTTGCTTTTCCAAAGGTAGGGGAAACTTCTGTTCTGGAACTAATAAATCTCATTTGAAAAGAACTGATTACTAGAGTGTATGGGAACTTTGGAGAGCAGAGGTCAGCCCATTTCAGAACTTGTGAGAGAGGAAAGGGAAAGCAGTTACAGTCTGACATGGATCTACAATTTCAGGAAAACAGATTTCCAAAAGTTCAGAGGAATGATAAGGAAAGTTTCACAGCCTAAAATTCTACAAGGGAAATAAACCCAAGAGGTATGAAAAGTACCAAACAATGAAATTCAGAAGATGTAAAGTTTCTAATTCTAATGAGAATTCTAATGAATTCTAAGGAGAAGTTGAGTTGTTTCAAGAAACCAATGTGAATACATGATGAATGTTTTAATCAGTTAAGTTTTTTTATTTTTACTTATATATTTTGTCTTTTTACTTATATCTTTAAAATACTTTTGTCTTTAGACTTTTATCTTTTATCATTCTGATTACACCCCCCCCACACCTAGCCATCCCTTATAATGAATAATGAAAAAGGAAAAAAAAAAAAAAGCAGTTCCGTAAAATTAACTAATACATCCACCAAGTTTGACAGCATACAGGATATTTCACATTTATAGTCCCTCACTTCTGGGGGAAAAAAAGGAAGGAAAGTTAATCTTCTCATCATTTCCTCAAGAACAAACTTGGTCATTATAATTATGTAACATTCAATTTCATTGTCTTCTGGTTTGTTTTTGTTGTTGTTGTATGCTTTGTTTTGGGAGGTTTGGAGGGTTGGTTTTGTTTCATTTTGTTTTTTGCTATTTATACTGTTATAATCATCATGTACAGTTGTCTCTTAATTTTCACAGGGGTTGGGGCATAGGACCTCAAATAACTCTAAACCCTACTTCAAGTCTTCATTTTTAATAACTCTGATCATATTTATTTAACACAAAAAACCAAAACAACACACCGCACCCATATGACTGTACAGTCATCCATCAATATTCTGGGATTTCTCATTCTCAGTTTTGGTTATTTGGGACTTGGCCTTGGATAATTAAATGGGAATTTGGGGAGATTTGGAGTGTACGGTAGAAAATTGCAGACAGGGGAGGATAGGTGGCACAGTGAATAGAACACCAGCCCTGCAGTCAGGAGGACCTGGGTTCAGATCCTGCCTCAGACACTTATCACAAAAAATAGCCATGTGACCTTGGGCGAGTCACTTAACTCCAATTGCCCTCCAAAAAGGAAAAAAGAAAATTGCAGACAACATATACACACATGTACATATATGTATATATACATATGTGTTAAGAAAACTAAAAAACTAGTAAGTGATAAACATGCAAATACTACATATTATTCATCTACTTTAGCATTTAATGCCATAAGTATATACATTTGTTATAATAAGCTAAATTTTGTTAAACGTTTCAGTCTGCTAAAGAATCATGGGGGCATTACTCTTTGGAAACACTTCCTCTCTAGCAGCCAGACTCAGTCACATGATTTTCTCCTGGCAAGATCAGTTGACCAGTTGTATTTTGCCCTTTTCATAGGTGAGGGAAATCCATGAAGCAGATACTGAAGCTACACTAGCAGCTGTGAAGATTCTGTATAGTTTTTGAGATACTAATCTCTTTTGCATAGAAACTTTAACTTTTTAATGGGTGCTGTGTGCTGTTTTACTTGTTTTCCATATTAAATATGATCAAAATTATTAAAAATAAAGGTTTGGGATGGAACCTAGAGTTATTCACAGTTTTTCATATTCATTGGGGTTCTGTACCCCTAACCCACAAGAATGTCAACAGATCACATGCTCTTTTCCTGAGTGGTTATTTTGCTCTTTATCATTTATATCTTCCCATGCTTCTCTAAATTCTTCATATTCACCATTTCTGAAGGAGCAGTACTATGCCATTACATTCATTTATCACAAGTTGGTTAGCCATGCACAAAATGATTGGCATCATTCCTATTTCCATTTCTTTGCTACCACCAAAAAAAATGTTGCTATGACTATATTAGTGTATATGGAACTTTTCTATCTCTAGCCTCCTTGGGATATATGCTAAGCAGTGAAATCTCTGGTCATTTTAGTCATTGTCAGCATAATTCCAAATGGCTTTCCAAAATGGTTAGACTTCAATTTAGATTTTTAAAAGACATGTACAAAGGATGGAAGTAAGGGCAGGTAATAGAGGATCAATCACAAGGATGAATAAAAAAATGTGGCAAAGTCCTCTAAGAATAATGTCAGGATCGCTAAAGTTCAGAATGTGCTGAATGGCAAGTAACGGTAAGGAAAGCCAGAAAGTTTTGTTTTGTTTTGTTTCTTTTCCTTTTTTTTAGGTTTTGAACGGAATGATGAATATGCTCATGGAGATAAGCAAAGCTAAATTAACTCTAATTTCATTTCTGTCATCTCTTCCAAGGTGAATAATCTTTAGATGTTAGAACATAACAAAAAATGGTTAGTAGGGAGTTGATATAAGTAGGGAGATTGTAAGAAAGCACCTAAATGCCTTTGATATAAAAAGCATCAATGGAGCACTTACCAAATTTGTAGATGATATAAAATTATTATAACTTTAAATCTGTAGCCAAAAAGTTACTGACAGGTTAGAAAGTTGGGCCAAATCTCGTCATTCAAAATTTAAAACAAGTAAATGTAGAGTCTTAATTTGGGTTAAAAAAAACTCAGCTTAACAAGTACAAGATCAGGGTAGTGGGGCATGTCTTTATAGAATCATAGATTTAGAAATTAAAGAGATTTTTGAGACCATCCATATGGCAGCTAACCTGAAAAAAATTCTGGGAGTTTTAGTGAACTGGGAGATCCATGAGTCAATAGTGTAATGCTGCAGCTAAAAAAGCTGAAACATGGGTTATATTGAGAAGAATTGTGTCAAGAGTGAAAATAATATTCATCGCCTTATATTCTGCCTGCTTCAGACCATATCTAGAGGATTGTGTTCAGTTGTACGTGCTACAGTTTAGGAAGGAATGTCCCAAAGAGAGCTTTTTGTTGTTGTTGGGTCATTTTTTCAGTAATGTCCAATTCTTCATGACTCCATTTGGGATTTTCTTGGCAAAGATACTATAGTAGTTTGTCATTTCCTCCTCCAGCTCATTTTACAGATGAGGAAACTGAGGTAAACAGCTTTAAGTGACTTGCCCAGGGTCACACTGTTAATGTCTAAGGTCAGATTTAAACTCAGGAAAAGTAATTTTCCTGACTCCAGGCAGGTGCTCTATGCACTGCATCACCAGGCTGTCCCTGCCCCCCCTTGCCCCCCTACCTCAAGGAGAGTACCTAGAATAATAAAAGGTCTCAAGATCATATCATATGGGGATCAGTTGAAGGACATGGAGATGTTTGGCACCAAGAAGACTATGGGGAAATATAATAGTTATTTTCAGATATTTAAGAGGCTT
This sequence comes from Petaurus breviceps papuanus, assembly GCF_028583685.1. Classification (NCBI taxonomy): domain Eukaryota; kingdom Metazoa; phylum Chordata; class Mammalia; order Diprotodontia; family Petauridae; genus Petaurus; species Petaurus breviceps. Next base: position 2,375,310 of record NW_027187246.1, read on the forward strand.
TCATATTAAAGAGGAATAGATCCCAGAAGATATAAATAGGAGTAACAGGTGGAAATCACAAAACTTCCATTTTAGGCTTACTATAAAGAAAAAAATCTTTTTAAAAATGTATTTATTTACTTTTAGTTTGTAACATTCAGTTCCACTATCCCTTGAGTTTCAAATTTTCTCCCCTTCCCTCTCCTTCCCCTTTCTCCCCCCAAAATATCTTAAAAATTAAAGCTGTCCAAAAGTGAAGTGGACCTATGGGGAGTGGTTACCCCTCCCCCCCCCAAAAAAAAAAGATTTTCAAGGTATAGATAGTACGTGACTTCTGTAGTCTCTTTCAACTCTGAGGTTTTCTGTGATATCTGGGTTCGAGTCCTGACTCTGTTTGACCTTAAGGAAGTCACTTAATAACTCTGGGTCCTAGTTCACTCATTTGTAAAATGAAGTGGAACTAGATCAGGAGTGAGGAATATGGGTCCTGGAGGCCGCATGTGGCCCTCTAGGTCCTTAAGTGTGACACTTTGACTGAATGCAAACTTCTCAGAACAAATCCCCTTAATAAAAGGATTTGGATGCTAAGGGAATTTCTGAGACTAGTCACTAGATAGTCTCAGAAATTTCCTTAGAATAATAGGTCTTGAAAGCTGAAAGTACACTTAAGAGCTTTCAAACTCAAGTTCCACATTTGCCTGATAAGTAAATCAAATCTCAGGCATTTAGTGGTTTGATGAAGCTAGGAAGTGGTGAAGCTGGAATCTGAACTAGACCTCTTCTAATTTCAGGTCCAGCATTCTCTCTGCTATGCTATGATGCCTCATAAATCTAAAATTCTATTTTTTGTTGTTTTTGGGTCATTTATCAGTCATATCCAATTCTTCATGACTCTATTTGGGATTTTCTTGGTGAAGATAACCAGAGTGGTTTGCCATTTCCTTCTCCAGCTCATATTTAAGATGAGAAAACTGAGACAAACAGGGTTAAGGTTAAGGTTAAAACTAAAGCAAACTTACCCAGGGTCACACAGCTAGTCACAACAATTGGCTTCATATTTTAGCTCAGATGAGTCTTCCCGATTCCAGGCCTGGCATTCTATCTACTACACCATCTAACTGCCCCTGAGTAAGAATATCTGTATTCAAATTATTTACTTACTAGTTAGGTGATTTTAAGTTACATCTCATCTCCAGGCCTCAAGTTTCCTCCTCTTTAACATAAAGAAATTGGTCTTTATTAACTCACAATCTAGAGGCTCTAGAATTTTGTCATGGAACTTACAAATCCAGATTTGAATTTGTGAATAAAAATTTACCTTCTATAGATGGAATGATGTCCCTCATATTTATGTATTTTCAAATGTATCCAGATGCTGTTATGATTAGCAATATACATCTACATAAAATCTTTACTGAAATAATGCTATCTAGTGTTTATATAGCACTTTAAGGATTGCAAAAACACTTTACATATATTAACTCATTCTTCACAATAACCTTGTGTAGTGGATTCTATGATTATCCCCATTTTATAGATAACAAAACTGAGGCAAGTTAAGTGGCTTACCAGGCATCATGCCTGTGGTAAGGAATTGAATTCAGGTCTTCCTGACTTTAAATGCAATACTCTATTCACTGTACCATCTATTAATTTCTGTTATATATTTTTAAATCAAAAGATATTAATCAGCAAACATTTATGAAGTATCTACTATATGCCCAGCAACATGCAAGGTGTTGATATTAAGATAATGAAGCAGTACATACCATCAAAGAGTTTATAATCTTTTGGGGGAGGAAATATGTGCATAAGCAAGTAAATAAAAAACAGAGAGAGGAATGGACCTGTGGTTTGCTGGTATTGGAAACTCCCAAGTGAGGAAAGACATTCTCTCTACCAGTGCAAATTGGCACCTCTGTGACTGATAAGGCCAAGATGCTTAGGACCCTGAAAGGTGAAGTGGCATTTCTAGAGTTATACAGACAATATGCATCCAAGGCAAGACTTGATCCAAGTCTTCTGAGTTCTGAAGTCAGCTCTCTATCCACTACTCTACAAAGTAATTTTGCAGAGGAAAGCACTAGCAGCTGGAAGTATCAGGAAAGGCTTCATAGAGAAGGGAGAACTTTAAATAATACAGTGCTAATACTAATAATACAACTTCTTCCACGCAAGCATTCCAGAAATTATCTGATGTTATAAAGGGATCTTTAAATTTTTATATGTGTTTATATATGGAAACTACTCTCTAAAATTCCTCACATCTCTAAACACTACAATTCCAGCCCTGTAACAATATTTTTATAATTTAAAAAAATTATGTATAACACAGTGGAGCTTTTACAAAAGGAAATAAATACTTCAAAAGACAATCACAAATACACAAACACTTCTTCTGACAAGTGGATGGTATAATCTCTCTTCCCCTTACACTACCTCAGTCTCAGGGAGGGGAAAGGGATTGGCTTCATATTTTAGCCCAGATCTTTTAAAGCACAGTCTCATTCTGTGTCTATCCTCTCCCTACCCTACCCCACCCCAGGGGCTCAAGTCCCAGCACCCTGGCTTCTCAGGCCTTTCATTTAACCTGGCTGACTGCTACAATCATGGATTGAACTCCCAGTCCCCTGGGAATCACCTCAGAGACCCGAAACAGAGGGCAAATAACACACAGGAACAAATACACCCAGGCCCATTTGTTAGAGCTGAGGTAAAAAAGAAAGATCAGGATAAAGTCAAGTTCCTTCCCCCTCTTTCCAATTCATTTCATGGCATCCAGGTTGGGCCCTGGGTGCCGGGAACAGTAGCTAGGAGCATAGCAGAAGGATGGCAGGAAAGAGAACAAACATTTCTTTTAAAGACACAGTCAATCAAGGAGGCTACGCCCCCACCCACATGGTAGAGACACAGTGGGCTCCATGTTAGGCAAACTGTGCATATTCAAAGCCAAGTTACATATGTACATATTACTTAATCTTATTTACTATATGAATGTTACTTAACTAATGTGATAACATTTTATTTCCATTAGGATCATATTGATTGACTTTCTCCTTTTCCAATGTCCTTTCCCTAAATATATCAATATAGTCCATCTGTTTTCTTTATTCTTTCATCATCCATCTCTTGGTTTCTGACTGATGTCTCATCCTCCCCTACATTTCTGCATTGTTGACAGGACAGAAATAGGATTGATCTCACAACTGTAAGACTGAGTAACAGGATTTAAGAAGAGGGAAATGAAAAGTAGAAATGTTGTGGTCTAATTCATGACTATACCAAAAACAAAGTTATGAGTCTTTACCAAATCTCTTATTTGAGACTCAATTGGATGTACCAATATCTAGTTAAACATTTAGGATCATCCTCAAGCTGTTCTATGCATTTCCTTAGCTTTCTGTGGAACTGGAATTGTCATAGGTTTGTGATTTGTGTCAAAGTTTTTTTGTTTTGTTTTGTTTTGGATTATTTGGGGTTTGGGATTTTCTTTTTTTTTTTTTAATTTAGAAAGATTTCTAACGATTGGTAACCACCTGCCTGGCTGAAGCAGTATGTTATGGCAGCCAGGACACTGAGCAGCTTCCAAAATCACTGCAAGGTTGGAGAAGAAATGAGATTAATTCCCCCACTGAAATCAGTGCTCTCACTGTGACATATGCAGTAACCTCTCTTTACGGGTTTGCTGCCCACCTCTTTGGGGAGAAAAACATGGCACATAGTATACAGGTTTATGTGAATCAACGTTCTCACATCACATATCAGGGCTTTGGAACATTTCAAGCTACCAAGTCTCATAAAACAAGAAACGTGCTCAGACTTTAGTAGGCTCTCTAGACTATGGCTGCTTAAATATTGCAGGTAGAATCTCGTGAAGTCCTTTTTTGGCTTGAATTTTGTTGCCACATTAAAAATAGATACAAGAGATTGGCACTAAATGATTATAGATTAAATAAAGAAGTAGCATAAGGGAATTCTGCCACCATTGGGTTCCAGTTTTATTTACATTTTACATCAATAGATTCAGCAAGAAGTATGTGCATCAGGGCATGCATGGGAACTGCATGAGATTCTGGAAGGGGAGTGTCAGTTTATCCCCAAAAGCTGATAAACTGGATCCAGGGCAGGAGTCTGGAAAATACATTGTGTTTTGCCAAGTGATTTGGGGGGTAATGTGGGGCAGCAAGGAAAATAAAAGGTAACAAAGTAGAATTGGAAAGATTGCAAAAGTATTTTGAAAGCTTCACTCATCAGGAAAAATCAACAGAAAGTAGTAAATGAGTTCATGGCCATAAATCAAAGAATGCTGGCACAGAAAGGGACTTAACAGATTATCTGGTCCGTCTCTTTCATTTTTCAGATGGGGAAGCAGGGGCCCAGAAGATGGAAATAATTTGCCCAAGGTCACACAGAAAAATCAGTGGCAAAGCAAGGTTCTAATGTAGTTCTACCAGTTTTTGGTCCAGTGAGGTTTCCCATTCACCAGTGATCCTCAATTTTTTGGCAATGAGAATTCTTTTTTTTTAATGTTAAAAATTTTAGGACCCTATTATGAAAATGACTGTGTCATTAGTATCTATTAATTGATAAGATATATAACAGCAAAGAGCTACTATGAATTCAGTAATAATTCTAAATAAGCATATATTTCATTAACAATTGTGACTAAATACATTTGAAAAATAAGGGTGCTAAAATATGTTGTTGACAACTTGAAATTTGTATATGGGTTTATGGATAGTACAATACAGGCTACAAGCTTAATCTAAGGGTCACAGACACCATGTTTACACTAAGTCTTTCAAGAAAGAGAAGTAGTGTCTTGCAGGGAATAGAGAACTGACTGTGTAACCAGGAAAATTTGGATTCAAGTTTTCTCCCTTAACACACATGGCTATGTAACCCTGGGCAAATCATTTTGCCTCTCAGTTCTCTAGGTTACTCACTTAAGTTGCAAAGAAGGTACAGGCCTACCTTGGTAGAGGAAGTTTCCTCACCTGGGAGTCCCCTACAATGATTAAGCACAGGTTAAGGCCCTAACCCTATCTCTCTTCAATTCATTCCCAAAGAAACTATGATACCAAAACTAGAAACATCACTTTAAGGAGGCACTATGGCAAGATGAAATAAATACTGACCTGGGAGTGGGTAGATCTCAGCTCTGTCACTGCATTGTCTAGAGCTATGACTGTGAGAACATCACTTCTCGTGACCTCAGTTTTCTCTTCTGTAAAATAGAATAAGAGAAAGGATTGGACCTCCAATGTCTTTTCTAATTCTACAAGTTGATGTCTCCATGAAACCAATTTTTCCTTTCAAATTGAAAATAGTACTAAAGTATATACTTGTGCATATTTGTACATATAAATATATTTTAATATCATAATTAATGAAAGAAACTAAAGGTAATCCAAGTTATATACCGTGTTTCCCCGATAATAAGACACTGTCTTATTATTTTTTTGGACAGAAAAACACCAGAGGGCTTATTTTCAGGGGAGGGCTTATTTTAATGAACATTGACAGCAATTTTAATAAACAGGTAAATGTGAACAATAAATGTACCTTTATTCAATAAGCAAATCACTGGGGAAGAACAGGATG
>NW_027187246.1:2380992-2452414 GCF_028583685.1 Petaurus breviceps papuanus
TAATGTAGCGTGTAGCGCAGGGGATCACCTTCACTACAGTAGCAATCTCAATAGGGCTTATTTTCGGGGGAGGGCTTATTTTGGGGATAGGTCTTATTATCGGGGAAACATGGTAGCTATTGAGCTCATAAAATCATAGAGCTGAAAGGGCCCTTTACAATCATCTAATTCAACTCCCTCATTTTATAGATGAAAAATTGAGGCCCAGAAAGGTAAAGTCACTTGTACAAAGTAAAACAGCTACTGAGTGGCTGAGCCTAGGTTCCTTTTGTTAGGTTATGAAGTTCATGAAAGTAAATGATCCCACAATAAAGGAATTGGAAAAAAAAAGTTACTAAATCCCATAAAATATTCCTCTAATTCTTTGTAATTCTAAGTCTAAATCAGTTTTGAGTAAAAGATGCAGAAACCCAAGACTTTCTCTTCTGTCACTGTCCAGGAGGTGAAAGTAGAAAAGGAAGCATCACAGGATCACAGCTACAGAGCCAAATGATAATCTAGAGATCAGCCATTTGATTTTACAAATGAGAAAACTGAGACCCAGGTCAGAGCAGGAGCTATGGGAAGATATCAAAGGGAGATTGCCTTAGGCACTCACCCTTTGGGCAACAATATTCTTGCCTGGCCCTGAGGCCTATAGGTGGAACCTACTTCAGTCCTTCTGTCCTTGGTAGAATCCATAAAAAGAGACAGATTTCACAAAATTTTCCTTGGAATTGAGGAAGATGGGGTACCTATAGTTTGGTGGACAGTGTTAGACTTGGAACCAGAAAGAGTTGGATTCAAATCCTGCCCCTGGCACTAATTGTGTGAGCCTGTGCAAGTGGCTTAATCACTCTGAGTCTGTTTCCACATCTATAAAATTAGGGATTTGGACTAGGTGACTTCTATGGTCCCTTCCTCAATAATCCTATGATCCTATGGACAAAGCAACTTGACCTTCAAAATTAGAGACACTGGAAGAGCACATAAATGAGTGGGCTGTTACAAAGGGGACTGGGAGGAGAGTGGAGAAAAACCTAAACACATTAAGGCTAGAGTAAGAAACAGAAACCAGGAATTTTCATATCTAGGACTGTCTGTGCTAGAAATGATAAATTAATGACTGAAAGATACTTCCCATTGACATTTGGAAAAAGCAACTGGATTATATCCTCAAATGGGTTTAGATTATTGGATTTTTACTTCAAGCAGCCCAGATTAATATTATAAATATGAACCAGGCCATAAGCTCAGTTTGAATCTCCTAGTGAAGAGAAATATTGATACTGCTCATAAACACTATCATTGATGAGAGAGAGAGAGAGTGTTAGAAAGATGTATAAGTAAAAGGGAAAATAGGACAGAAAAGGTATAAGGTAACATAGCCCCTTACTGTTATTGTAAGTTAATATTTACACAAAATCAATGTCAAAATAAGTGTACTTTAGAATGTAATCTACTGGAATGTCTATTTGAAACAAGAACTAAATGTTTAGATCAGAGAGCTTTCCATTTGGGGGATTTTCTGCTATCAAGGATCTCAAGGATCTATTCTACACACACACACACACACACACACACACACACACACGAACAACAGTCTAGTGAAAAGAATACTGGACCAGCCAAAAGCTCAAAGTTCAAATTTATCCTCTCCTGGGTTCATTTTTCCCTACCTAAAAAATAGGGATAAATAATTTTATGCAAAATGCATGGAATTTTTATGAGCTTCAAATGGTAATGTATGCTAAAATACATTGTAAACCCCGTTTCTACACAAATGTAAGGTGACATTATCATCATTAACTTTTATTAAAAAGACATTTAATCTGCTTTTTTTCATTTTACTAATACATTTCCAGTATAGGAGGTTGGGGCAGGGCTTATTATTTTTCATTCATTCACCCATTCATTGGATGGCATACCTGGGTTAGAAAATGCAAAAACCCTATCTGCAGAGCTCACAGGTTTTCTCCGTATTTTGTATTATAAATTATGTCTCCATAGATTTTTGATTGTTGCCTTTATAATTACTAAGGGCTATAATGAGTAAAATTTCTGTTGTAATTCTTGATAGTAAGTAAATTAGGGAGTTAGCATGGGATCATTGAAAGAGTGTTAGATTTGAAGTCAGAAATTCTGGGTCAAATGGCTGGGTCTACTAACATATTGTCTATGTGATCTTGCATTAGCTACTTAACTTATCTGGGACTCAGTGTCCTTCTATATCGCCTGAGAGAACTGGACTGGATTAATCATTATGATCATAGAAAATCCCTAAACTAGTTCAGGTTTTAGCAGCATCTTAGTTTCCACATTCACTTCTCTGTACTTTCCTATATGCCCAGAAAGGCAGAAAATACAGCTACTGATAAGATTGATATTTTCACCATCAGCAAAATTACTACTCCCTAGTAGTTCCTCTGCCTCCCTAATGTCAGTGCTTTGCAGAAGATGAAAAGAAACTTCTCTCAAAAAGGTTTGGTCATCCCAAGCCTATGATACTCTGTTAATCTAGATTATTTACAAGATTGATATAGTACTACTAATGACAGCAGTAAAGTGACCAGGTATGGGATAGGATTAATACAGGTTAAGGTCAGCAGTGTTACATATGGATATGCAGTTATAATTGTAACCATAACCATTTGTTCATTGAGTTTATTGTGCCTAGTACTGAGTTAGTATATTTTTTCCACGTTGTATTTAGGGGGTGGGGAAATAGTCCAGAGCTATGATTTCTTTATTGTGAGGGTCTTCTAGTATGGAAATTTCCTCCACCAAAACAGATCAGGAATTAAGAGGATAATGTTTTTTTTCTTCTGATAACAGAGTATGTGTCAGAGGTAGGATCTGAATTCAAGTCTTCCTGATCCTGTCTGACCCTATAGTGGCCTTCTTTCCACTATTCTGGGTTGCCAATCACTTTGCACTTGGTACATATTTAATAAATATTTGTTAAATTGAACTGAATTGAGTTTCAGAGGATGTAATAGTATCTATGGTTCATCTATATCCTTATAATACTGAGTCCTTTCAGAATATAATATATAACATAGGATAAAACAACATAAGAGGATAGGATAATTATAATAAAATATAGAAAAGAATAGAAATATTTCTAGAATTAATTTTTCCATAGAAATGCTTTAAACATATTAAATCATTACCAACATTCTCACTTAATTGACTTTCCACTGAAATGTGTGCATCATCAATCTTCATAGGATCCTAATGAGTTGATATTATTCCCATTTTACTGATTGGAAATCTAAGGCATTGTGTTTTTGAACCTGTAACACAGCAAATCAAGGTAAAATGCAAAGCCAAATTTTTTAATAGTGATATATGAATAAAATCTATATTTCAAAGCATTAAAATTGCAATAACAATTGCCAGGTTATAGATTCCTGTGTTATCAGCTCCCTGATGGCGCTAAAGCCAATCTGCTAAACACTACAGAAGATATATGTCAAAGTCAGCAATTAATAAAACTTGATTAAATGATATAAGATTTCTATCACTCTGACCATCAAGGGTGGTTTAATAACACACCTCTTTTACTTTTCTAAACAGTGTTTATGGCTGTCCTTTGGCTAAAAAAAGAAAAACACAAGATAAGCAACCCCAAGAACCTGCTCCTAAAAGAAAGCCATTTGTGGTTAAAACCGACAACTCCTCTGTAGATGAATGTTATGAAACGGATGGAACTGAAGAAATGGACGAGAAAGAGGAAGAGGAGGAGGAGGAATACTCTGATGACAATGAGGAGCAAGGTGAAGAGGATGAAGATGATGAAGAGATAGATCGTGAGGAAGAGGAGGAGATTGAAGAAGAGGAAGAAGATGATGAAGAAGAAGGAGAAGATGTGGAGGATGAAGAAGAGGAAGAAGAGGAGGAGGAGGAAGAAGAGGAGGAAGAAGAAGAGCATGGTAATCATTAACATATTAATAAAAAACTAGATCGTATTCTGGGTTAAGTTTTCATTATGAATTCTCTGGGTTGAACTTCATGAGACAAGTTTTGAGTAATGGAAGTCATGCAGAAAATTCTCTTTCCTCCTTACTATAAGATTCACCCTTTGTGAAATTCCCTTAATCTTTATTTTAAAGACTGATCTAGATGTCTTTTAAGACTTTAGACTTCTTTTAGGCGAATAACTATCCAGTTGGAATGTCAGAAGTTACTATTGTTTGCAGATATCTGTGTTTCTGCATGTGTTTACATATATAATGTATTACACATATATATGTATATGTGTGTATAAAACTTTAGATTTATCTAATATTACATACTTTAGGTTAACAATCCTATAAAGAAGTTGAGTTTGGTTTAGCTAGAAAATTCACAAGGCAATTTGCTTTGTCTTGAATGACTTGACAAATTTGCAAGAGAGATTATTAGTTAATATGACCTTGCTATAAAAATGATTTTAACTCATCTATTTGTTTAGTGGTATTTTGGATCTCCATGTAGCTGGAAGTCTGTTGATTGGTAAAATTTGGATTTGGGATACTGGTTGCAGAGGCGTCACCATAGTAATCTTATCATAAGCCTAGGATGGAAATGGATATAAATGAAATGATAAAGGAACTGATTAATCTAGAAAAATTTTGTCTGTGTATTTTCAGAATATGACTCTGATTTGGTAGGTCCATCTTTCTGTCTAGTGTAAACAAATAATGGTTTGGACATTGGAGTTGGAGTGTTTTAGAAACAAGATGTGAATGGTTTGATTTTTCATTCTTTCTTTTAATGAAAACTAAAAAAAAGCAATTAGGAACTATTTTTCAGAAGGTTTCTGTTTCCTTGTGCATAAAATGAGCAGGTTGGACTTGATGCTCTCCAAGGTCTCTTCCAATATAAAGCCTATAATCTTTAAGAGGAAGGAAGGAAGGAAGGAAGGAAGGAAGGAAGGAAGGAAGGAGGGAAGGAAGGAGGGAAGGAAGGAAGGAGGGAAGGAAGGAAGGAAGGAAGGAGGGAGGGAAGGAAGGAAGGAAGGAAGGAAGGAAGGAAGGAAGGAAGGCTTAAAATTTTTCAGTGATAGTCCTTTCTCATTCTCTTGGAATTTGTCTAGCAGAAATGCCAAAACTCAATGAGAAAGTAGGTTTTTTAAAAATCCACCTCACCCCCATCCCTGGCCTGAAAGCTATTCAGGAGTCTGAATGGTAGGGGAGCCAGTTCCCTAACACAAAGGACTGCTGTTTCCCAGAGCCTGTGGGGAAAGCTTTTCTTAGTTCAGGTAGGTGTCTGGTGGTTGTTTCTAATCCCATAAGGCAAGCATTAAACATTCTAACCATGCCTTTTTCAGAAATAATGATAGTTTTTTCCCCGTGGAGCCTGGCTTGATCACATAAGAAAACCGTTTGAAATGGTTACAGTGGTTTGGGGTCATGATGGAAAATAACATATATACACTACGCAAAATAAATTATTTTTTAAAAATCTTTGAAACTAAGATAAATTCTCTTCACCAACTAATTCATAGAGTTTTCTAGAATCAATTTTATAGAATCTAGTAGGGAAAGAGCACTATCTATGATCATATTAGAAAACAAGATATGATCTGAAGCAATATTTCTTGGGGGAGAGGGATATCTTTGTTGTGATGTGTTAATTATGCTTGGAAAAGTCTCCATAGCAAGACAAGATTTTTTAACTGAGGTGTTAATATCTTCTTTAAAATTATAAAATTATTTTGTTTGGGTGAGTTTTGGTCAGGAGGGCCCCATGTCAGCAAAATATAAGCATCATTTTCATGCTAAAAACAATTCCATATAGTGATATATTTGGGAAGTTGGAAAGTGTAGCTATTAGCTTATTATTTCTAGACACAAGGTTAGACCTGTTTTCTTGTAGCTGGTTGTCATAGCTTATTCAACTCCATAAATTGGCCCTGGCTTATGATAAAAAAAATTATATGATGCATCATTCTCTCAAGTTCTAGTCTCTGTGTCTAAAAAGCAGTAGAAATTTTTGTTTTATGAAATGGGAAACATATGAAAGTCAGAGATTAATATTAATCATATAAAAGATTTATTTTTAATTGACACATCATTGATCACACATCCAAGACACACATCTCCACTTCTGCTGTTTATTTTCTCAAATATTACATTTTCCATTTCAGATTACTTTTTGTGATCTTTGGTCCACCCTAACTTGGACATTATGAGGACATCTGAAAAATCCAGCAGATTTCCAACCTTCCTTTTAGAATTTGATTGCTAGAGGTTCATATAGACTTCTTCAGTTCTTGTTCAACTATTTCAGACATAATTGTTGTGTTAGAAATTCGGTCAAGCAGAGCACAAGCTCTGGCAAGTTCTGCTAGCCATTGATGGACTATGTGTCTTCCATGAAAGAACCAACCTCACATGAAAAATAATCTGGGGATGAGTAGCATGAAAGTACTCATCCCCAGATTAGCTTCAGGGTATTGAATTTTATAGACATAGCAATTCACAGAGGCTATCTACCAAAGCATAGAAGGGTTGTTATGTGCCCTGGTGGAGGGAGTATTCCATCCACACTGATGAAATTACGGGCCCTTGAGCATGAACTATTGAACCAGGAAATTCATAGGCTTTAGTCTGTTCTTGATGCATAAAAGAACTAAAAATAAATATATGTGGGGGAGGAAAATCCAATTAGGTGAACATAATAGATAGAACATAATAGATTGCCATAAAGAAACAAACAAGAACACTATCCTATTCTTTATTATATTTTTAATGCTGGGGGTAAGAGAGAAGGCACATTAGAATTTTGTTTAAAGAAAATCTTTTTAGGTAAGCTGCAAATACTTATTTAGACCCAATGATTTGGAAGAGATGTTACAAAAGCAAATAAACAATTCTGACAAATGTAAATTTTTTAAAATCACCTTCAACAACCTTCTTCTACATAATAATGATGATGATGATAATAATAATAATAATAATGTTATTGCCACTTAGTGTTTATATGGCACTTTAAGGTTTGCAAATTACTTTACATGTGTTTTCTCATTTGATCCTTAAAACAATCCTGAAGAATAGGTGTTATTATTGCTCCCATTTTACAGATGAGGAAACTGAGTCTGAGAGAAGTTAAATGACTTGTCCAGTGTCACAAAGCGAGTGACAGGATTTTATTTGGGATAATCTAAGGCAGGATTTTATTTGGGATCTTGCTGATTCCAAGCCCAGTGCTCTATCCACTGTGCTACCTAGCATTATGGTGCAGTGAAAAGATTTGAAATCAAAGGACCTGGGTTTGAATTCCAGCTCTAAGAGTTACTACTTAATGCGACCTAGGACAAGCTAATCAGCCTCACTTTTCTCATCACTAAAATGAGGGGATTAGAATAGATGATCCTAAAGGTCCCTACCAGCTCTAAATCTGAATTTTCACATGCCTGAATTGATTTGGAGGAATTATCTCTAACCCCCAAAGGATGGCTCAACAACATTGAAAAGTTTCTATTACCATTCAGCACCATTGGAGACAAATCTTTTCCAAGTTCTTAGCAAATCAGATAGAGAAGAGAGGTCAGGTTGCCACTTTTAAGATAGCTTATCAAATGATTCCCAATCCTCAAGGGACCGCAGTCAACTTAAGACAAAAACTAAAGGTTAATTTTAGGAATGCTGTTCTGTGTTCTAGTTGTTGCACAACCTCTGGAAGAAGTCAACAAAAGCTTGTTTGATTAGCAAAATAAACTGTTTCTCCACCTGAGAAGAACTTACTTCAGATAACTGATCCCCAAAGCCTGTTTTGCAAAGTTTTTCTGTTATAGGGAAAAATCAAAATTGGAGAAACTTCAAGAACAAATGTTTCTGGGCACCATTTAGCCAATATCACAGGAAAACTCTCAAGACAGCTTTTACTCCAGGTATTTCTTAATTCTGTGGAGAGAGAAGTCAGTCTGAGCCTCGTTCAAAGGCTGAATGCTATTTTGATCATTTCACATGACCAGACTCTTGGACGTTCATCCTAGTTTACTAAAACAGGACTTTCAAAAGAAATCTCTATCAGTCATTTATTTCTGTCCCCAAATATGCCAAATATTTTGCATTTCACACCACTGCTATAAGTGGTAATCCCCTCACTAACTTCCTGCTACTCATAGCAACATGTATAACATGAAAACCAAACTTTGCATGTTTTGCTGTTGAAATACTAGACCATTGCTCATAAATAGAGTGGTATTTTAGTCACACACTTGAACAGATCCAACAGCAGTCTGTATTTCTGAACCATATTTTCTGAAAGCATTCCCTTCTCACATATAAAGAATATAAGAGAGAGCTGGACCATTATGTCAGGAAACCTTGAAATCCCAATGACTCTCATTTTTCTCATTTTGCATTAACAGTGACCTTTATCTTTCTGTGCCTTTCCTCAGATTCCTTCTAAAGCTGATCACATCAATATCCTCTAAACACATGACGCAAACATCAGTCTTAAGATAAAGAACACAAGTGTACTCAGAGAACCAGGACAGGCTATCTATAGGGAAGGAAAGAAAACTGACTACTACGCATTCAAACTAAAGGGGGCAAAGGTTGGGGTAGGTTTGAGTGAGGAAATCAGGGCATTGAATTAAATATTTTTCATATTTTTAAAACTGTAAACTTAAAGGCAGTACAATACCTCATCTTTTGGGGTTGTATTAGATAACATGAAGGACAGCAGTTAATTCCATCCGTAACAATATCCTTGATACCCATCTCCTTGATCCAGAAATAACTTGAGAGTCAAAGGATCTGAGAAAATTAAGAATCTATAAGCACCATAATGAGCCTTAAGGAGGAAATAGGGAGGTAATAGTAAATACTTTCTATATACTATGAATTGATTTTAAACTGCTCTGATCTGCATTTATTCTCATTTTCTGCTTGTCTTAGTATATGAGGAAAAGGTGGTGGTTGTTGTTACTGTTGTTGTTTAATCAATCTGTCCTTGGTCATGCTAAAATTACAGTGGCTGCTATTGAGTGGTCAAAGATTCTTTCTAATCATTAACTCCAATTTTTATATACCGTGTTTCTTTCTGCTGTCTAAATGACACTGTATCTCTCACTTAATTCTCCTGTGATCTGAAAAACAGAATAAATTGTTACATAGAATCTAGCGAGTTATAATTCATTTTCATACTTCAGCCCATTAAAAAAGACCAGGGCTTTAAAATGATCATTAATCTCTGGTCCCTTAATGATAAATTATTAAATTCTTACATGGTACAACTTAAAAGGAAAAATCCTTCTTTCTGCAGTTCCCAATAGGTATAATAGAAGTGCTAGGAGGGGAGTGAGCACAGAAAGCTACCATCTAGACTGAAGAAAACTGTCCTCACACTGCCACTGTTAACACCTGGCTACTTCATGAGTCATCCTGGGGAAAATGCCATTTTTTAAAGCTATTTCTTTACTATGGGTTATTTTTTTCTTGATGGAACCCCTGAAGTATATTACTGAAAATTACTTGGGAGGACAGTTAACCATATAATTGGGTACAATGCAAGTATCTTTCCTTTCTTTTAGATCTTTTGACAGTGTAAGTTGATATGATCCTTACATATTCACATCTGAGGAAGAATTGGGTAATTTGAGGAAAAACTAGAATATTGATGTGAAGCTTTTCTCAAATATCTAACATGACTTGTCAGTATCCCAATGCTTTCAGTACACAATAAAAAGCAAAAGGGGTTCTCTAAGTTTGTTTAACAACATGGCGGTTAGACTTTCAAGGAAAAAAAATTTTTTTTCTCATTTCTGTCACAAATAGATTAAAACAGGAGCCTCTCACTGCCACCATCCCTACCCCATGTTAAGGTGGTTTAAGCAGGATTTCTTATACTTTTTTTCAGTAACCAAACTTTAGTAGAAAGTATCTGATCTATCACTTTGCAATAAAGTATACAACTAATAAATAATTTTAAAAGTTAATGGGAATTCAAATCTTCTTTTTCAAAAAGGAATTCAGTAGTGGAAAAAATTCTGGCCTCAGTCAGACCTGGGTTTAAATCCTGATTCTGCTACCTGTTTTCCTTGGATAGGTCACATAAATTATCAGAATCTTACTTTCCTCATTTCTCAGAAAATGATGGGGTTCAACTAAGTGATCTCTAAGTTTCTTACCTCTGAATGCCCTATTATAATATTTTAGCAAAGTTGTTTTATAATCAAACAAAATGACATTTCTTATAACCAAAACATCCTAAAATTCATAATAAATAAGTTCATGGTTATTTTTAAAGTCTTTGCTGACATGTGTGATAAATATTTCATATATGCATCTGCTATTTACTATCAGTATTACATGTGCATGATCTCTGAGCCTTAGTTTTTTACATGTAGAATTAAAGGATTGCATTAGATGATCTCTAAGGTTCTGAATCCTGTTATACTTTAATACACTGCCATCTAAACTCATTAGCCAAAAGTCTTCTAATATCACATAGAGTTGTCTATGAAGTGATAAATTTGAGGGACACAACTTCAGCAGCAGATTTCCCTCAATCAATAAGCATTTATTAAGTGCCTACAATATCCCAGCTTTGTATTAGGGAGATGATGTTCAAAAATACAAAAGCATGCCAGGCTCTACTTTGAAGGACCTTACCTTCTAGGGCGTCTTTATATTTGAGGCCTAATCAAGATACAGGAAAAATTTAGGTTTTTTTAAAAAAAATGTAGCAAAATATCAATTTCTTGGTCCTAAACAGGCACGATGAGGAGAGGTTGGGGAAAGAACAGACCTTTTTTTTATCTTTTAAAGAACTTTATGTAGTCCTTTAAGAAGTGTGCACACTCATTAGCTTCAGTTCAAAGCGTCTACTCAGAGATGCCCATAGGGGCCTTATTGCTCTCCTTATTTCCCTTCTCTGCTGCAGCTCAGCCTTCCTTTGATGTTCTTCTTTTGGTATCCTCTTTCGGTTTCTGCTTTTGCTTGTTGCTCCTGTGGCACCAATTCTTTTGCAGATCATCTTAACTCTTATGTGGGACTGGGGATCCTGAATGCCCACTGTTGCTACTGCTCAGCTCTTCTCACTCCTTCTCAGTCCATGCCTCACAGATTCTTTGTGTCCCACTGAGAAATCCAAGTTATGACTAATGTCCACCTAACAGTTTCAAAGATCATGACAGTCCCAAATCTATCTCAAGGTTAAGATGGAATGATTATCCCTCTAAACTACAAATCCCAGGATACTAGTTAGTTTCCAGATTCCTAATATAACAAACCATAGAAGATAAATAAAGGGTATTTAGAAAACAGAGCACTACCCTCCTAGGATAGGAGAGTATCCCTAAACACTGCCCTGAATATCCCCTAGGATAACTAGAGGAATCAAGAAAGGCCTCTTTAAAAAGGTGGTACTTGTGCAGAGACCTAAGGAAAGGGTTCCAAGAGGCAGGGTGAAAATAAAGCAGTGCTAGTATGGGTCATAGTCATCAAACAATGATGAGCAAATTCTAATACTATCAGGGGAGAAAAAACCTCAGTTTGTTAAGTTATAACAATTCAATATAAGGAAAACTGTGACTACAATTCGATAAAAAGATAGAACTAATTCTTCTATCTTCTGAAGAGTTAACATATCACCCTATGATATACCTGTTTTTTGACCAATAAGTTGTGTGTGTTGATGTATGTGTCATTTCCACTTAAGAATGAAAAACTGGGGGAAAAAACTAGCTAATTCTTCATTTGTCACAGGACAGAATTTTTCCTATGAGCTTATTTTCATATATCATCCCTGCATTTCATGGCTTTACATATCCTTCAAAACAAAATTCAAAGCTGTGTTGAAAATTAAAAACTGTATTCTTTGAAGAATCAGACCTAAAAAAAAAAACTTTTTAAAAATACAGGCAATGTTGAATAGTGGGTAGCTAGCCATACTTGGAGTCAAAAAGGCCTGGGTTCTGGTTCTGACTCTAGGATTATAGTCCTGATGCTACAGGGTGTCCCTAAAGTCTGGACATGCAGGAAATCTCATTAACTATTCATATTTTCAAGAAATGAAATAAATGAAATTTTCAACATGTTATTTAATTAGCATAAATTTTAGCCATTGGGGCAGCTAGCAGGCACAGTGAATAGAGCACTGGCCCTGGAGTCAGGCTGATCTGAGTTCAAATTCAGCCTCAGACTTAGAACTTACTAGCTGTGTGACCTTGGGCAAGTCACTTAACCACAATTGCCCTGCCTTCCCCCCTCCAAAAAGGCAAACATAAATAAATAAATATAAATAAATTTTAGCCATGACAATTTCATGTGGAATAAAAGCTTTCATTAACTATTTTCCATATTAATGAGATTAATTTAATTAATTAATATAATTCCTGAGATTTCCTATGTGTCTCTTATGTTTTCCTATGAAATCTCATTTATGCTAATTAAATAAAATGTTGTTGAAAAATTCATTCATTTCATTTCTTGAAAATATGCATAGTTAATGAGATTTCCTATGTGTCCAGACTTTAAGGACACCCTGTAGAGTTAACCTACTTAAGGTTATGTTACTTAACCTCACAGTTCCCAATGATATTCTTTCTAAGACTAAAAGTTGCAAAAAATTTTTTAAATGTTGATTTGCATTGGTAGAAAGAGTCCCCTCCTTGTGAGTTCCTTAAATCAATCAGTCAGTAAACATTGATTAAGTGCCTACTATGTGCCAGACACTGTGCTAAGCACTGGGGATGCAAAAAGAGGAAAAAGACACTCCATACCCTTAATAAGCTTACAATCTTATGGGCATTTACAATGTAACATCAATGAAATCATAAATCACAACCACCTATTTTAAAAAGATGTAGAATGAATATTGTGTCTTTGTTTAGTCCCCATTTCTAAGGTCTATATTACAGAGCTGATCACTGATTTTCTTCTCGTCATTTGTTTGTTACCTGTTTTAGAATACAAATTCTAGGTTTACACTGTAGTGTATATGTGAAATCAGGAGCTGTAAGACTAGGTTCTTCCCTGATACTGCCACTAACTACCAGTGGGTAAGTTAGTAAAAGTCCCTGAGCCTCAATTTCCTCATCTATACAATAGTATGATACCTGCCTTGCAAGATTGTTGTGAAGGTCAAATGAGACCATATCTGTGAAAGCACTTTGAACAATATAAAGCTCCATGAATAGTATAATTATTATTTGATAACAGTGTTATCACATGCTAATGTTACATATGTCATATCCAGGGTCCAGTGTTAAATGATATGTGTTATAGCCAGGTGCTTCTAGTTATTTCCAAAATCTCCTTAGAAAGAGGTCCAAGCTTGAACTAACCCATACTTAACTGAACCCTGGATGAACACTAAGTGAGTCAGGTTGTGGTTAAGGCAGCAGTTTATCTTGATGCCACAGTCACTGATATATGAAGAACTCCTAAAACATGGTGATCATTTGATTCAGCTAAGATTTATTAAACCTCTGACATCTGTTCAACACTAGACTAGGTGCCATTATGGGTGGCAAACATATAAGATATGAACCACTTTGCCTTCAAAAAAAAATATCATCTCATTGGTGGGGATAAGACACGTATAAGTAAAAAAAAATTCCATCTTCCAAAAACAGAATAGGATCTGTCAGAAGCAATAATAATTCTTGTTAGAACTAAAGTTTTCTGACATTGAAAACTGTTAAAAGTGTCGTTGACCTTAGAAAAATTACTTTCCCTTTAGGCCCCAGTTCTTGGTTTTGTTTTGTTTTGTTTTGTTCTGTTTTTTTAATCCATGAAATAAAGGGTTTGTCCAAGATGTTATCTAAGGGCCTAAGTCTTAAAGTTAGAAGTGATAGGTCTTCTTTTAGTAAAGATGTTTAGTTTGGTTTGTAAATAGAAATGGGAAAGATTTTCTTTTTTCCAGAATGATTTATATGTACTTCTTCTTGAAAGTGAAGCAAACAGCCTGATAACCCCTCAAAGTCCTTACAAATAAGGAAAACACTCTTTTAGTGGATTGGAGATCACAGGAGAAAAGGGAAAACATTTTTGCTGAAACTTGAAATTTTCAGATTGTAGAGAAGCAATGAATCCAAATGTTCTTTAGTCTCACCTCAATAGTCAATTTTCCAATATCTATAATAAGCAGAGAAATCCTGTCACAATAAGGCCTTGAAACTTACAACAAATGCTCAAGGCATCCATCTGCCATGGACACGGACTATTGACATATTTGTGACATTCTACTCTCAGTCCCACCGAGTTATCCTATGCTCCTCTGAGCAATCTCTGCCTAAAAGAAATAGAAAAACCTTAGAAATCCACAATTCAGATATGCTATACAATATAAAAATCTGACCTTGAGGCCTTTCACTGAATTTCATTTTCTACAGTAGTATGTAATCGTGCCTCTGTGTGTGTGAGTGCATGTATGTATATGTGAGGGGGAGGAGAGGGGACAATACCAGGACCTGGATCATGATTCTATGCAGCCTTTTAGCCCTCATTTGTCTTATAAAACATTCAGTCACTTTCTCCCAACTATTGAATCACTTTCATACCAAAGTCATTCCCATAAACACCATAGCTGAATTTTCCCTCGATATGCACTCTTTCTCCATAAACATAGCCCAGTTCCCCAAAGGTAGTTCTTCATCAAGTTTACAATCACTATATTAGGCAGGACCCTAAATTCCCCCTGGACCAAATGCCAGCCCTGAAACTACATTCCAACTCGTATAGGCCTGAGGAATTATAAATTACTGATCCTTGCCCAGATACTGAAAGTTTTTATGGTGATGATGGTAATTAAAAGTCTACATCTGAGATGTGGTGGCCTTGGTATGAGGATTTATACCCTAGGAAGGAAAATTCAGTGAAAGTCTAGAATCTATTCATCAGTATTTGTCAAACATCCACTGTATCCATCACTGTATACACTATATACATCTCTCTGCCCACTGTGGGTAAGATACAAAGGTGAAACATATTTTCTTTTCCCTGGAGTTCGTAGTTTCATTAGGGAGATAAGATCTACATTAAGAAAATAGCTATGGGAAAATTCAGATAATAATATATCATCAAATTTTAGATTGTGAACACAAAATTGGACTTCAGAGAAAGGAAAGATGATTATGGTCTTGGAGCTTTTTAGGAAGATTTCATGAAGGAGTGGGATTTACTTAGTCTTTAAAGGAGTGTGGTCTCCTGACTTCCAATCTTGGCTCTCTCTCCAGTGCTTCCATACCACTTCCAAAATAATCTTTCTTTAGCATGAGTCTGTCTGTGTCACTTCCCTGCTCAAGAGCCTTTAGTGCCTCCCTATTACCTCTAGGATATACTCCAAACTGCTTGACTTAGCATTTAAAGCCTTTCACAATCTGGCTCTAGTCCAATTTACCAGAACTATTTCACATCATTCTCCTTCACATACTCCACATTCCAGTGACACTGGTGAGAGAATGTTGGATCTCCTAATTAAATTTAAGGTCTTTAAGGATAGTGACTACTTTTTATTTCATCTTTGTTTTCACATCACCTAGCACAGTGCACAAAGTAGGTATTTAATAAATGCTTTCAGACTGAATTACTTACTGAGAAAAAGGAAGAGCTTGTGGCAATCAAACAGAACAACATAAACAAAGGGTCTGTAGTGGAATTTGAATGAACAAGCTTAGTGATTTCTGTTAATGACAGATAGAATTAAATATGAGATGAAGAAGTTTGGACACTGACCCAATAGGCACCTTTCCTAAGTTATTAAGTAGAGGAGAGACATGATAAAATAAATATGTGGTATAGGGATGGATGTGCGTAATATTTATCTCTTCTGTACTTCTCAGGCTGAGTTCTCACAATGGTAATAGCACATCCCCAAGACAGCCTTCTTTTTGAAAGAATATTTATGCAAGAAATTTAAAACCTAATATTATGTGAAGAAATATAGTAATTGCAGGTTAAGTATAGAATGACATGAAGTTTCTGTCTGAAGTCAGCAGTGCCATAACTCTTACCTATTTCTGAAAAGAAAGTTTAGTCTACCCTTAAGGGAAATTGTGGTCATTTTTCTGACAATCTCATTATTATTTTCTGCTCCAAGACAAGCAATTAAAAACATCATTTAGAGGGAAGTCAGGTCAATTCAACAACCAAGTGTTTACTATGTGTGGAGCACCATGCAAAACACTGGGAATACAAATATAAGCAGAAAGAAAGACAGACCCTGCCCTCAAGGAGTTTACATTAAAATTGCTGTTGTTGTTATTTGTCCCTGGTTCTTGAAGAGGACCATGACATCCAGAAGGTGGGGGAAGTTATCTAAGGACTGAAGATAGGTCCCAGGGTGAACCTGTATTCTAGAGTCTTCTCTAAACCAACCCAAATCCCTGACTCTCAAGATTTGCTTCCACTGTCCCTGGTATTTACACTGGATTTGACAAGGCACCCCCTTCAGTAAACTGCTAACACCTCCTCTTCACAAAGTCCACAAATATTGGGAATATAATTAGTGATTCTCATACATCTAAAACAAAATTAGTTTGAACCTGACTACTACTGCTATTATTATTATAATTAATTTTATAGCTTAAATGTGATGGTTTCTATGTGGGAAAAAATTAGTATATCAATTATAATTTTTTTTAAATCTTCAGTCTCAGATAAACTACCTTGAACTATGGAATAAAGCAGAAAGGCATGAAGAACTAACTACATGAATTAGCAGAATTTCATTAATTCTGAATTTGTGATAATTCTGATAACTGCATATCTTGGACTTATTAAATAAGAAACATAATCCAGGACTTTTATATTTATAAAAACTCATAATGTAGATCTACTGTAAATGGCAATATTTCAACCAATTTGCTTCATTTTGCTTACTAGTACCAATTTACTTTAGAATTAATCAAATATACAGTAATTTTAAAAAACAGAATGAAATACCTTAACAAGTGTGTTGCAATTTGATTTTTCACTATTAGACAAGAATTTTCCCACCTCTCCATTACACATAGTTTAGTTTAAATAGTAATATTTTTACATATAACAATCAGTTTACAATAGATTAACCTAGATACAGACAGCTTATCTATTGCTCTCTGAAGGTCCATTCAATCAACCAAGAAGCATTTATCAAGAATCACTATGTTCCAGACACTACACTAGGATCTTGAGATTTTTTTTTTGTTTAGTTGTCTCAGTCATGTCTGACTCTTTGTGACCCCATTTGGGGTTTTCTTGGCAAAGATATTAGAGTTGTTTGCTATTTCCTTTTACAATTCATTTTCTAGATAAGTAACTGAGGGAAACAAGATTAAGTGACTTGCCCAGGGTCACACAGCTAGTAAGTGTCTGAGGCCAGATTTGAACACAGGAAGATGAATTTTCCTGACTCCAGGTTGGTCACTCTATCTACTTCACCACCTAGCTGCTCCAGTTCTTAGGATACAGAAGCAAAAATGAAGCAGGCTCTGATTATGTGTGTTCTGTATATGCAATTTTTGCATATGAATTCTAGGTGTATTGTAACCTATACATATGACTTGGAGTCAGAAGGCACAGAGTTCTATTCCTGACTGTTACTTTGGATAACCATATAAACTCTTCTGAATGGACTCAAAATAGGAAGCTTCAGTTATACAAGACTACCTCCAAAGCTACCAAAAAGGCCCAAGAGACCCAAGATGGGCCTGGAGCTTTCTAATCCTAGGTACTCGTTCTAAAGAATGCATTTTCTCGTACGTAATTTATAGACAAACCTCTCAGTAAGTTGTCACAACAGTAAAACCACACCCCTAAGTCAATAGTCTTTAGGGCAACAGAAATTGTTGTCTAATTGTTATTAACCTTCTATCAAACTGTATTGTGGTTATAATTCAATTGCAAGTTCATAAAGCACAGTGAACATAGGATAATTATACCCAATTTTGTTTTTACTGGGCTCTTTTTGAGCTTATGCAGTCTTCATACCTTTGACCATACCCCTAGCCTTATCAGTTATCCATGTAGATTCTTTTTTAACCTGACCCCCAAGAATTTTTTAATCATATTCCATTTCTTCTTCCATCATTTTAAAACATTTTATTCTGGATGTAAAAATGAGAGAGAGAGAGAGAGAGAGAGGGAGAGACAGACAGACAGAGAGAGACAGAGAGAGAGAAAGTGCACATTTCCATTCATACAGCAGTACATCAAAAAGAGATTCTATATGAAATCCTAAATCTCAATTTCATGAGACTTTTTTATTAAGACTGAAATAAATTCTAACTGTTACTTTCTAAATTATTCTGCATGTCCGTGCTTACTTTAGAACTTCTATTCTCTTCTGCCCATTTGTAAAACTGTTTCAATGGTCCTCTTGTTTTGGGCATCACTCTTGCTAACCTCCCTTCCTTCATGATGTGCCACCCCACCCAACACACACACCTCACCTCCCATTAATTGAGAGAGAAAAAAAGCAAAAAAAACCCAACAACTTGAAACAAAGATCATGTCCAAAAGCATATGTCTCGTCACCTTGTGTCCATTATATCTCTATTAGAAGTTGGGTGTGATGTTCCCTCATTAGGTGTCTGGAAACATGTTTGGTCATTGCTTTGATAAGCATTCTTTATGTCTTTCAGGGTTGTTATTTTTATGGTGTTATTTTTGTACAAATTAATCTCTTGGTTCTGTTCACTTCATTTTGCATAATTTCATACTGGCCAGGATACTCTGAAATTGTCTCTTTTGTCATTTTTTTTACAGCACCAAAATGTTCCATTACATCCATACACCACAATTTGTTTATTTCCCAATTGTAGAAGAAGCAAGCTAAGGCATTTCCCCCTACTTTTGGTCTTCTGTATCCTTTTTCAATCATTTAATTCCCCACCACCACCATACCAGGAAATTTGTTTTGTTTTTTAACTATTCCCTGATATTATTCTCCTTCTGAAACCTATTATTTCTCCCAGCCCAACCCTGTTTGTTTCCATGTAGAATTTAATGTATTTCTGCACCAAACTGTTTTTGTGTGTATGTGTGTGTGCATGTGGGTTCAATCTTCCTTTGTCCATTTTATATAAGAGTGAGGTCCAACAGCTGCCCATTTCCCCCTACTCTTTCCATGTTGGTATATTCTTCTTAAGTACCCTAATTATGAGAAACAACAAGTTCTCCCCCTTCTTCCTGCTTTCTAAACTAATGTAGTCATTCTTTTTCTTTCCCTTATTTTCTCCCTTTTAAAATCTCAGAATAGAATCAATCCATTCCCAAGACCTGTCTTTTTCTTAACTCCTTCCTCTTTCACAACATTCAGATTCTAGAGGGACATTTATTTCATCTCCCCTTATTAGAATGAGATCATCATACAGATCTTGAAAATTATTCAAATAAATTTACCTTTTCTAAGTTTCTCTGAACTATTGAGTTTGCATTTCAAAGTTGCTACTCAACTCTGGTCTTTTCATCAGAAATATTTTCAAGTTCCCTATTCCATTACAGATCCATTCCCCTCTCAGCCCCCAGAGGATTACACTCAGCTTTGCAGTGTAAATTTATTTTTCTTTGTAAGCCTGTATATTTTGGAATACAGTATTGTATTCCAAGATCTCCTTTCAATTTTAGTAGAACTGCCAAGTCTTCTGTGATGTCGACTAATTCCTAGTTATTTAACTACTTCTTTCTATGTACTTGCAGTAGTTTTTCTTTGACGTGGAAGACCTAGATTTTGACTATGACTTGAGCTCTCAAGTGTTCGGGGACTAAGAAAATATTTCTTTTTGGGGGCTCTTGTCTATATAAAAATTTTATTTAAAGTGTATTACAAAATTCATGGGCCCACATATGGCATACAGTCGTGTGTGCTGAAGCCAGCTTATACTAGCTCTCGATTATTAATTTCTAAATGTGAGCATTTCTGTGTCTGAAACTGGCAAACACTACAAACCAGAGCTTCATTTATTGAACTTTTTATTGTCTGGACTTAAAGTGATGAAGAAAATGTAAATGCAGATTAAACTTAAGTATGTCCTGCAAACGTGTTGTTTTTGTTTTTATGGAGTGTCAATTTTTGAACATTTATCAGCATAAACCTGGATACTGTTTTATGTATGAAGATTTAGAATAATGGGCAGAGAAGACATACTTATATATTTGTTTAGTGCACATGAAAAATGTTTTTCAGTGCCTAGATGGGGTGGGTAAAGCTCTAAAGGTGCAGGTCAGTATCAGCAGAGTGGTAGGTGGTATGATTGGCCACTGCTTGACTTCAGTTCTATTTCAATGGATATCCAAGTCTCTCAGGTAGCTGCTGTTATGACCTAAAAGTTGGAATTAGCAGATTGGTAGGTTTCCAAGGCAGGGTACAGAGGTCTGTAAAAGTAGGTACATGGGACTAATAGAGCAAAAGTCTACTATATCTCCCTTCCACCCCATCCCCAACTGAGAATAAAGGAAAAACAAAACACCTGATACAAGCATGTATAGAAAAGCAAAACAAATTTCCACATCAGCCATGTCCAAAAAAGTATGTCTTATTCTGCACTGTTGAGTTCTTCACCTCTAGATCAGGAGGTGAATAACTTGTTTTGCCATTAATCTCCTGGAATCATACTCAATCATTACACTGATCAGAGTTTCTAGTTCTTTCAAAACTGTTTATTTTTACCATATTGAGGTCATGGTATAAATTGTTCTCTTGGTTCTGCTTACTTCACTGTGCATCTATTCATTCACATCTCCCCAATTTTCTCTGAAGCCATCTCTTTCATTATTCCTTACAGAAAAATAGTATTCCATCAAAGTTGTATAACATAACTTGTTCAGTCTTTCCCCACATGATGGGCACCTCTCTGATTCCCATTCTTTGCCACCTCAAAATGTTCTTTGTATGTCTTTATTATGTTTGGCTTAAGACTAATCTCTCCCTTAACCTACCTTCCTTCTAAATTTCCTCTTCTCCCCTTTCCCTCCCATTTCCCTGTTTAGTGAAATGTATTTCTATATCAAATTTTGTGTATGCATACACCCCCCCCCACCTTTGACCAGTTCAGAAGAGTGGGATTCAAGTGTCAGATGCTCTAAACAGACCCTATTCCTTATTTGTATAGATATCTACTTGTATACCCTTCTTATGTGAGATAATTTTCCCCTAAACTTTGTACTCTCTCCAGTGTATTCTTCTTCCCCTCTCATTCTATTCTTCTCTTAAGATAATTAGGACTTAAAAGAACAACTCCGAGGAATTGTCTAATTATATTCCTTCTATGACCCCTGATGATGATAGGGGTTCAGAAGGGACATATATATATCATGCCCCCATATTAAAATGTAAGAAGTTTATTCTTAATCAGTCATCTATTACTGTTAATTCATGTTTGCCATTTTATGCTTTTTCTAAGCACATGTCTTTGAGCTTTTTTAAAAAATATTTTTTTAATTTAAATTAATGGAATAAAATGAGAATTTCCACAATATAGTATAATAAAAAAAGATTGTACATGAAACTTAAAATCCATTATGTACAATTTGCTATTCCATATATATATATATATATATATATAACATATACAATATATAACATATACATATATATAACATATACAATATATAACATATACAATATATTATATAACATATATATGTTATATATAACATATACAATAAATATATACATAATTTATATAGAATACATATCATTTTTTTCTTTTCCCCCTTTTTTTCTCCCCCCCAGATGGCTACCATTAGACACAAATAGGTGTATATATTTGCGTGTGTGTAAAATTTTTTTTCTATATACTTCTATTTATCAATTCTTTCTCTGGATACAGAAAGCATCTTCTTCATATGTTTTGTAGTTAATTTGGGTATAGTCAAAATTATTTAGTTGCTCAAAGTCATTCTTAAAACAATATTGCTGTTTCTGTATATGGTGTTCTCTTGGTTCTGCTCATTTTATTCATTATTTTGTGCAAGTCTTTATATTTTTTCTAAGATCACTGAACTCATTTCTTATAGTTCAGTAGTGTTCCATCACAATCATATACCACAACTTGTTCAGCCATTCCACAGTTGATGGGCATCCCTGCAAATTTCAGTTCTTTGCCACCACAAAGAGAACTACTATAAACATTTTAGAACATATAGATCCTTTTCCTTTTCCCCTAATCATCTTTGGAAATAGACCTCGAGGTGGTATTAAGGAATCAGGGGTATATGCAGTTTAATAACTCTTTTTGACATAACTCCATTTTGTTTCCAAAATGGTTGGATCAGTTCACAATTCCACCAACATTGAATTAGCATCCCAACTTTTCCACATCCCCACAAACATTTGTCACTTTCTCCTTCAATCGGTCGGTGTAAAATGATATCTCAAGGTTGTTTTCATTTATATTTCTCTAATCAGTAATGATTTAGAGCATTTTTTCATATGACTATAAATTGTTTTGATTTCTTCATTGGAAAACTGCCTGTTCATATGCTTTGATCATTTTTCAATTGGGGAATGACTCATTCTTATAGATTGGTAAAGTTGTTTTTATATGTGATATATGAGACCTTTATCTGAGAAACTGTCTATAAAGTTTCCCCCCAATTTTCTGCTTTTCTTATTATCTTGGCTACACTTGTTTTATTTGTACAAAAAAATTTAATGTAATCAAAATTATCCATTTTACACCTAACTTTGCTCTCTATCTCTTGTTTATTCATAAATAATTCACATATCCATATCCATAAGTCTGATAAGTAATATGTTCCATTATTTTTTCTAATTTTCTTGTAATATCTCTCTTTATATCCAGGTCATGTATGCAATTTTACCTTAGTAAAAGGTGTAAGATATTGGTCTATGACCAGTTTCTATAATACTGCTTTCCAGTTTTCCTGACAAGTTTTACTAAAAATGAATTCTTATCACAAAATCTTATATCTTTACCCTTGACAAATACAAGGTTATTATATTTATTTGTGGCTGTACATTGTATGTCTACTCTGTTCCATTGATCTGCTGTTCTATTTCCTAGCCAGTACCATATAGTATTGATAATTACTGCCTTATAATGTAATTTAAGATCTGGTACTGCTATACCTCCTTTCTTTATATTTTTTTCATTAGTGTCTTTGAAATTCCTGACTTTTCTTCCAAATGAATTTTGTCATTATTTTTCCTAATTCAGTAAAATAATTTTTGGTAGTTTAATTGGGGTGGAATTGTATTAGTTTAGGTCAAATTGTCATTTTTATTATATCAGCACTACGTACCCATGAACAATTAATATCTCTCCAATTATTTAAGTCTCATTTTATTTGTATAAAGGTTTATTTTATAATTTTGTTTATATATTTCCTGGATTTGTTTTGTCAGGTGTACTCCCAGGTATTTTGTACTATCTAGAGTTATTTTAAATGAATTTAGTTTGAACTTTAAAGTTTTCACAAAACTCACATTTCCAAACTCCTCCTAGGTATTTCCACCTAGATACTCTATCATCACCTCAAATTCAATGTGTCTAAAACTGACCTTATTATCTCCCTCCTTCAAACTAACCCAGCTTCATCTTTCTGCTAATGGCATCACCAGTTACTCAGGCTAGAAACCTCTGAGTCATCTTTAATTCTTCTCTCTTTTTCACCCTACCACATCCAATCACTTGCCAAATCCTAGTGATTATATCTTGGCAATACATTTCATATCTGTCCCTTCATTTTTGTCCCCATCCTGACACATGTATGTGCACACACACACACATACTCATATACACACTCATGCATGCACACATACACACAGAATGAATCCTAGTTTAGTTCTTTATTACCTCTCACCTGGACTATTATTGTTACATCTTTCTTACTGCCTTCACTTTTTCTCCCCACCTCCCTTCAATGCATCCTTGCAGAGCTGTCATTATAATCATTCTAATGGAGTGACCACATAACTTTGCTGATAAAGAGCTCTAATGCTTTTAGGAAAAAATATACACTCCTTATCCCACTGGGTCTAGAGTCAGGAAGCTTCATCCTCCTTAGTTCAAATCTGGTCTCAGATATTTTCTAATTGTGTGTCCCTGGGCAAGTCATGTAACTCTGTTTGCCTGTTTCCTCATCTGTAAAATGACCTGGCAAAAGAAATGGTAAACAATTCCAGTATCTTTGTCAAAAAACAAACAAACAAATGAGGTCACAAATAGTCCACCATCTATTTCTTTTTTTCTTTTTTTTTTTAAGCAATCGGGGTTAAGTAACTTGCTCAAGGTTACACAGCCAGTTATTCCTGGGTGTGGTGCTAAGTATCTGAGCCCAGATTTGATCCCCAGGTCATCCCGACACTGGAGCCAGTGCTCTTACTCGCTGAGCCACCTGGCTGCCCCTAAGCAATTGGGGTTAAGTAACTTGCTCAAGGTTACACGGCCAGTTATTTCTGGGTGGGTGCTAAGTATCTGAGACCAGATTTGATCCCCAGGTCATCCCAACACTGGAGCCGGTGCTCTTACTCACTGTGCTACCTGGCCACCCCCCACCATCTATTTCTAATTTACCTTTCTATCCTTATTTTGCTGTACCTCCTCTTCGTGTATTTTTGGCCTATATGGACTATTAACTGTTCCCTTATCTTGACTATCTATTCATGCAGGCTTGGAATGTACTCATTATATATCTTTGTTGAAATCATCTTCCTTCATGGCCCAATTCAGGGTCTACCTCTTCCATGAAGCCCTCCCTAACTATCCCCTAGCTAAAAAGCATCTCTTCCTCAGCTTTCTTCTAGTATTTTGTCTCTTTACTTCTTGCTTTTCTCACATTCTACCCTATAGCATTTGTTCTGTATATAGCAAAGTACTGTGGAAAGAACATTACTTGGAGTCAGGTGGCTTGAATCCAATCCTGGCACTGTTACTGAATACTTGTATAATTTGAGGCAATTCATTTTACCTCCCTAGGTCTCAGTTTCCTCATCTATAAAATGAGACATTTTAATTTAATCTCTTTAAGATCTCTTATACCTCTAAATCTGTGTTCTTATGAACCTACATGTGTTATTCCCCTCGCAAATAAAATTATAAAGTGTGATGGCAGGAACTGTTATTTTTTCCCATCTCTGTATCACTAATATATAGAAGAGTGACTTCTTCACTGGACATTGGAACTAAATCGTGTTGCACTGCATGAAACTGAATGTAAAAAAAATCCATTAATAGTGACAATATTTCTGGACACCCTAAAGTTATACCTGAAGGAATACTTGAAAATACTCTGATTATATATGAGCAGCCTTAATGAATCTAATTCTCACTATGCCTCAGTTTCCCAAGGTCATCTTTCTTTTAATAGGCATCGTATAGTTTGATCAATGTTGGCAAATCTCTTTCAGAATATCAACCATCAGACAAAGTCTGAGTGCTATTATTATTTTAGACAATCAATATACTTGAAAGGAAACTTGTACTAAGGGGGAATCCAGGAAACATCAGACCTTTAACCCTCACTTCAGTTATGAAGTTATTACACTCAGTGACTAGAGCCAATATTACTAACCATTTCAGAAATGCATAATTTAGTAAGGAACCATCATGATGTATTTATAAAGGGAAAATTATGCCTAGCAAATATGGACCTTGCCTTTGTTCTGAGAACAGCAAAAAATAAGTCAGTAGGTAGTAGAGAGAGGTCATAGATAATTTATCTGAATTTTAGGGAAGCATTGTTACTGTTCTACGTAAGAGATTGATCTACAGAGTCAGAAGGCCTAAGAGAATAACAAATGCAAAGGAATAGAACAAAGGACTACAAACTGAGAGACACTGCTATTGGCTGATAAGTAGGTCAAACAGTTAGATGTACAGACATTTAAGGCAATGAGAATAAAGCCCAAAACTAATCACAAGAAACTACACGCAGTTCACAATGAAGCCTGGGAAATTATTTGGGATGATTGCCTCTAATACAGACAAATCAACTTCATGGTATTTGTCAGCAGTAAGTAAAAGGAAAACAATAACTGAAGTGGCCGTATATGGTACCAATCAGCAGAATGTATTCAGGCATTATGTAAGGGTGAAGACAGTGTATTAGAGAATATCATTGGCATTCTGAAGGCCATATAATGGGGCTCTGTTATACTGTAGTGTTATTCACTGCACAGCAGGGTCTCGTTGGAATAAACCTGGAGAGAGTGAACATCTAGAAGGAGCAGAGGGTGGGGAAGGGAAGAGAGAGTGAGAAAGCCAAAGAGAGAGAGAAAGAAAGCAGTGAGAAGTAAAGGTCGAATTGATTTCATTTGCATTTCTCTAATTGTTAGTGATTTGGGTTGGGGTGAAAGGGAAAGAAAATAAATTTCTGTTAAATTCTTTTTAACTTAGAAAAAGAAGCAAAGGGAGAAAGATGGAGAAAAAGAAGTATGCATGAATTTTTGAAGGGTTGTCATGTGGAAAAAAGTGTTTTGATCTATCTCCTTAGCCTTGGAAGGACCAATGGGTGAAAGTTACCACAAAGTTGATTTTAGTTTGACATAAAGAAAATACTGTTAACAGAGATGTGTTGTGAATGGAATGAATTATGAAGAAGTGAGCTCTCCAAAACCAAAAGTCTTTAAGCAGAGGCTAGGTGATTGCTTGTTGGAGATATTATAGGCAGAATTTGTTGCTTAGAATAGATGACTTCAAGCTCTCTTCCAACCCTGAGATTCTATGATTTATCTTGTTTTTTCTGACTAGATTATGAGCCACTTAAGGGCAAGAAGAGAAATCACGTGGCAGAGAGGCTCAGCAGTGGGGTCAGGAAACCCTTTTTTCAAGCCTTGGAACAATGAGGGGGGAAAATACATTGAATTTAGTCAAGGGTCTTGTATTCAATTCCTAGCTTTGATAATTAGTTTTTTGCATGATTTTTGGCAAGTCACTTAACCTTGTTGGGCCTGAGTTTCTTTATTAAGTGAGGGGACTGGATTCAATGACCTCTAAGTTCTAATTATGTGATCATATGACATATAGTAGCTATGTGTTCTTGGTGAGTTGTTTCAGTTGTGTCTGACCCTTTGTGACCCCCTTTGGAGTCTTCTTGGTGAAGATACTGGTTTGCTATTGCCTTCTCCAGCACATTTTACATATGAGGAAACTGAGGCAAGTGGAGTTAAGCACTACTTTGTTCCAGACACTAAGATTTAATCTTAAGGTTTTTTTGTTATTGTTTAGTCATTTTCCTGTCACATCTGATTCTTTGTGACCCTATTTAGGGTTTTCTTGGCAAAGATATTGGAGTGCTTTGGCATTTCCTTTTCTAGTTCATTTTATAGATGAGGAACTGAGGCAGAGTTAAGTGACTTGCCCAGGGTAATACAGCTAGTAAGTGTCTAAAGCCAGATTTGAACTCAAGAAGATGAGTCTTCGTGGCTCCAGGCCCAGCACTCTATCCACCATGCCACACAACTTCCCAGGCTAGCTATTCTCTGAGACTAAAGTTTCAGACAAGTTACTGAGCTGATTGGTAGAGGGATTTACCAAACTGGGAGTTCTTGATGAATCACAAGACCAGACCAAAAATAAAAAGGAAAAGGGCCTTTTGGTCTCCCCAAAGCCTTGCACACTGCCCTGTTTATTAAAGGCAGTGAAGAAATGTTTATTGATAGTGGTAATATTAAAACTACATGAACGCTAACGCTAAATAATTCAGGAATGGAGGATGAGTGAGGTTAAATACCATCTACTATGTCCAATATAATTTGGGAGCGGGGAGAATGTCTCCAATTACACCACCTCCACATAGGCTTACAGAAAGAACTATGTAAAAATATCAGGGAAAAGAATCTACTTCAGCGGCCACTCTAGAGACTATGAATCACCCCTGGACTGCCACCTCCTGCATTTCCTGGAGATAACACCACCAGCTGATGCAGCCAAAACTGGCGTCACACAGTCCATGTTAATTCTTCTTCTGTGGGACCCTAGGGTTTTGGCACAGATTCTGGTGTAAATGTCAAGGGCATGATACCAAAGAACATTGTGAGCTCACGTTAAAGATTGAAGGTACTGAAACTACAGCATGAATTTATTATGTTAATTTACTTATTTCATGGACCTTTATATTTTGTATCCGTACTTCTAATTATGAACTATAAAGGCCTGTGTTCCATTTTTAAGGAATTTCTGGAGTCAAAGAAAAAGTAGCAGAAAGGTTTTTGGTTTGGTTTGGGTGGGAGGAGATTGTGTGTGTGTGTGTGTGTGTGTGTGTGTGTGTGTGTGTGTGTGTTTTGTTTTGGCACAGGGACTCTTCTCTGCCTTTTAAATAGGAACTCACTTCAATTCCGCAAACACATGCCTACTATTTCGAAGGTATTGAACACATGGCCCATAGCCCTCTAAATAATAGTTAGGCCACTGCTGATTCCAAAACTCCAGTCTTTTGCCTCTTTTTCTTTTTTTTTCCCAATCTGAATGGTGTAGAAAACAAAACGAAACGAAACTTGCCTTTTTTGCTTTGAACCAGAAATTTCTTCACTCTTTAGATCAGAATCTTTATATAAGTTCAGATTCTTTGTTTGAAGTGGTTGGGGGGAGCCACATTAAAATTCCCAGAATGGTTTCAAGCATCAGAGAGATTGGAATTTGATGTTGATGGAACCACCATTGACCTGGTAGTCAGAAAACCCGTGTTCTAACTAGCTGTGTGCCAATAAGCAGGTCAATCAAATTTTCTGGGTCTGACCTAGGGTTTCTTTCTTTGAATCTATGACAACTATAATGGGAAGACTCAGGGCAGTGAGGATGAGAGGGATATGACCATATTCTTTTTTCTTTTTGGAGGGGGTAAGGGAGGGCAATTGGGATTAAGTGGCTTGCCCAAGGTCACATGGCTAGTAAATGTTTAAGTGGCCAAGGATGGATTTGAACTCAGGCCCTCCTGACTCCAGGGCCAGTGCTCTATTCACTGTGTCACATACCCACCTCAACCATATTCTTAATTGAACTTCTACATTTTATGAAATGACATGGATCAATTTAACTGCTTTCAAGATAAATACTGAAAGCATCCTAAATGTTTCATGCTTATTCTGCTTTCTCAATGGATCCATGATCTACCCAACATGCTAAAGACTTTCACTTGGTTTCTTTCATATTTCATGGATAACAGCACAGCATACAAGCCATCCATCACTCTTGATATATGATAAGCCTACTTTCTTTTCTGGTCATACATGTCCTTGAGGATGCCTTTGATACAGATTCCTTCACACAAGTCATTGTTGGTAATAGGCTACAGTTTATTTATACACACTGTGTGCCTTTCCATTGCCCTTTGGGTCACTTGCAATCTTGATTCTTGTAAGATCCTGGAAGGTGTTCCGTAAGTTATACCCACAAATTATCTCTAAGAGGATATTGGTGTTTTGGGGGGTTTTTCTTCTTTTAAAAAGGGTGGTAGGCTTCTGTGGGAGTGAGCAGCTTGCAAGCATTGAAAGTGCTACACAGTTTCCCAGTCAGCCTTTCCTCATCCTGTTGTTTTAGGTCCAACTCACTGTCTATCTGAAGCACCTCTACAAGGTACTTACAGTGAGAAGTTGACACAATGGGCTGCCCTTCTAGCTCTATGTCATACTCTGAGCCATAGACATTTTTCATTAGTTTGTTTCTCTACCACGGATCCCTAAGCCAGTCTTTTTCAAATGACTGAGGATTTCATTTCAGAGGTTTTATAATGTTCTAGGGCTCAAAATGAATGCAATGCCATCTGTGAACTGAGTTTCACCATCAACAGATTTTTTTTATTTGTTTGCACTCTGGGCAGGATATCTTCCAACCTTAGGTGAGCTTATATGTACCTGTTTTATGCCTTGCTTGATGTTAGTATTCAGCTAATTATTGAACAAAGTTATGCTGGTGATCCCAGCTGGCATGGAATTTTGCATAATTTTAGAATATTCATGGAGGAAGCTTTTTTTTTTAAAGAAAGTCTTTAAATGCTACATTTGGTTCCATTGAGTCACTTACTTTTTTAAAAAATCAATGAACAAAACACACACACACAATAAGGAGGCTCTTAGAGTCTCTAAATTTCTTAATAGCGGAATTATGGAAATGCCTGTTATACCCAACAATCCGGAGAAGTCTTCCTGCTCCATTTTGCTGCTTTCATCAAAGATGCCCTCATAAAGATTTTCTAGAGATGAGAAAATATGGCATGTGGTTTAGTAATTATCAAACAATTCCAAGTCACTTTAAAAAAATTAAAGTACCACTTTGAACATTTTCATTTTCAATCTCCTCTTTGAGAAATCTTTAAAATTGATCTTTAGGGGTAGCTAGGTGGTGAAGTGAATAGAGCACCAGCCCTGAAGGGAGGACCTGCGTTCAAATTCAGCCTCAAATACGACACACTTACTAGCTGTGTGACCTTGGGCAAGTTATTTAGTGCTAACTGCCTTGCCTTCCCCCCTCCAAAAAAAATTGTTCTTTAAATGACTTTAAAATTGTATCTCCCCTAGAACTGATTTCTAACCCTAAGGTCAGGGTATACCTCATCTTCACAGCTTCATATTCTTAGTGGCTATTTGCCCACATAGTACCTTGGGTAGTGAATTAATAGCATCTAAATATGGTAGTTGCAATATTGCTGATGAGACTAGATCACAATAGAAATGCTGACACAGCAGATCTGTTCCATTTGATGTCTATTTGCTACCCTATTTTCATTTTCACCTATCAATGTTCCTAAAATAATCTAGTTTAGCTGGGTCTAATAGCAAACTTTCTGTAGGCTTATTTTCTCTTTAACTGCTTTTCACTGTTTTGTGTAATGATCCTGCTCATAATTTTCCACCTACCCGCTTCCTTTGTAATGTTTTGCAAATGAGCTTATGTTCTAAACTGGTATTAACCATGGCTTCCTGGTCTCTCTGCCTGGAAAGAGATCAAAATTTTCTGAGGCAATTACTGTATTCTTTCAGGCTCCTCCTAGCAATAATAATAATGAAGATGATAGCTGATATTGAGTTTCGAGGTTTCAAAATACTTTTACATACATTGTCTCATTTATGTCTCACAGCCAGTCTGAGACTGATACTGAAAGAATAGTTATCTACAATTAACAGATGAGGAAACTGATGCCTAGAGATGATAAGTGACTTGTATATGACTTTAGGGCTAGCATGTTGCAAAAGAAGAATTTGAACACAGGTCTCTCCTTAAATCCAAGTTCCTTTGTCATGTCACTAGATCATACTGCCTGGCATCATAACATAAATTGCAACTTTTTTTACATCAGCTAAACCTCCCTGAGAAATCATGATAATCATAATCAATGTCTATTTTGTCCATTTCTCATTTTTCAAATTGACAACTTGTTTAAACAAGTCAGATTGGAGTTACTTTAATCACATGCAGCATCTACTCATCTTTACCCTTTCTTCTAATTTGGTATTGATTTTTATCTTTGCTTTAGCCAGTGTAAGAGCTGATTGCACACATAGATAGCTGATTCCGAAATGACTGTTATATTGGTAACTAGTCATTTCCTGTTTGTTATTGTATGGTCAATTTGTTTATGGTAAATTTGCTTTTCTTCCTTCCTTTCTTCCTTCCTTTCTTCCTTCTTTTCATTATGGCCTTCTTTCCTTCCTTCCTTCCTTCTTTCTTTCCAATGTTGTTCAGTGCCCATCACATCCAGTGTCTTTCAACTGTCTTCTTGAAAAGACATATTCATGATCCTATGTGCAGGTAAGAAACTTCTGAATTGTCCACAAACCTTTGATCTCTCATTTTTTTTATCCTGAATCATATTTTCCAAAGCAGTTTTCACAGTCTTTCCCTACACACACAAGCATGTAGTAGGCACTTCTTAATTATTTGTTGATTGATATATTGACTTAGTTTGGAAGATCCTGTCACATTAAACATCACATCTCAAATGAGATCATATTCATATATGTGTGTATATTATGACTGTGTGCATCACCATGAAATTTTCAAAGCATATATATCTATACATATGTGTATATATATACATGTGTGTATGTATATATGGCCAGGGGAGAGTTTGAATAAGGCTATATTATAGATGGATAACTCAACCAGGACTAAAACATCAAAATTTTCATTGGTAGCGATTTAGCCATCAAGTAAAGTCCTCTTTCAATGCCTTGTCACGTCATGATGATCCTGAATTCTCAAAGACTTTATAAGAAGAACACAAACTCTAATATGTCATATATACATGTATATATATATGTAATATGCTCTACAAATTTCAAGGCAATACACACACAAACACTCACACATGTATATGTAATCATCATCAAAAGTAATCATACATAGGCACACATAAATACAATCACCATAACTAATACTATCTTCACCATCACCAGCATCACCATCTCTCATCATCATTTTTCTACTCCATTGCCTATGACAGTGAAAACTATCACTGTTTTAATGATTATCTCCTTGCTTACACTTATCATAAGAACTACAATATGAAAAGACCAAATATCCCATTAAATGATGATTTTTGATGCCTATGTTGTACATCTACAATAGTATCTTTATTTGTTCCTCCTTGGAAGCAGCTTTTATTTTTCTTATGTCATATATAGGAAAAAAAATCAGTATTCTCACAATTTCCTCCACTAGCATATCAAATAATGGTCTCTGACTTTGAAAGGTCACACATTGACTATCAACAGTTAAGTATTTGTAGATTAAAAACTGTGAGATTTTTAGCATCCTCTATACTCTGCCATTACTGCGGCATGGTCACTGAAGAAGCTGAAGGAGATCATATAGCAGAGAGGGTCATTTTTTCAGTCTATTACATGGATACCTATGGACCCTTAGAAGTCAACCATCTGGTGATGAGTCTCTCTTACCTAGGATGGTTAGAAGAGGAAAAACATCAGGACCAAACTTAAGAGTCTTTCCAACTAGCTAGGACCTATTAAGAGTTTATGCTCTTAGAAAGTCTTTGAGAATGCGGGATTATCATGACACATGACAAGGTATTGAAAGAGGACTTTACTTGATGGCTAAGTCCCTACCAATGAAAATTTTGATGTTTTAGTCCTGTTTGAGTTATACATCTATAATATAACCTTATCCAAACTCTCCCCCGGTCACTTCTCAATCTACAAACATATATATGTGTGTGCATACACACATACATGTAAACACATAAATACATACCTATACACATACACACATGTTCATATATACATATATGGTGTGAGTGCATATGTGTGGCATATAAATATTACCTATAAATATATATTACAT
The DNA here is from genome assembly GCF_028583685.1 of Petaurus breviceps papuanus. NCBI lineage: Eukaryota > Metazoa > Chordata > Mammalia > Diprotodontia > Petauridae > Petaurus > Petaurus breviceps. The sequence goes on from NW_027187246.1 coordinate 2,414,156, forward strand.
ATATTTATATATCTTTATTTATATAAATATAAATATGCTCAGGGAAGTCCTTAAAAAAAGCTTCCCTAAAAATCCTTCCACTTCCCTGAACTATTTCCAACTAACCCCCTTATCTTTACTGCCAAACTTTCCAGAAAAGTAGTCTATACTCCCTGAAAACTCAATATAAAGCAGCAGTACAACATAGTAGCCAAAATAAAAGACATAATGTAATTTTAGATTGCCTTCTGAGAAACACAGTATCCAAAGCAAGAAAGGTGATAGTCCCATTAATATTCTGCATTAGAGAACATCTGAAGCAATGTGTTCAAATGTAAGTACTGAATAAACTGATCATCTGGAGAGTATTTCTGGATTATAATGTAATAAGGACACAGGAAAAATATCCTAGGGGAAAAATGGTTTTTAAGCTGGGTGGGTCTAAGAGTTCTAACTAGGAACTCTAGCACTGGTGCAAATATACTTGAGGGTGAGAAGTCTAAGGTGGGGTCACTCTTGTATGTGGTTGAAGATCAGCTGAGACAGATATCACAGTGGTTGAGCAAATTGAGGGAGTGAAGGCTAGGATATTTGAAGTAGGGCAATGTTCTTTGTAAGAAGTCAAATGATTGCTGAATATCAGATGGAGGGTCTGAAGATGGCACTGGGGAACAAGACATATGCCAACTCTTGCTACTTATGTGTGTTGGGGATGGGATGAAAGAGTCCCTAGCTATAAGGAGGGAGCCAAGAGATGTGCGTGATTACAGGAGAGCTGCATTTCAGTGATCAATATAAGATGGAATAAATATGAGAAATAGGGCCATAGGATCATAGATTTTGAGCTGGAAGAGACCTTTAAAGTCATCTGGTCTAATTCCTTTATCCTACAGATGAAGAACCTAAAGCCCATAGAAGCAAAATTTCTTGCCTAAGGTCATCAAAGTAGGAAACGGTGTGGCCCAGATACAAACTACAGAATTGCTGCCCTACAACAGAGTAATATTCTTAGATGTCACACTGCAAGGTTGGCAGGAGATCTAGGGTGAGTTTAATATTGGTTCACAAGGATCATGGTGTCTGATATGAGAGGATGCAATCTACAGCTCTCAACTGATCCTCTCCTAATGCTTTATATTTTTGTGCATAGAGAAAATAGGGTCAATGAGAAAATAGGGTTTATAGATTTACTTTAAGAAAATGCATCCAAGATAACCAATTGTTTAAAAAATCTGGAAGCCTTTTAAGTGTTTATCTTGGGTATATTGTCTTTTTTTTCTTTTTCTTTTTTTAAGCAATTGGGGTTAAGTAACTTGCTTAAGGTTACATGGACAGTTATTATTGTTTTTGAGTGGGTGCCAAGTATCAGAGGCCAGAACCGATCCCAGGTCTCCTGACACTGGGGACGGTGCTCTTACTCACTGCACTGCCTGGCTGCCCCTTGGGTATATTTTCTTAAAGAGAAACTATTAAAATCCAGTTTCATATATTCAAAAGTAATACTAGGATATTTACTCCATACCACCATCATAACTATAATAACTAATATTTGCACAGAGTACCTTAAGGTTTGAAAACCCTCTTTCTTCAATCACTATTTTGGTCCATTCATAAGGAAACTCTTATTTCAGTTAGGGTTGAGCTAGGTGACCTCTGAGGTACCTTCTAATTCTGAGATTCTGTGCTCCCTAATGAGTCTTCAGCCTGAGGAGTGAGTGGATGGTTAACAACTGATGGCAATAAATGGAGACTATCAATAAAGTGGAGAGAGAGAGGAGAGAAGCACAAAATAACAGTATTTCATAGTTGGAAGGAGGGAGTTCAGCAGTCACCTAACCCACCCCTGAAAAGGAGTGCCCATTATAACAAACTCAAAAAGGCAGTATCTAGCCTTTGCTCAAAAATGTCCATTTAAAGGAAATCCATTGCCTTCTGAGGCCACCTGTTCCATTTTTGTACAGTTCTGATTGTGAGGAAGTTCTCTTTAAAGCTTAAATTTGCCTCTGTGTAACATCCACTTGTCCCTAGTTTTTCCTTTTGGGACTAGAGAACAGTTATAATCCCTATTCCACAAAACAGCCCCTCATCTATATGAAAACAATCACCCTTAATCTTTTCTTCTCTAAGCTAAACATTCTCAGTTTCTTTCCAAAATCTTCATGTGAAATCTTGTACACATTCATTATCTTATCAATGTCCTTCCTTATCTGTGCCACTCAGAATTGAATGCAGTCCTCTAGATGTGGACAGGATGTTGTTGTTCAGTACTTTGAGTAATTTCTCATTCCTTGTGACCCCATTTGGAGTTTTCTTGGCAAAGATACTGGAGTGGTTCACTATTTCCTTCTCCAGTTCATTTCACAGGTAAGAGTACTGAGGCAAAAGAGGCCCCATTTGAACTCAGGAAGATGAGGCATTCTATCTACGGCACCACCTAGTGGTCCTTTCAAGTAGAAATTAGGAGATACTTTATCAAAGCCTTTCATATTATTTAGGTAAGGTAAGGTGGAAGCCTCAGTTCCTCATCTGTAAAATGAGCTAGAGAAGGTAATGGCAAATCACTCCAGTATCTTTGTCCAAGAAATCCCAAATGGGGTCACAAAAAAGTCAGACACGACTGAAATGATTGAACAAGGTAACATATATCAAAGATTGACTAATTTTCCAGGCCTGTCAAAATTGTCCAGCATGACCTACTCTTGCTTAAAGTTATGCCTGTTCTTTATAATCACATTTGTTTTTCTAAATATTCACTGACCACATTAATGATCCAGTCTAGAATTTTCCCAGGCATTAAAATCAAGCTCATTAGCCTTTATTTTGTAGATGCTATTCCTTTCCCTTTCATAGTATCATGTTGTGTGCTGATTTTTCTTTTCCATTCCTATGGTGTCTCCCTTTCTCTGTGGTCATCCAGATAGCATTGATTGTCACTCAGCTATCATATCATATCATATCATATCATATCATATCATATCATATCAATTCAGAATCTACAAATGTAGTTAAGGCACTCTTTTACTATTCCCCTCCATATCTTAGATATGAACTCTCTTAACTGTTTTGTTCCATCATTTCTAATGGGAAGATCACTGTTCTTGGCAGAAAAAAACAGAAACAAAGTAAGATCTGAGCAGTTTTGCCTTACCTCTGGTTCATTACCACCACACCATCCACCATAAATAATGTCACCCATACTGTGATCTTCCAGGATTGCTAAGAAATAAACAAAAAACCCCACAGTCTTGTGGTCTCTAGCTTTCCTTCACCAATTTCTACTCTGAGCTTTAGCTCTCCTGACACTATTTTTCAGGACTTTGCTTCATTATTATATTCATCCCCTCCTGTCTGCCCTTGCTTCCATCTTCTATGAATATGTATGTGTGTTTTTTTTTAGAATATAATTTGATTGGTGAATTCTCTGTGCAAATACATCAGTCTCATCAGACATGTCCTATTTTTTTCCTTCTGCATCAGAATTATTTCCCTTTGTGGCATGCCTTAAAAACTTCATTCTTGAGGGTTTCCCATCCCTCCTAGGCTTACTTCCTCCGTTGCATTTTAGTTCATGGAATCCTAGCTATTCTATCTCTGAACAATTTGAAATCTGTTCTTCCAGAGCAAGGGTTCATATGTTAAACCATGACCAGTTTCCCTCTCCTTTTTTATCCCAGATTTTTGAAGGGAATAGTCACTTCTTTACTTCTACATATAAGATCTCTATCATTTCCAACTCACAAACAGTTCCTCCTTGCTTAAGCGAATCAAATCCAGAATAGTTTTCCTTGTTGATTACTTTACATGTTGAAGGATCAAATTACCATTTATGTAAGTCAATAATCTATTATCTGTTGTAATTTGGAAGAGAGAGACCCTTAACAGATGTCTGGATAGAGTCCCCCATAGGTACTACATTGTGCCTCTGTTCCAGGTTTTTGATGTTTCCCAAACTCTTCAGCTATTTCTTTTTCCTGTCTTTCCAATAATCTTTTATTCAAGTATTCACTACACTTCTTTCTCTCTTTAGTTCTTGTATTTTCTCACATTAGTATACCTTCTTATTGCATAATGCTATTTCACTCCACCTCTTTGACCTGACCTCTTTCCTTTAATTAAAGTATAACCATCTAAAGCAATATTTTAGTCATGGAGCAGTGCCTCAGTGATAAGCACTTAACACAGCTTGGCACACAGAAGGCACTTGATAAATGCTTATTTCCTCCTTTCTCCCTACTACTGAGTCCATACTTAACTCTATACGTTAGAGCCTCTACTTCCTCTTCCTTGTTGTCTTAATTTTGGACAAAGAGGTATCAGGGTTTTTAGAGAAGTATGAATGTATGTGTGTATGTATGTGATTTAAAACTGCAGAGTTCTATGCACTTTTGTAGATGTAAAGCCAAGCACGAGCACCTCTCTTGAGGACTGCTGCTGTGAATAGCTTTAAGGTTCTGATCACATAGTATGTGAACTCTCTATTTATTAAACAGTAAACTAAAGCAAAACATTCACAGAAATGAAAGTACATCATTCACAGCAATATAACATAACAACTTATCATCCTTAAGGAGTATGAAGTACAAGGTCCCCCACCCCTAGGTCACAGTCTCAATCTTGTCACTCAGCACGAAGTATTCAAGTAGAGGTTGGTTTGTCTTGACTCAAGGCTGACTCCCAAACTCCATGGTCCCTCTTCCATGCTCCCAACTCTTGCCTGAATTCACCCAGCCATCACCTAGATTCACAGGTAGACAGCTCCCAGCTTCCAGTCCAGCTTCTGGTCCAGCTCCACACATCAAGCTTAGCAGAGTTACAACAATACTCACACACATTGTCAGCACTATCATCAATTCACTTTTTGCCTGTGAAATCAACACAAATGAATAGACAGGGCCTCTGTCTAAGAAATTAACACAAATAATCAGTAAAGTCCTGGAACCTCTGAAAACATCAGTAAAACCCTCCTTCGGGACTTCTGTAAAACAGACAGCAGGAAAGTTCTCTTTCAGGGCTTCTGAACCAGCAGTAAGGTCCCAGGGCTTATGTAACAACAGCAATGTCCTCTGTCAGCAGACAGGTCTGACAAAGTAAAATCAACACAGACAGAACAGACAGACAGTGCCAGCACCACAGCCATCCTTCCTCCCAGTTCTGCTTGGTTCCAGCTTGTGCTTGGGCTTTAATATTCTCTTTTGGCAAGTTCCTCTTACAGGTTCTGTTTCTAACAAAGACTTGATAAAATCACAGGCGAGGCTCAAAGACACTTGGAAAACTGAAACAAGGAGCTAATACAATTTTGCTTGCCATTACAATGGAACAGAAAGAAATAGTAAATGAGAAAGACCAAAAGTGTAAGAGAGAATAAAGGATGGAACAAAGAATTAGAACTGAGAAGGGTTGAGACTGAGAACACAAGTTTATCAGAGGCAAAAAAAATAGACCAAGAGCTGTGACCTTAGAAGTCATCTGATCCAACCTCCTTATCCCAGGGAGGTAAAGAGACTGGCCCATGGTCACATAGCTATTACATTCCAAAGGCAGGACTGGACTTCATACCCTTAAACTGAAGGGCCACTGTTCCTCCCATTGTACCACACTACCTCTGTGGGTATAAAGAAAAATTAGTACACTGAGAAATTTTGCTATAGGGAGAAGGAAATTTGGGGTAGTTCATTTTGGATGACCTATATTTTCTATTTTTTCTTTTTAATTTTGTTGATGAGTTTTGCTTTTTCATCACATTCATTGCTAAATATATACTTCTACCCGGTAAACCTTAATTTGTACCAAAAAGAAGTTAAAACCAATTAATACATCAATCATAATTGAGAGCACAGGCAGTATTATTGATCTATATTCCTCCACCTCTCCAGTGAAAGGAGAAATGTGTATTTTTTTCATCTTCTCTGGAGCCAAGCTTGGTTGGTAATAATTTTATAGTATAAAGTTTTATTGATTTGAGGGGTTTTTTTCCGTTTACATTGTTGTAATCATGTTTATATTGTTTCCCATTATATATTATATTGCATTGCTTTGCTTTGTTTTACATTAATTCATATAAGTATTCCATGTTTCCCTGAATTCCTTATACTTGTCATTTCTTATGATGCAGTAATATTCCATTATTATCATGCCCCACAATTTGTTTGACCATTCCCCAACTATTGGGTAACCATTTTGTTTCCAGGTCTTTGATGCCACAAAAGTACTGATATGAATATTTTGGCATATATGGTACCTTTATTTCTATCTTTGATCTCTTTCCATTAAGTACCTAGCAATGGGCTGCCTCTCTGGGTTGAGGAGTGTAAACATTTCAATTATCTTTTTCCAGTAATTGTATTTTTTTTAGGTTGGTTGGACCAATTCATTCACTGTTTTATTAAGTACTGTGTCACTACAAATATATCCTCATGATTTGGTTGAAGAATCAACACACCAAAAAGTATGAGTAGAATAAAACTTTGATTGTAATCAATTGGACCTCAAGGAAATGTTTAATCCCACTCAGACTGTATGTGTTGAGGAATGGAGATTAGAGTTATTATTAGCCTCGGAAAACATAAAGAGAAAGGCAAATCACCTGAAAGAAAATAAAACTGTTGAGTTTATTCCAGAGTAAACACAAAGGCTTTCTGAGCTATGAAGACCATTCCTGATGCACAGTAGGTAATCAGTAGGTAATTGGTTGTTGACTGACTGACTGACTGTTCCCCTCCATTAGTCCAGATAATTAAGAGCTGACTTTGTACCAAATGTATTTCTGAAATAGTTAAATACAGGTAGGTTCAGGAAATCTATTAGCCTGTAAGGATTTAGAGCCAAGCATGTCATTTCCACCAGTCGTTCACATATTAACTACTGTCAATCATTATCCTTCAGATGGCAAGAATTGAGCTTTTGTGAGTTGAAGATGAGCCAAGCTAGTGGAATGACTTGCATTTGCAGTTTTTATGGATTCCTCCCCCCCTTTCCTATAATTAGTCTTCTTCACAGTCAACCTAATTTTTTTCCAGGTACTAGTCCTTTGATGCCATGCTAAAAAAAAAAATATGGCCAGTGGCTACTACTTGTATGACAAATACCCATTTCTCTCTCGTTACCATCTTTTCTTATCTACATTCTTTTGAGGCTTAATTAAAAAGCATTGGTTAATAACTATTTTTTTTTTATTTCTTTTGGGAGAACTATAGTAGAACATCTACCGGAGCTCTGCTTATGCTGCTCCATGGGGGAGACAATCCATACCTGGATCCCCACTGCAACAATGGGGAAATGAAAGAAGAACACTTGGACATAATTTTGGTGGTAGAAAACATAATGTGGAAGAAGCAAAGGAGATTCCAAAGTCTGGAGTCTAGGGAATTGAAATACTCAACTATGGAGTATAAGGTTAGGAAAAAGGTTAAAACATTAATTCAGGGGTGGCTAGGTGGCGTAGTGAATAAAGCACTGGCCCTGGAGTCAGGAGGACCTGAGTTCAAATTTGAACTCAGACACTTAACACTTACTAGCCATGTGACCTTGGGCAAGTCACTTAACCCCAATGCCCTGCCTTCCCCGCTCCAAAAAAAAAAAAAAAGCAAAGCAAACAAACAAACAAAAAACATTAATTCAATGCATAAGCAGATTCTTGAGTGCACCCTTTTCAGGACTATTTCAATCAATGCAAATCACAAACCATCTACGCTCTCTCATCCTGAGGAGTTCTTGTTCATGTCATTCCAGAAATCTTCTACAGTGAATCTAGTCAACATGCTAAAGGCCTTCTTTTAGTTATTTTACAAGAAGCAAGTATGAGTGGTGTACTTGCTGGTCTATCTGCAATCCCTTTCTCTTGCCATGTGATCAGTTCACAGTAGGTAATCCGTAGGTAATTGGTTGTTGGATTCTATATATCTGGAATGATAGCCCTAAAATAGGACCTGCAGTACATCCCAAATGAAGAAAACTGTATTACCCAAAGTATGGATTTTTTCAGTTTTAACAAATGGAAACATCAAAAAAAAATATTACCCTGTTCTGATAACATATAGAAGACTATGGTCAGTTCTGAGAGCTATATTGTGAGGCACTTTGAGTTCATATCATATAGGGTTTGGTATAGAAACTAGGGATTCTTAGACTGGAAAAAAAAAACTTGGGGGGTTGAGGGAGGATATGAGTTTTCTTTAAGTATTCCACTATGATATGGAATAGGGCTCAGGCTTGTTTTACTTGGTTCTCAAGGGCAAAGTTGGGAGCAATGGAACATCCACTGAGGTCTCATTCAACTCAGAGATCTGTGAAGGAAACATTAAGGCAAAAAGTTCAAAATTATTTCACTTTATCCATTAACTCAACTTTCGAATGCTTCAAGACTATGTATGTGTTTTGAGTGATCATGAATCACATCTTTCGGATCCTTCTTCCTGTAGATTCTTTATAGGCATCGTAATTTGGGGCTTAAAAACCTCCACCAACTTTACATCAGAGAAGAATTCAGAAACAGAGAGACAAGAGATGCTGCATGGACGGGGCACAAGCTGCTTAACATAAGGGGTACCCCAAAACCACAGCCCACGCATCCAAAACTAAAGTGCATGAATTGAGAGGAGAATATAACTTTTAGAATTTCAGAAATTTTTAAATTGCAATCTACTTCTGCTCCTACATCTCTAAATTCTAGGTAAATGTCACAAGTTTATTTCTGGGATGAGTTTTTTCATTACCTTTCTAAATAACTTCACTGGCCATCTTTATTTCTTCTCACTGCTCTTGGAGGATACTTCTACCCCTCTAAGAGAGAGGTGAGGACTGATGAGGATGATCTAGAAAAACACCATTTCTACTTTTGTCCTGTGAATTTTAAGTGATTGAGCTTAATTTATTCATATTTAGAAGGATGTGTGAATTGAGGTGCACGAGACAAATGATTTGGAGACTCAATGCTTTGGGTAATCAAGATTGCTTTAAGATTTTCTGATTTTTGGTTTGTTTTGTTTGTTTTCCTGGTGGAAAAAAAATCTCATTCCCAAACCAAGGTGATTCATTTGTGTGTTAAGACACTGCTCATTCCATCACTTACAATTCTGAAGATAAAGAGCAAAGAAAGCATTAAAGGGAATACCGGAAGCAACATGAAGTAACCCTTAGCTAATTGGACATGTTAATGCCAACAATCTGCATTTCACGAACATGCCAATAAACAAAACTTATTCTGTAGTTGTCTTAAGAGAAAAAAGCAGAGTTCACACCTGATTTTGGCACATAATTTGACTGAACCAAACTCTAAAAGACTTAAGACTTAAATAATATAGAATCCATTGTTTTTCTTTCCCCACATTAAAATTATTTTCAGAGGGGGGAGGGAAGATCAATATATAGTCATTAAGGGTTATGAATTTTTTTTTAAAGTCCAGACTTGTGGTTTAATCCCAGTAGGTAGCTCACATTACTAAAACTTCCTCCCCCAGCAATCTATAAGTGACTTATAGTCTTACAAAGCTGACTGGGACACTGAGAGGTTAAGTGACTTATCTGTGGTCACACAGCTAGTATAATCAGAGGCAGGACTTGAAACAAGATTATCCTGGCCCTGAAGATAGATTTCAAACCATTAAGCTGTGCTGTTTTGGCCTCAACATAGTTGACACCAAATAAATATTTTTGTTGAATTGAACCGTGTAATTTTTAGTGATGACAATGATTTCAACGATGTTTCTTCATGATAAAATTTTTTGAGATAAAATAGTGGGATTTTGTTTGAGTCCTGGGATCTGAATTTTTAAGAAATCAGTTTCTCAGAGTGAATTCATGATCCAGCAGGCACTCTCATGCAATAATTCTATCTTCTCACAAAGATTTTCTTGAGATGAAGATCATGAAGAAAACATAACTGCATATCAGACCACAAATGCCATCCTATTATTTTATTGGAACTATACTGTTCTACATAGGTATTTGTCTCCTGAGTATCCACTTCTTTGCCTGTCCCCTTCCCACCTGACTTTGTAATAATTGTGGGATATCTATGAAAATTTCTCTTCAAAGCTTGCTTTGCTTCACAGTGTCATAAAAAAAATAATGTCTCAGTAGGATCAAATTTTTAATGACAGCAAAGGTCTGGTAGCCTTTGAATTCAGCCTAAGAATTCACTATGATAGTGAACAGGAATGGTAGAATACATCTCTGGATAGTTCCTTAAGAACTTGTCTTTCCCTCAGTGAGATGTAGAATGCATTGCCGTAGAAACAAACTACTGGAAAACCATTATACTTTATACCCATTTTAGAGTTGGCAATGAACAAAGGCCATAGGCTCTTAGAAAGTTTAGTAATATGATTAATTATTATAAATCTGATTAAGTTGCAAATAAAGGAAAAAATAAAAGTTATTCTTGAAATTTAAGAAAAAGTAAAATTTTATGTCTAAAATATTTACAATATTTGCTGGCTTATTGTAATGGTGCATCGCGAATATTAAAAATGGCCTTGTGTTCATTAGAGCAATCTATTTTCTTAATGTCAGCAATTTAAACCTAACGGCAAATGTGACTTAAAGGTCCTAGAATTATGATAAAGTGTTTGACTTGTAGTTTCTTTTCTGACCATGCTAATATAACTACAATTCAACTTCTAGCTTTTTTTCCTTTTCCTTTCCTTTTTTCTTTTTTAATTTTCTTACAGAAGATCATCAAATGAATTGTCACAATACTCGAATAATGCAAGACACCGAAAAAGACGATAACAATAATGATGAGTATGATAATTACGATGAACTGGTGGCCAAGTCATTGTTAAACCTGGGCAAGATTGCCGAGGACGCGGCATACCGAGCCAGGACTGAGTCAGAGATGAACAGCAACACGTCCAATAGTCTGGAAGACGATAGTGACAAAAATGAAAACGTGGGTCGGAAACCTGAGCTGAGCTTAGACTTAGACAGTGATGTTGTTAGGGAAACCGTGGACTCCCTTAAATTACTAGCGCAAGGACATGGCGTAGTGCTTTCAGAGAACATCAATGACCGAAATTATGCAGACAATATATCACAGCAAGATAACAGAAACATGAACTTTGTGATGCTAGGGAAGCCTATGAACAATGGACTTATGGAAAAAATGGTAGAGGAGAGTGATGAGGAGGTGTGTCTCAGCAGTTTGGAGTGCTTGAGAAACCAATGTTTTGATCTTGCTAGGAAACTCAGTGAGACAAACCCACAGGAAAGAAATCAACAGCAAAACATGAACATCCGTCAACATGTCAGGCAAGAAGATGACTTCCCAGGAAGAACACCGGATAGGAATTACTCTGACATGATGAACTTAATGAGGCTTGAAGAACAGTTAAGTCCCAGATCTAGAACTTTTGCTAGCTGTGCAAAGGAGGATGGGTGTCATGAAAGAGATGATGACACCACCTCTGTTAATTCAGACAGGTCTGAAGAAGTATTTGATATGACCAAGGGTAATTTAACCCTTCTTGAGAAAGCTATTGCTTTGGAAACTGAGAGAGCAAAAGCCATGAGGGAAAAAATGGCAATGGAAGCTGGCAGAAGGGATAATATGAGGTCATTTGAAGAGCAGCCTCCAAGACAACTTCCTGGGGAGGAGAGAAAGCCTAAAACCAGTGACAGCCATGTCAAAAAGCCATACTATGGTAAAGGTAAAATTTTATCTAACATATGTTGTCTCATAATGATGTGAGCAAAAATAAAATGCTTTCTTTATAGTTTAACGTGGACATGCCTTACAGTAAGTTATAGATTTCATATGCATTCCTTTGATGTGCCTCTCAAATAGCTTGTTGTGCTTATGACTTAAAAGCAAATGAAATATTTTATGAGAAATACACACCACAGTTAAATATCATATAAGAGTAAATGGTATTTTTCCAGTGAAAAAGGTAGTAATTCTTTGGAATATAGTGTTGAACTAAGGAAATATAAACTAAGTAGTGAAATTATGATAAAAAGGCACTATTATAAAAAGAATCACAATCTATATTTGATGGCAAGACTTTATGTAACAGTTAGTCAATCAGCTATGAAGTACATATTTTACAGATTGGATTGGGTAGGTGGCATCATGATTTATAAAATTATCATCAATGACAGTTATTGATGAAGCCTCTCCCATCTAAAACGTTAAGTTCCCTGATAGAAATTGAACGGTATCAGAATGACCGATAACATAAGATAAGGGCAGTGACTGCACATTAATTATCTTAAGATAGTAAGGTAATGGAAGCCATTTGCTATGCAAGGCATAGTGTGGCCTGGGCTGAGATCAATAGCAATTTCTTTCCTATATTCATTCCACTTCACTGATTCTATCCCATTGTGGAAACTGTTAAGCTGCTTTTCTTAAGTATAATCCAACCCCACACGCTAAAAATATGTGTAATGGGATACTTTTTAAAAGTCTTTTCATTTATTTAAATGAGGATGTATACAGGGATAAATAGTTAATGTATATATATTTATTTATGTATATGTATGCTTTTAACACTTTGCAATTATATAGGTATTCTACAGGTATGGTTTCAACTTGAATGATTTGCTTCATAATATTTACCACAAAAAAAAGTTGGTTTTTTTCTACCTTCAGTCAATTTAAAATGTAATTACTAATAGCCTTGCTTTGTCTCAGAAAAGCTAATTTAAGAATCTGGATTATAAAGGTGGTTGTTTCATTATTTTGAATCCCAAAGTAAAAATTGTTCAATTTTTCTCCCCAAGGGACATAGGTGTATATTCTCCTCTCAATGTATGCACATGATTCTGGTAATGCATGTCACCAAACGGTGACAAGTTGGGCATTCACAAGGCTGAGGCCCAGGTCAGCCTTTTAACCTTTAGAAAACATTCTTCTAAATACGCTACCAGTTGACTATAAGGTTGTTAAGATATTGGCTGCATAGATTCTGACAATTATTTCAAGAAGGCTTCTTCAGCAAGAATTTATTATTCTTGGAAACCATTCTACTGTTACAATATACAGGTGGTCATGAGTTGTGCTGTATACTATGGGTCTTAGCATATTTTTTAAACAAAATCAAAAATTCTTCCTTGTGGAAGAATAAAGATTCAAATTTTACTGGGGGAGGGTTAAAGAATGAGCATTATACCATATAAGTTTCAAATATAATAAAACTATAATGCTACCACTATAAATATATTATCCTGACACTATATATTAGAAGCATTTAATTAAGAATTACAGAACCTTTTCTAGTCACATCGGAAATAAACATGGTTTGCAACTTACAGTATTTTACTTGCATATAACTGCCCAATTAGACAGGTACATCATGTAGGCATGTTTTAGTTAATGATCGTTATAGCAAGAGTATATATAGGCTCTGCTCGGTGTTATAGTAAGTACTCTGATATCAGAGGATAGAACTAGGAGTCATGGGAAGAAGTTGCAAAGACAGATTTAGGCTCTTTTTAAAGGAAATACTTCATAGCAATTAGAGCTCTCTAAAAAGGGAATGAATCTTCTTAGGAAGTAGAGAGTTCCCTCTCACTGAGGATCTTCAAGGGGAAGTTGGATAACCACTTTTTGGGGTATTATAGAGGACATTCCTGCTGAGAAGAATCCCTTTCAGTTCTGAGATGCTGTGGTTCTAACCAATAAATGTTCTGGTTTGCTGTTTTACAAATCCTATGTTGCTCTAGCTTCTTTGGTTTTCTGCTGTTGTTGCTATTGTGGGCATTTTCACAGCAGCGGCAGCACTCACCGAGTTGTACTTGGAGATGTGGAATATAAATATCTTGTCTCCTTAGACTAAGAGGGAGAGGGACAGGAAATGTGATTTCTTTCCTCCTCAGACTTGCTATACTGAGAAAAACACCCAGACTAACATGGACTTTTAAAATGATAGAGGAAGCCATGACTCCTCACCTTCCCTCAGCCTCTTCAAATCCTTTCTCTCTGATAGATTTTTAAAGTAAGTCTTGATCTAATCCTTTTCACCGTCTCCCAAGTTTCTTTTGAAGATGCCCACAAGTACACATTGTATCCTTCAAAGAAAATAAACCAAGCCAAGCAGGGTGACTAGAATTAATTTCTCTATTAACTGGGGGGGGGGTAGTCTAAAGGGATATATGTTTTTGTTGTTCTTACTTGTTTGATTATCTTCTCTATAAAGATATAACTATTATTTTATCATCACCATTTGACAGACTCCCACAATGATACAGACAGTAGATTTTTTTTAAAAAGTTTTTATTTCTAACTACATGTTTGCTCTTTATTAAAGGCAAAACCTAGATCGTCATGGTATGTAATTAATGTTATACTTGTATTACCTATACTCTTTAGACTTTCACAACAAATTTCCAAAAGTGTTAGGAGCTATCAAAATTAGAGTAACAAAGTTTTGATAACAGGATGGAAGAGGGGGAATACAAAACTGATATTAGAAGAAGAGCTAATCAAATGCAGCATACAGACTTTTTTATATAAGACACAGAGTTTATTCATAATGGACTTGGAGAAAAAAAAAGATAAGTGAAGGGAGTGGCAGATAGAGTTAATATATTATGATGGTTAAAGTAAGGGGTGAAGATAGGAAGAATTTTCCAAATCCAGCCAGCATCCATGCATCGAGAGGAGACTGTGCCCCTTTTGTCTTCCAATAAATGAAATGGTTTATGGCCATGTGATTTTATTTCATGTATGGGCATACTTCCATAATACTATAGCACTCTTTGGAAGAATACAGTTTGGTGGGCATTAGCAAATTTCCTAAACAAGACCAATTCATTCATTGATTCAGGGCTATCATCATCTCTGCTGATAATGTGTCCTTTAAAAATCTCATGACTTGCCTATGTTATAGGACTTAGAAAAATCAGTAATATCCTGAATTTGTTACTGTGCCCTCAATACTTGTGTCTTTAAATCAATTCAATGTTTACAGTTATTCCATAGCACTTGCCTTTAATGCAAAAATGTTTTACTTATTAAGAGATGGGAAAGGGGGAGAGAAGTTCAATAGAGATGCTTCAGTGGTATGCATAAAAAAGATGCAAATGAAATGTTTTATTTTAAAACAAAAAATATAAAAAGTTCTAGTTTGTCATTGGGTTATAAACCATAAATGATGGCAGCAAAGTACATGACAATTGTGACAAAATTCTACCAAACAAATGTCATTTGCAAAAATTCCAGCACCCACAAAGTAAATAAATTAAAAGATAGGTATATTTATTATACAATAGCTGAAAATTCTACTTTCTTAGTATATAAAAAAAGATCAATAGTGCCTAAATTCTTTGGCAAATGGAATTTAGCATGAATAGATTAAGGCAAAAATTAGCCAACAAATATTAAACTCCATTGGGAGGAGATAGTAAAAGTAAAACAGTGTGAATCCTGCACCACCATAAACAAAAATAACCTAGCCTCAAAGAGTATAAAGGAATTTTAGTGGGATCTTCCCATAGACCACAATTTTAACATCTAGACTACAAGACATCTGGTTTATTTGGCTACCTTGGCAATTAGTTTTCAACAACTAGCAAGAGATCTATAAAATGGACTTTGGGAAAACTCTACTCTTATGTGTGAGCTGAGATGCACCTCAGAAGCATTTTCAAAGAAGGATTTGAGATTGGGGAAATTTTCAGTAGCAATTCCATTTCCTCTATGGAATTCAATACTAGGTTTTTGACCAAATGTCTGGGCTAGTATTACAGAGACTATAAAGAGCCATTACCTCCCCCTTAAAACTGTGAATACATCTATAGCATTACCAAATCATTTCTCCAGTTCCACAGTAAAGACCAAGAAATCAGAACAAGTGATTACTGCAGTGACTTTGAAATACTTTTGATTGCTCAAAGTATTTATCAGATGGAATTTCCACATTTTTGTCACGTGCTTACAATGCCTTCTGAAAGTACAATTCATTTTCAGTGAGAGGTTGAATTGGTATGCTAAGGAGCTGAGTCTCTTCACCTCAAGAGAATAAAACTTCAACAATAGTAAATTTGCATCTTTCTATACATTTGGCAGTAGCACTAAATGCAGGGGAAATCCTGCTAAAGTGTTTTGAATGACCATACACTCTTTAGTCTATACTTGAAGGAAATCGGTCTTTGACAATGCTAGAAGGGTAGAAGGGCAGTGTTCTCTAAAAAAGTCATGCTCCATCACTCTTTCTGCGATGTTTCTTTAAGCAACACTGCTTAACACATAAAACACAAAGAAAAAATGTGCCAAGCAAAATGTAGATTTGGAATATTCTGCATTTCTTTGTAGAGTAGAACCCCATTGTGATGTCACTCATTACTATACCAGTTTTTGATATACAAGGAGTCAAATGTATCACTCAAAACAACCAGTTACCCAGAGTCAAGGCCTGATAACCCAATCCATGGTCTTGAACCCAGACACTGGTAGTGTTTCAATGTTATGTCACATTGTCAGTTAACCACATTTCTCTTAAATCAGTAAAATTCGTTCATTTGACACTTATTGTCACTTTTAGATCCCTCAAGAACAGAAAAGAAAGAGAGCAAGTGTCCAACCCCAGGCTGTGATGGAACTGGCCACGTAACGGGGCTTTATCCTCATCATCGCAGTTTATCCGGATGTCCTCACAAAGATAGGGTTCCTCCAGAGAGTAAGTCCATGTTTCACGGATACCAAGTGTGAATACAAGCTCTTACAAATCTGTCTTTTGCTATCCTTCTTTTTATCTTTTCTTCATTCCCATCTCATTTCACAGTGCAACCTCGTTTATCTGGTTCCCTGCCTACCTAGACCTCCAACTCATCCAGCCTATATTGATTGTGCAAGTGGGCATTGTTGATTCCCTCTAATGAGACATAGCATTCTCCACCCAGGTGTTATCTGTTTACTGGGAGACATCCTAATCATGAGTCTCTTTGCTGTGAGGTCCTCTCCAACCCTGTATGCATATAGGAGAAGGGCCCTGAGAAATTTCTCTGGGTTACTTGGATTTTTGTATGTAGCCCTAGTCAGTGCTTATATATGAGGTTGTACTGTATTTTCATGTGTAATGTCTATTCCATGTAATACTTATTCCATCATTTCTACCACAGTACAAATTTAAGTCAAAAATTAATGAAAATGCATTTATTGAGTGTTTACTCTATGCCAGGCACTGTGCTAAGCACTGGGGATATAAATACAAAAATGAAGACTGCCCCTGTGTTCGAGGAGCTTATATTCTAATAAGGGAAAATAGTGTGTGTAAGGGAGTGGTGGCCAGGAATATATGTTTTGGTATTTGTTTCTGATTTAGGAAACAAATCATAATGAATTAAGTTTTAACCATGTGGAATAAATCTCCAGAAAAGTATCATATCTTTTAATACTTAATGGTGGTGATGTCCAACTTCTCCCCTTTCTTACACTGAAAGTACCTGCCCACTTTGAATACAATTAAAATGGATTGCTTAAGAACAGTTAACCTGCTTTGACAGCTTCAGAATTGGCTCCAGGAAATAGAGGACTTGACTCTGAGCCTAAGCTGAAAGTATGTTTGAGACATTTTCATTCCTCTGGCATAACAATCTTTGCCACTGTTTGTAGTAGGGGAGGAGGGTGGAGGGAGCAAGAACTAGCTTCCCAGTGTGGTGAGTTAAATATCTGCCTTCTCGTTTAGAATGGCCTTCAGGGTACCTTCATTAAAACAGAGAAGGCACAAATGGCGCAAGAGAACGGGGGATCAGAGGAAAATTTGTAAGCTCCAGTGTACTCCCTTGTTTAAGACCTGGAAACACAAGTTTAGCTCTAGCATTGTGCTGAAAGTTTTAACTCGTGTTTCGTGTGAGCATTTCAGAAAAAAAAAATTGTGCATGACAGTAGAATCTCACTTTTGAACATTTGTCTTTTCCTGTGATTACCAAAAATGTTAGTGAACAAATAGTTCTTGATGTATCCAGCTTGTGAAATGTGCTTTAACAATGACCCTGAGCAGAGAAGATACTGGGACTTGAATGTTAGGACACTTGTGGTCAAGTCCTAACACTGCTTTGTGATAGCCGTGTGACCTTGGGCAAGTCACCCATTCTGGAACCCCGGATCACCCACTGTAAAATGAGGGGATTGTACTAGATGGTTTCTAAGGTCTCTTCCAGCTCTAATATTCTTTGAGCAGCCCGAAACATGCCTTAGAAGGATAGATAAAATTATTTTAAGGAGCTAAAACAGGAGGCAATAAAGTGGGGTGAGAAGGGGAATTTGGGTCAAACAATCACTTTCTGGTCCTGGATCTGTTTCTAACTAGATAAGAGATCTTGAGCAAGTCACACAAGGATAACTAAACTATTTAGATGGTTTCCAAGGTTCTGTCCAACTCCAGAATCCTATGATTCTAGAGGAAAATTAATCTCTCTATATACTGTTCCTTGAGGGCTTGCATTTGTTTTGTTTCCCTTTAAAGCAAAAGATAAAACAAGCAAGTAGTGGATAGAATGTTGGCCTCAAAGACAGAAAGGTCTGCCTTCAAGTACTACCTCTTAACTTATACTGTCTGTCTGTGTGACTGACCAAGTCACTTGACTTCTCAGTACTCTAGGCAGCTCTCTAAAACTAAGTTGCAGAGAAGATTCAGAAATGCATTGATGATGAATGAACAAACAAACGAATGAATGGATGAATGAGTGAATGAATGAAGGAAAAATCATTTATTAAGAACTATATTCCAAACACTGTGCTAAGCACTAAGGGAGGGATTGAAAAAAATTAGGTAGTCACATCTTTCAATAAGTTCTTACATTCTAATTGGGGGAAACAACACATATGAGAGTTTAGAGACTAAAGTAGTTTCTTCAGGGGGACTTCTCTAAAATAATTAAATCACAGGTCCAGTTCCTGTTTCCTAAAGTAAAAAAAAAAAAGTTGATGACTGAACCTCAAAAAAGTCACCACACCCTAGAGTTTCATGAGAAAATACTAAATATAGTAAACTTTGTACTCTGTCATGGCATACTAGCTCAATATTATGTGGATTTAGTCCACTTTACCACAGGTTAAGTGACATCACCTGAAACTTAATCTAACTAGCAAAAAGCTGACATGATATCATTAGTCTAAAAACATATCTTAATCCTGTCCTATCCAACTGTAGCCACCTTTTATGAATGTGTTCTAATGCTATTTATTGTGGGTCAGTAATTTAAAAAAAATACAACCGTTGATATGTACTTGCTAACATGTGGTTCTTCATAATATTAAAAAATAATTAACAGTGGAAGCCCTTTCTGGAAGTGATTTGGCCCCTCTTTTCCATCTCTAAGCAAGCCTGCTTCATCATTTCATCAAAAGGAGACATATATCTCTGTTGTGATTCTTTTAGCATGTCCTCCAAATCACTTCTAGGCACACAATGTGAAAGAAGAATTGGATATGGATAATTTGAGGGGGGAAATGGTTGTAATTATAGGACAATTTAGGCCAGCATCCATATCAGTACTTCAGTGGGCCTGGTCAACTGCAAATGTAGATACCATAAGCACAGTTTTACTCGAAGGAAGGGCTTCAGAATATTATTCTACATTTTTAATTGTCCTGGTTTTTTAAGACAGCTACTGAAGGACATGGAGTCAGAAAGCTTGGGCTCAAATTCCACCTCTCTGTCACCATGGACCAGTCGTTAAAATCCATGAGCCTCAGTTTCCTCATCTGTAAAATGGATATTAATGATACTAGTAGTACCTACCTCACAGGGTTGTTGTGAGGCTCAAATGAAATAATGTATGTAAATTGCTCTGCAAACTTTAAAGTGCTATATAAATGTTATTTTTTTCAATCATCTGATGAGGCCAATTCACAAAGGAATAAGATTCTTGTATTCTTTGCCCTCACCAGATTGCAACCCAACCCATGCTTTAACAAATGAGTTCTGTTGGTAATAAAAAGTAGCCAAAAGAGTGTAGCTAGATCTACATAAATACATCTCCACCAAGCAAACCATTTAAACAGAATGCCCCACAGATAGTGAGTTAGGAACCTCATTTTACTATTAGAAAAACAATGTATTATCATCATTAAAGCTCGTTTGTCCATTTTACACGATGAAATGATCTTTTCACATAATTTGTCCAGCTCTTCATAATAATATTTAAGGAAAAAGTCATTATTATAAATTGATTTGATATATACAATAAAGTCTGCTCCTCCTGTCCCTTCCCCCATTTCCCAACCTTTTGTAATATTCTGGGATTGAAAGCCTTAAGGATGTTCGAGAAATATTACCAATCTACATGTTGTTCTGTGGCTGATCAATATTCAGTACTAATGTATGGAAAATATATTGGTAGTCCCTGGCTTCACTGTGACACTACAGACAAATTAATTATTGCATTCTCTATCCACCATAACTCTCCTTGTGCTCCTCTGCTCTGCATGCCAATTAGAATGAGATCAGAAATTCTCTTTCTTTCCTTCCTGTGTTTTTCTGACCATGCCCATCACCAGTATTTGAAGGAATGTCTATTGTAAACTAACCCAGCCTCTTGTTATAATGATTACATATTCTTGTATTCTTAAGTGTTTCTATGTTTTAATACTCGGCTGTTTTCTCTACCTCTTCTTGTCAAGTTCTTGCCATGCATGAAAATGTTCTCAAGTGTCCTACACCAGGCTGCACAGGGCGCGGGCACGTAAATAGCAACAGGAACTCTCACCGAAGGTAAGCAAAGCATTCTGGGACTTGATGTTAGAGGGATAAAAGCTTCCCAATGGCAGCATTCCTGGTGAACCCTTCCAAGGGTGTGTGCTTCCTGAGGCACTTCCCTCTCTTACAGAAGGTGACAGATGGTCCTTGGTGTGCTGTTTATAAAGAATTAAGAGTATGTTCACATATTGCATGGGGAAGACAAATGCATATGTTCCCTCTTTTTGCAGGTTGGGTTGAGTTCTGTATCCCTTCCTCAGGTTCCATCTGATAGCTCAGATCCAATTATCTTACAAGTGTAATTCAGATTCTTTTCCTCTGGATTAATTCCTTTGCATTTGTTCACCTTGGAAGACATCTGACACTTTTTAGCTCACTGCCTCTGCACTGAGAAATTTTTCTGAAGTTTCTCCCCCCACCCCCGCCCCAACTCAGCTTTGGCAGTGTTAATGAAAACCTGAGTTTTGAGGAATGCACTGTTCATTCCATTTTCAGGATGATTTATCAAAGAATGAAATGAAACTGATGCCAAAACCTATACCTGAGGGACTGATATATGAATATTTACTTCTTCATTCAGAGTAGTGCCAATATAACCCCATCCTTTCTACTATAGTTAACCAGTATTCCAACCCCTCTTAGAGTATAAGCTCCTTGAGGGTAGGGGTCATGTTTTATACTATGTATTACCTGCAGAAGAGAACAAAAGTCCCTACAAACAGTAGGTGCTTAATAAATATTACTTGTATTGAACTGTATTGTCTCAAACAGCTTAGCATAATGCGATCAGTGGTTCCCAGGAAGGTGTAGTCCTTGGCACTACTGGAAAAGCCAAAGCATTCAGCCTCTAATATAAAGCTAGTAAGAGAAGTGAGGAAAGAGCTTCTGGTTAGTAGACAATTGCCCTATTTAATTCCAGTTTTCAAAAAATTAACATATAATACACAAAAATCATACCAAACATAATGTAATCTTCCTTAGATGATTCAGAAAGCATTTCATTATTCTCAGAGGCACAGAACCATTATTCTGTACATAATTTATCACTATCCTATAAATGTATAGAAAAACTGATTCATGGAGACATTCTGTTAATGAATGCCAGGGAAACCAGGATCTTTTGCTGGAGCCCTATTTCAAAATAAAACAAAACTTAAAACAGGTTCAACATTTTTCTTCTGCACAAATTCTGGCTTTCTTTCTTGTCCTAGTCAGTCTTTCTATGTGTTCTAAAACCATTCCTAACAATGACTCGATGTGAACTGCCTTTATATCAGAGGCTGAGGAGACCCTAGAAGAATTTCCCACTATTGGATGCTCCCAGATTTTCCTGATATCACACAGGATTATGGGCTTTTCATAAATGAAGAGCACTGCTAAAAGTTTTACTTTGCTTTCATTTTTTTTTGTCCACCTGTATTGCTTTGGTTATGTGACCTGAGTTATTATAACCCAGAACCCAGACTATCAGAGATTTGCCAGGATAAATATTTCTGAAGCAGAAATCTAGAGAGGCAGATGGAATATAGTAGAAAGAACACAGCATTTGGCTGCAAAGGACCTAAATTCAAATCCAACTCCCTCATTTGCTACCTGCATGATACTGGGCAAGATCCTGACCATAAATGAGAGGGCTGACTAGTCTAAGTCCAAGTCCTTGCCAGCACCCCCTCCCATGTTCCCATGTCAATGTGCAGTGTAGCTCTTGTATTTAAAGTTCAGGTGATGAGGCTGACAGTACCTTTTCTTTCATATTTGCATAGCATGATAACACACCTAAAGGTTATAGCATGTAACTCAGGCACCAAAATATTATACAGAATGAGCTCAAATGAACAGGACACAAAAGATGCAGCGTCAGTCATGAAAACAAGGCACCTGTAAATATCGAGGCTTGGTGGCAATTGAATGTCAATCTTAGATCCCCTCACCATTTTTATTTCCATTCATGTGGAGACCACTAAAGAGATTTAGCCAGAAAGGCATATAACAGACTATGATGGCAAGCAAAAGAATTGTTTCTAGTACCAGCTGACAGATTTTTACAGTTTCAACTAAGAGCTCCATCTGCTGGTACCAGCTCATTTGTCTCCACACTTGGGAAACTTGGAAATTTGTCCCCAAAGGGCCCTGTTATGGTCTCATTTCCAAAATCATTGAGTATCACGGAATAGAATTGGGATTAAAAATTCCAATTTAACTACATCTCATGTTATCTGGATTAGGAAAAAAAAATTTAACAACTCCAATTCAGATGCATTCAGGTTATCTTTGCCCTCCAATAATATTTACTCATTAAATGTTCACACATGTGAACAGCAGCAGTCTCACAGATTAGAAACAAACTCAGCAGTGTTAACTATTTCACTAACAAATGAGCAAGCAAGAAAAATATAACCTACCTCCCTAAGTCAAGGTCTAGAGAGAAGAAACATCTGTGACCACCTGGACACTTCTTTCACCTTTTCAGTCAGTACCCCATGGGGCTGACCAAGGAGAAGGTGGAAGATGGTAATTGGATTGGTGTGTTGTGAAACCGAGACAAAACAATTAAATCCCCTTTCTATAATTGCAGCCTCTCCGGATGCCCTATTGCTGCAGCGGAAAAACTGGCGAAAGCTCAAGAAAAACACCAGAGCTGTGATGTGTCAAAATCCAACCAGGCGTCAGATCGAGTTTTAAGGTATTAAATTTCTTCAAGTGATAGATGTGAGGCTTAAAACCAGCATTCCCTTAAAATGATTAAAAACCAGTTGCTTAGCTCTCTTAGGTACTGTTAGGGATCATTTATCAATGAAAAATGGTTAGTGAGGCAGCTTGCGATAATGGAAAAATCTTTGGAGCTGCAGTCAAATGACTCAGATTCAAATTCAGGATCTTTGAGTGGATAGGTAACATGGAAGAGTCATGTAAGCACTCTAACCCTCAGCTTCCTAAAGCTCAGGTCTGACTAACCATGTCACTCCTATGCTCAAAAAGTTCCTATTGCCTCTAGCATAAAATACAAAGACTTTTGTCTGATATTTAAAGTCCCTCACAATCTGGCTCCAGTTTACCTTTTCTGGGCTTATTAAACATTTCTCCCTTTCATACACTCTCCATTCTGTCCAAGCCCACCTACCTGCTGTTGCTCAAATATGACAATCTATCTCCCATCCCCATACCTTTGCACAAGCTGTCCCTTATGTCTAGGACACACTTCATTTTCAATTCTCCCTCTTAGGATCCCTGACTTACTTCAAAGGGATTCTGCTTCCTTGCATGAGGATTTTGCCGATCCCTTCAGGTGCTGGTGGCAACCCCACTGCCCCCCCAAAATTGTTCATTTTAATTACTTATATTTGTACACATTGTGTGTCCTGGATAATTAATATCTTTGAGAGAAAGGTCTGTTTAATTTTTGTCTATTGCTAATGCTCACCAAAATACCTAACACAGATTAGATACTAAATGCTTTTTGATTCATTAATTGATCTGGAAAATGATGATAATAATGTTTCTACTACTTAACACGGAGAACTGTTGTGAGAAAAGTGATCTCCCAATTATAAAGAGATGTGTAAAGTTACATCATTAAAGTTGATGTAATATTAAAAAAATGAGACTCCACCATGTTGTAGTCTCAGCTCTGCCACCAACAAATTGTGTGGTCTTAATCAAGTCCCTTCATTTCTCTGGGCCATGGTTTTCTCTTGGGGTCAAATTAGATGATCCTTAAGGATCCCTTCTAGACCATAGTCTATAAATTGCCTAAAGTTCTACAAAAGATGGGAAGAATGGTTTAAAATATCATTCCCAAAGTAAATTTTCTTCAAGTATTTTTTATAAAGTTGTTTTCTATTCAACCTAAGAATGTTAATGCTTTTGACACAATGGTTAATGATACTACTACAATCTTCTACTTAGCCAGGACTTTTTCATACAAAATTCTTTCATGCTTGCTTGCTATCCCTTTTGATCTCCCAAATTTCCCTGTGAGGTAAATAGAAGATAGGTTTTACTATCATATTTTGACAACTGAAGTTGCTACAGCACAGAGATGTGAAGAGCTTTCCTAAGGTCACAAAGCAGGTGGGATTCATAAGGTCTCTAGATTTATAACTCACTAGATCCTACATTTATGAAATTCAGGCAAGTGAGATAATTTTCAGTGGGAGGTTGAGCATTTGTCCCCAAGCCTTAAATAAAACTTCAAAGTTCAACTTAGGTGGCATTTGTCTAGTTTCCTGGCATCCTTTCTCCCCTGCCCACAGGCACCCAGTAAATTACCCAATAGCTGAGACTTTCATTTTTGTCTTCATATCCTCAGCACTTAAATGTAATGCCTAGAACATAGTAGGTATTTAATAAATGCATGCGCTGATTTTTTTATTTTGTTATGCTTCCCTCTGGCTGTCTAAAGACTTCTGCCCTATGTACCAATATTAGCCTTTCCCTCCATCACAACTTAAATTATCTCAGTACAGAGATTTTTGAGTTAAGTATTAAGAATGAAAGGCATCATTAAAAAAAATTCACATTGATGTGTGATCCAACAGACCAACCTTGCCTAGGAGATTTTGCATTTCAAAAAAAGATTCTTGATGATGAAAAAAAAATCAAAGTTGGTAGAATGTGCTTGAGAGAGATTTTTGAGCAGAATTACAGCATCTCATGGTTTGAAGATAACTTAGTAGTCACCTAGGTAGCATAATGGATAGCGTGCTGGGCCTAGAGTCAGAAAGACCTGAAGAGTTCAAATCCAACCTCAGACACTTACATGATGCAGTGGCATTCAGCAAATCATGTAGCCTCAGTTTCCCTCAGTTTTCTCATATAAAATAGGAATAAGAGCACCTACTTCCCAAAAATGTTGCAGTGAAGATCAAATGAGTTAGTATTTGTCAAACACTTGGACCAGTAGTATCTTATACAAAGAAGGCACTATAGAAATGTTAGCTATTATTACTATTATTATCTGCTCCAAACTATACCTGCACAAGTCCTGAATCCTCTACAACACACCTATGCTCGAAGATCTCTGGTGAAAGGGAATCCACTACCTCCTGAGTTAGCCCCTTCAGCATTCATGTAGCACTACCCACTGGGGCCCAAAACAACACAATTCTAATCCCCTCTCAACATGGCAGCCATGCCTTAAAATCCTTGAAAATAGCTCTATCTCTCCTAAATCTCTTCTGCAGGCTTGACATCTCCAGTTCCTTCAGCACATACTCAAATGACATCAGCTCAAGGTCCTTTATCCTTCTGAGTTACCCTTCTTATATAGAAGAGTATCCAGCTCATCATTTTCATGCCCAGAACAGAACAAAATACTATAGATGTGGTCCTACCATACTGTTGGACACTATGGAATCCAAGGTCAAATTAGCTATCTTGACTGCCTTTTGATACTGCCAACTCATATTAAGCTAAAGGTCCACTGGGACATCCAAACCTCTTTTTTTTTTATTTTGAAGTGCTGTCTGGCTATGATTTCCCTATCTTATACATGTGATATTGATTTTTTTAAACCAAAACTAAACTTAACACTTAAAGGGAGATTTCACATTCATCACTAATAAGTTTTAACTTCGTAGATGATTTGGTCTATTGTTCTAGCCTGCCAAGATCATTGTATAGCCCATATACTAACTATCCCCCAGATCCACCACCACACAACCCGCACCCCCTCCCCCCATCCACACACACCCTCACAACATGACCAAAAGCAGTGAGCAAGTTAACATCCACTGTTGAAAGTACACACCTGAGAATACTCAAACATTTCAGTATTTTCTGTCTTGCTGAGCCTCAGTTTCCTTATTTGCAAAATAAAGGGATTGGAGTAGATGGTCTCTAATGATTCTCCAAGTTCCAAGTCAATAATTTTGTGATTCTAGTATCTTAAAGAGTTTCCTTTGGTAATGTTAAATTGCCAGTAATTATATCTTAACTGTTTAATAAAATGACTTCTTATTGAATAAAATCCTCTGCTACTAATATAGCTCACATATCTATAACAGCTTTCCTTACAACAACTCTTTGAAGTAACTAATTCAGCTAATAATAATAATTATAGGTAACGCTTACATAGCACTTTAAGGTTTTTCAAATCACTTTACAAATACTGTCTCATTTTATCCTCACAATAATCTTCTGAAGTAGATGTTATTATCCCCATTCTGAGGAAACTAAGGCAAAAAGAGGTTAAATGACTTACCAAGGCTCACATGGCTAATAAGTATTGGAAACCAGATTTCAAATCAGGTTTTCCTGACTACAAATGCATCACCCAGCTGTATTATCTGTAGTTTACAGATGAGGAAACTGAGGTGACGCTACTGGCCCACAGTCGTATACCTATCACCAGAGGCTGGACTCAAACCCAAGTATTCTGGCTTCAAAACCAGGATTCTCCCCTCTATGCCACACTCTTTTTAAAAGCATGAGCTAAATGTAACATCCCAATATTCAGAAAACCAATTTTTTTCTATGTATGGAATAACTAATGAAGAGTCCTTGCCCAAAAGGAAGCTGAATCAAATATCAATAAAAGAAAAGCCTGTAGCCTCTGATCTCATAAGTTCGATGGCATTTCTGATGGCTGATAAGTGCGCATATTCCTCATCCTGGCCGGGCAGGGGCAGGGGTTGCAGGGGAAATGACAGAAGGCTTTTTTTTTTTTATGGACACACACACACACACACACACACACACACACACACACACACACACACACACACACACACAAAGTACACTTTCTCTTTTTAGAGGCAGGAAATCCCAGGAAAGCCAGGCAGAGATGGTTCCTTGACTAAGAAGAGCAGCTGGCTCTCCAGCAGGCTGTTCTTGTGACTGGGTTAGTAGTCTGGCTCTGGCCTCTGGTGGTACCATCATGTGGTCCCCCTCTCCAGTAGGCAGTATAGGTCAAACTGAACTTCACCTATCTCAAGGATTTTCCCCCTCTTATTCCACACACACAAAAGAAAAAAAAAACAATTTAACTGCTTGAGATAAAATTCCATGGGCCATAATAAGAAAACCTTTATGTGGTTTATCCTAAAGATGAAGTGGAAAGTGTCAAACACGCATATTCAAGTCCCTGAAACTGTTCAGGTATAGTTTGGAATATGTTTTTTGTTATTGCTGACTTTGCACTTACAGCTAAAAGTCATTCATATGATGAAAAATTTAGAGTTGGAAGAGTCCTTAAAAATCATCTAGTTGAACCTCCCTCATTTTACAGATGAGGAAACTGAGGTCCAGAGAAGTTAAATGATTTTGTCCAAGGTCATACAAGTGGTAAGTGCAGAGTGGGGATTTGAACTCAGGTCCTGTGACTCTAAGTTAAGTGTTCCTTTTATCATGCTACCTCTATGACATTATCCTGCCTCTGCCTCTGAATCTAGCCTAGAACTACTCCTCCATCTCCTTCATTGTTTCTCCACTCTTCTTGCTGCAAATGAAGTCTAATAAGGAATAGCATGGAATGTAGACTCACTGTTTTCTCCACCTCCACTCTATCCCCCACACAACTGACATTCCTAAAGTATGACTTCAGTTAAGTCATTTTTCATGTTCAAAAACCTTAATAGGGCCCAGTGCCTGTAGAATTAAGTTCACAACTCTTTGACTTTTAGCTTGATGTTCAAGGATATTCAACTATTTTTTCCCAACCTCTTTTTTCAATCTAATATTGTGTAATGCTAATGTAGTAATGTATGCAACTACCAAAATTATATTATTTCTCTTCCTAGATAGACCCATTCTTTTCCATTTATATGTATTTGCTAACACCATTTCCCCCTTTCTATAACTGCATCCCTCCTCAGTTATATACCTGTCAAAACCCTACCCATCCTTTAGGCCAAGTTCAGACACCACCTCTTCTATAAAGTGTACCTATCTACCCAGCTGAAAGGGAACCAACTGCCATTCCTCTCAAGTACCATAACATTTTATTCATAGCTCATTTAGCAAGAGAGTAAACTGAGATGGTTTTCTATAGACACACAAAATTTTCCTCTGCCTTCATTAGAAAGACATTAGAGCCTAGCCATTTTCAAATTTCACTCATACTACATCATGCTAGCTTTCTCTTACCTTCTCTAAGCCTCAGTTTCCTCACGTGTAAAATGAGGGTAATAATGGCACCTAACCACCCCATGGGTTTTTGTGAGGATCAAAGAAATTAACATCTACAAAGTACTTCACAAACTTAAAGTCCTATGTAGAAATGCTTGTTATCATTATTATCACTGAAGGAATGAATGTAGAAAAACTAAGGCCCACTGTAGCCATATGTCCAAAAGAGAAAACTAATGAGCAAATTCATTAATTGGGATGTTGGTTGCCAACTCTATTTACTTGAATAATATGTTCTGTCTTTTTAATAGACATTAGTGTCTCTTAGTGTCCTCAAATAACTTAAAATGAGTGTTTCAACATTTCAAGGACATGGGAGTTGTTTTATAGACACAGTATTTAATCAAATTCTAGACTATGTGCCTACTATGTACAAGACGCTGTGTTAGATGCTAGGATTACAAAGACATCAAAAAAGACAACCCTGGCCTCAAAAAACTTACATTCTATCTCTACACCTTAGTTGAAAGTCTTTTGTGTGGCTAGGTGGCTCAGTGAATAGAGAACTGGTCCTGGAGTCAGGAGGACCTGAGTTCAAATCCAACTTCAGACACTTAACACAAAAACTAGCCATGTTACCTTGGGCAAGTCACTTAACCCCAATTGCCCTCCAAAAAGAAAAAAAAAATCTTTTAGGAGTGGTTAGTCTCTGGTAACTAGTCCCTCCATATTTAGCTAGTTCAATTCATAAATAGTTTGGTAGGATCTACCTGAGCTTGTGCTACCTAGGTGCACAGCCTTTAAGAAGCTATGGTCACGGGGCAGCCAGGTAGCACAGCGAGTAAGAGCACCGGCTCCAGTGTTGAGAAGACCTGGAGATCGAATCCCGGGCTCAGACACTTAGCACCCACCCAGAAACACCTGGCCATGTAACCTTGAGCAAGTTACTTAACCCCAATTGCTTAGGGGCAGCCAGGTGGCTCAGTGAGTAAGAGCACCGGCTCCAGTGTCAGGATGACCTGAATCAAATCCGGGCTCAGATACTCAGCACCACACCCAGAAATAATAACTGGCCGTGTAACCTTGAGCAAGTTACTTAACCCTGATTGCTTTAAAAAAAGAAGAAGAAGAAGAAGAAGAAGAAGCTATGGTCACCTCCAGGCCATGATGAGACTTGAGAAAAGAGATTTAATGGCATTTACTTTCATAGGCCTGTTAACATTTCACATTTGCATTTTGAGCCTTAATAAGATTTTCATGTACTGATATCTATAATCAGTATGTAGGGACTTAGGTTGGCAGATGGTTAGCCTTCACAAGAGAATTAGATATCAAACCCTAATACATAAATTTGTTTATGGTTTCTTTCTAGCTAAAGCATTTGCCATTTTTAGCTTTAACATTTTTTCCAGACCTGAGATTTTATCATTCCAGCTAAGTAAGGAGTTTTGACCCTTTTTCTGTGATATAGACCCCTTTCCAAGTCTTGTGATAACTATAGATTTCTTCTCAGGAGAATCATTTTAAATGCATAATATCAAATACATAAAATTGTGAAGAAAGCCAATATATTGAAATAGTCTTACACACACACATTTTTGTCTTACGTTCATAGACTCCAAGAACCCTTGAGCTAAAACTTGCCATAGCTTTGGACTTCAAATTTTCTTTTCTAAACTTATGATTTCATCACTGAGAAGACCTCCTAGCATGAAAACTTCCTCCACTGATCAGTCAATCAAGTCAATCAGTCAATCAAGTATTTATTAAACATTTTAAGCATATTCCAAGCACCTGGAATAGGCAGCTACAGTTAAATAGTCCCTGTCCTAAAAGAACTGATATTCTATCTAAGGAAACTCACATCTATACATGTGTACAAATTAGATACAAGGTGATTAAAGGGGAAGGGTTCCAGACACTGTAGGGATGGTGAAAAGTCTCCTACAGAAGGTGGCACTGGACCTGAGTCTTGAAGAAAACTAAGGCTTCCAGGAGTTGGGGGTGAGGAAGGAGTGTGTTCCAGATCTGAAGGAGAAGTACAGAGACGAAGATACTAAGTGAAGGGGCGTGTATAAGGAGCAATGAAAAGACATTTTTGTAGACATTCATAGACATTACTTGTCTAAAACTTGTAGTCTTTGAAAGTTGTATAGGACACTTAGAGGTTAAGTGATTTGCCTTTGGTCACAAAGTCAGTGTATTTCAGAGGTAGGTCATGAATCAAAGTCTTCCTTACTTCAAAAGTGACCTTCTGTCTACTCTGCCAGGCTGACTTAATAGTAATTACATACTTCTGAAAGCAAGAAAAACAATTTAAAAATATTTTGCCTCCCTAGAAACTCTGGATTTTTTTTCTAGAAAAATACTGTAAAAATATTGCTGTATACATCAAAATATCCATAAATACTTTGTTCCTTGAGAAAAAGTGAAGCAAAGTTTCTTAATTGGCTCCAGAATCCTGTGATAAAAAGATTTTTTTGGTGGGGGGGGGAGGTGGCACCTGAGTACTTTCAAAGGTCAGGCAAATTAGGAGAAATATTGAAAGACATATATTAATATTTCTTACTACATATTACCATATCTACACACACAAGCATACATATCCACTAGGTTTTCCATCTAGATGATTCACTAGTCTACATTCATAAGAGTATTTATTTCATTTCCTCTTAATATCTTCTAAGGGAAAAATATTTATTGGCCTACTTAAGATTCACAGAACTTCTAGATCTGTTTCTGATTCCTAACCAAAGTAAATTAATTGATATAGAAATCTCCCCACCTTTTCATATCTTCTTCATTCCTACCCAACTTCTACAAAGAATAACAATTAAAGAAACAATGGATGAATTGTAAACATATTTAATGGGAGTTACTTTTGAACTCAGGGCAGCTAGGTGATGCAGTAGATACAACGCTGGGTTTAGAGTTAGGAAGACACCATTTCTTTAGTTCAAATCTGGCCTGAGACATTTACTACCTGTGTGACCCCATGCAAGTCACTTAACACTGTTTTCTTCAGTTTCCTCATCTATAAAATGAGCTGGAGAAGCAAATGGCAAACCACTTCAGTATCTTTGCCAAGAAAATCACAAATGGGATCATGGAGAATCAGACATGACTGAAAACCTGAACTGAACTTCTGAACTCAGATGTAGTTGCTTTTAGATAGGGAATCTATTTGGCACTATTAAGTAATGTTTAGTTATGACTTGGGAAAATATGCAGTTTTTTTTTCTTATAAAGCAAAACTGTAAATATAGAGATAGGTTGCTAAGAGTATAATAGTTTGTTAAGAGTATCTGCTTTTCATACAAATTGTGACCAAAACACATGCACAATAACACGAACTTTCTATATCTTTTATGTTTCAGGCCGATGTGCTTCGTAAAGCAACTAGAGATCCCTCAATATGGCTACAGAAACAATGTCCCCACAACCACACCTCGCTCCAACTTGGCCAAGGAACTAGAGAAATATTCCAAGACGTCGTTTGAATATAACACTTACGACAATCATACTTATGGCAAGAGAGCCATAGCCCCCAAGGTGCAAACCAGGGATATATCCCCCAAAGGATATGATGGTAGGAGGTGCACACTCTTATACATGAGAGACAAGTTTGCCATTAATAATGTTGTTATTGTATATATCAGTTGCCTTCAAATAAGGCTCATGTTTGTGGTCATTCAGCACTTGCCAAAGCGCCACCACATTGGCACCATGACACCATGTATTTGAACCCCCCAAAAGTTCACACAGGTATGGGTGAATTGGCCCCACTAGATGGTTAGGGAGAGCAAGGAGGGTTTTTTCTCTCTACACCTCCAGAGTGCCACAACCTTGGAGCTTGCAGAGAGTTCAGGAAAGAATCAGGATGATTATTTTGCCTGGTTTTTGTAAAAGACCTCTTAGTTCAACCTTTAGTCCAAGTAAGATCTTTAGTTTAGTGTCCTGGGGGATCTGGTGCATGTGCCAGCACCATCAGCTTGTTCAGATGGCTTCTTTCTACATGGAAGATACTAGGAGAGATAGCTTCTGGGAAAATCCTGATGATGTATAAGGGAAGTACCTCTGAGACACTGTGAAGCATGCATGAACATTCTGAAACTGGTTCTAGTTGGCCAATCAATGTAGCTAGTACTGCCTTTTCCTATTGGCTGCACAGCCAGAACTGTCAGTATCATCAGAAAAATAGGTAAATAAGAACCCTGGACTTGGAGTCAAAAAGACATGGACTCAAATCCCACTTCAGACATTTCCTCCCTTTGTGACCTTAGGGCAAGTCAGATAACCTCTCTGTTTGTCTCCTACCATGTAAAACGGGTATAATAATAGCACCTACCACACAAAGTTGTTGTGAGGATGAAATGAGATAATGTGTATAGTGCTCTGCAAACCTTAAAGCACTATGTAAGTGATATTATTATTACTGCTAATAACAATAATAAGAAGTTTCCTCCCTATGATATATCATAGCCAATCCAAACCAGTTATAGAATGTCCATGTACTTTCCACAGTGCCTTTAAGACACTCCCCTTACATAACATCACAATTCTCCTTGAAGCCATCTCCTCAGTATCTTCCACATAAAAAGACACCCTCTGAACAAGCTGATAGGGTCTGCGCATGCGCCAGACTCCCATGATACTAGCAACGTCCCAAGATATGTAGAATCAACAGAAAACTACGGAAACCATAGTAACGAGACAGATAATATGGGGACAGTGATAAGGCACACTTTGGAGACATAGCAGTCACACCTACTGTGTTCTCGGCTTCTTTGAAAACCCAACTGTTCCACCCAATGCCTTTCCAAAAACTCAAGAATCATATGCTTGCTTTCTGGAAAGGAGGGGAAAAGCAGGATATAATGTATCTGCTGTCTCGCGATAGAACTGTTTCATTTGCTTCTTTCCTATTTCCTACTTCTAAGCTAGAGAGATCATGAATATGATGGTAGGTGGGAATAAAAAAAGAAATTTCAATACAGTAATACAAAATAATACAATCTAGCAGAAAACAATATCCATGGGCTTTAGAAGAAAATAGGTATTCCTACAATCCATATTTTGAATCCATTGACAAAAGCTTCCAAAAATTTTTATTAGGCTAATTCATCTTATTATTAATTTGGTAAATAGTTGTTTTAACGGGGTAGTAGATTAAAGGCCCATTTTTTCTAACCATATTCTCCTATAAATTCCTACATGAGCCACTTATTGACAAGTTTTGATAAAATATGACTTGAGGTATAAAAGTCTTTGCTTATTTAAAAAATCTTCTCCACATTCTAGAACAGAGGGGAGGAGAGAGAAACTATTTTACAATCTGTCCACTATTTGAAAAATGTCTAATTAAAAGTCCCATATACTTAAGTTTCAATTGGAGTGCTCAGGGAATGAGTTCTAATAAACTGAATTTTTAAAAAAATACATCTGAAATCCATTTTAGTTGTTGTCAATGACTCCAAAATGTATTAGACCACTTTCTTACTTTTCTTTGCCCATCATTCTGAATATCAGTTCTCAGTTCATAAAACTATAGTTACAGAAAACGATGGTTTTAGGAGATTAGCTTGAATGTGTATTGGCTCTAAAAAATACCTAAGAGCTGGTTCTCTGAATAAATTACTGATTATGGGATGTACTGCTACGATTTTCCCTTTCCCCCAGAAGTAGAGGACCTAAATAAGACTACACATAGCTGGGAGTTCTGGTTAATTGAGTTCCCCTGGTTTTTAACTTTGAGCAACCTTTCTATTAGGTGTTCATTTTACCTTATGTGATTTTTTTTCCATTTTAAGATGAATTTCTTGCACCCATGGCTAAACTGTACCTTTATAATGAGAGAAGGAAAACCTGGGTTAATTTGTAGTCAATGAAAAAATGAAGATAAAAGTGAATTTTTTCACAACAGATGTTACTATGCTCAAATCATTACTATCACACTCAATTCAGAGCCTCATGCCATGGCAGAGTATCCACTGTCAGAAAGCTATGCACAACATGGACCTCAGTCAGTCAACAAGATTTTATTGGTTGTTTAAAAAGTTAGTACCACTGTCCTTGACAGGTAGTTGGGATGTACATATTAAAACATAAATAACTTTCTCATCATTCATCATGAAAAACATAATTTAATCCTGCATTTTGAAGAGGGTAAGAAAGCACTAGAAAGAGTCTTTGCTAAGAATCAAATTGCTTGACTTACATAGTCAGTTGGATTTAAGATTAACTACTACTGGATATTGTTTTTAAAATGTAATCATTTTCTAGGGAGTTGCTCCATTCTCCGAAAATGTCCTTCCCTGAGTCCTTAATTTAATGAGACAATAAATGAAGAGACATCTTGCACATCATAGGAATTTAATAAGTATTTGTTGAATTGAATTGAATAAATGCTATCATAGGATTTAGAACTGGAAGGAGACTTAGCAATCACCTATTTCAACCCTCTCGTTTTTCTAATGAGAAACCCAAATCCTAGAGATGGAATGATATGCTCAAGCTCACAAAGATAGTAAATGGCAGGGCCAGGATTTGAACTTAGGCCTTCTATCTTCAAATCTAATTACTTTTTTACTATATTGAATATAATGGATTTTGTATCTTTTTAAGAAGGATGGCAAAATAGAGCATTTAAAAGGAGTAGTAGGAATTAAGCAACTAAAGACAGTGGTGATGAAAACAAATATTCTCATAAAAAGTACCATCATGCCCTTTACAATGCTAGTTCAGGTGGTGGCATGAAGACCTATGCTGTAATATTACAGGCCAACTAAGTTACATCAGGTTTGTAATATAAATGGAAACATTTGGAAAGGACGTGATTTAATCCTTGGCGTATCCAAATCTATATAATTGTAAGAAATGTTGTAAGTTTCTACCAAACTCAAAGCTGTATGACATATCACTCTATCCCCCACCCTTAAGTATCAATCTCTCTTTATCCACTGGCTCCTTCCTTACTATTTACAAACATGCCTAGAACTTCCCCATCCTTCAAAACCTTAACTTGATCTCACCATCTCCTCAAGCTACTGTTCTATTTCTCCTCCCTTTCACAGACAAACTGGAGGGGGCTAGGAGGATTGTGAGTGGGGCAGGGGGAGCTACCAATATATTCCTTGCCTCCATTTTCTCACCTTGCCTTCATTTCTTAACTTTGTAGCAATTTGTCTTCTAAATTCATCATTAAACCAAAAATGCTCTCTTCAAGGTTATTAACAAACTATTGACTCTCAGATCTGATGGGGTTTTTTTTTTCAATCTTTTTCCTTCCTTACCCTCTGCTTCATTTGATACTTTTGACTAACCCTCCTTCTAGAAACCCTCTTTCCCTGTGTTTTCATTACATCACTCACTCTTGATTTTTATATTAATGTAAAAAGCGTCTTCCTTTCAGTGTCCAATGAAGGATCATCAGCCTTGCCTATCACTTAACATATAGCAGTGCCTGTCTTCTCTGTGTACATACTCTTTAGTAATCTCTTTAAGTTTACCTCTAGGTAGAAACCACCAATATCTATATATCCAGCCCCAGTTTCTCTTCTGAATTCTAAGTTTATATCACCAACTTCCTATTAGACATCTCCGCCTGGAAATGACATGTCCAAAATGAATTTATTATTTCTTCCTTTCCCCCCCCGCAAAAAAAAAAAAAAACTGTCCCTCTTCTTCCTAATTTTTTTATTTCCATTGAAGGCACACCACTAATCCTTCTAGTTATACAGGTTGCTTAAGTTTTTTAACCTTTATTTCTATTCACCCTTCTCTCTGGCTGTCTATCACTTCTATTTCATTCATTCAGCTTGCGTTCTTTCATGTTTCCAGAATCAAAAAGTCACAAAGTTAGAAGGAACCTAAGAGATTATTTGATCCAGTTCCACTGGCTTCCTTTATTTTCCACTTATGTTCATATTTTCGTTTTCCTGACCTTCCTAGCTCAAAAGCCTGAAGTCAATGTATGGAGGAGGCTTTGGAGTCAGAGGACCTAGGTTAATTATTTAAGCTCTATGGGCCTCAATTTCCCCATCTGTAAGATAAAGGGTTTGATTCATTGACTTTTAAGTTAACTATGAATCTAGATCCTCAAACTGTTGTGAAAAAGCAATGGACTTGGGAGTCACACAATTCAAAGTCAAATCATGGCTTTGCCACTTATTTACCTCCTTGACCTTAGATTAAGTCACCTAACCACACAAAGTCTAAATTCCCTCATCTATAAAATCTATAAAATGAAGGAGTTAAACTGGATTATTTCTGAAATTCTTTGAAGTTTTATGTCCATAATTACATGATTCTGTTATCTTTTACATCTTCCTTTTCTTCTTCTTTCGCATCTATGAGCCTGCATAACTCTGAAATTCACCTCTTTTTCTGTTCCTAACATCACCTTAGTTACAATACTACTCTGCTCAGTCCTAGATTCCTACAATTCTCTGATAGCTGGTCTTTCTGCTTCCAGTTTCCCTATGTTTCATGTTACACCTACTGCTCTAATGAATCTTCCTATACCACTGCTTTCATAAGGTCAGTCTCCTTGTTACACTTCCTAATTCATTTATATA
This sequence comes from Petaurus breviceps papuanus, assembly GCF_028583685.1. Lineage (NCBI taxonomy): Eukaryota > Metazoa > Chordata > Mammalia > Diprotodontia > Petauridae > Petaurus > Petaurus breviceps. The sequence continues at coordinate 2,451,417 of NW_027187246.1, forward strand.
TGTCCATATGTACCATTTGAGCCTTCCTACCTTACTGATTTTACCCATTCTCTTTCCCCTACCTAGAATCTTCTCTCCCCCTTTCTCTACTATCTATCCTTCAAATTCTATCCCAAATACCACCTCTTCTGTGGAGTTTCTCTGAAAGTTCTAGACATGTTCACTTTTCCCTTATCTTATTATGTATAATTTTCTGTACCATACAATAAATGTCTTAATAATTATCCTATTCCTTTATCTATAATATAAAATTTAGTGATTTATTGTAAGTTGTCTCAGTTAATTGCTTCATATGTTTATGTCTAGTCTCCCATACTAGATAGATTGTAAGCTCCTTGAGGGTAGGGTCTGTCTTCTACTGTATCACATAATGCATACTGCAATGCTGAACCTATCAGAGTTACTCTAGAAATACTCTGTGATTAGTTCACCGAAGTAGGTCATACAAATGGATGCATCTCTATCCCATAGGTAATTTGTGGGGAAAACTCCTTTCAAAAAAGTCTTATCTTTTCCAGGGAAGAATTTCTCTTCAAAACTGCAGTTTGCTTGGAGAGCTTGCTACAATACAAAAATACAGTCCTATTTCAAATGTCCAGATCCAATAGAGCCAATAGCATGTGTGAAGAGCCTGAGATAATCTACATAAATCATTTGATCATAGTTTGTAGCTAAAAGGGATCCTAGGGGTCATCTGGTCCAATCTTGTCTGAGGAAACGGAGTGTTTAATACTTACTAGTGGGGGGACTCTGAGCAAAGCACTTAACATCTCTCAGGCAGAATTTGAATCAAGGTCTTCCTGTTTCTAAGATCAGCACTTTAATAATTATACCCATGGAGCATGGGGTCTCTTCCCAAAGCTGTGTACTCAGAGTAAGAGCCATGGCGGGGGCGACGATCAGCACTTGAATATATATACCCGTGGTGCATGGGGTCTCTTCCCAAAATCATGTAACACAAGCCAACGAGTGGGGAAGAGCGGCGGTTAGGGAATGAA
>NW_027187246.1:2452514-2458229 GCF_028583685.1 Petaurus breviceps papuanus
GGGGGGGGGGGGGGGGGGGGGGGGGGGGGGGGGGAGGGGAGGGAGGATTAAGTTTTTCTCTCACTTTAGCTTGCTGAACCCACCCTGGAAGAAAACTCTGGGGAAATCACTAAGACAAAGCTTAGGCATGTTTATGTCTAAAGTTTCCCCAAAGTGCGAGTACAGGGTACTTTCCATGTTCAAAAGAAACAGCAGTCAGGCAGCTAGGTGGCAGAGCAGATAAGAGTGTTGTACTTGTAGTCAGGAAGACCCCAGTTCAAATGCAGCATCAGACACCAGCTGACTGACTCTGGGTTAAGTCACTTAACTGCTGTCTGTCTCAATTTCTTCATCTACAAAGTGTGCATAATAATAGCAGCTACCTCTCAGAATTGTTTAGAGGATAAAGTAAAATAATATTTGTAAATTGATTTGCTAACCTTACAATGCTTTATTATTATTTGTTTTGTTGTTGTTATTATTTCCTCTACCATGGAAAATTTATAATATATAAAAAAAAACTCAAAGGTACGTGCATAAAGAAATACAGAAACAAAACATCTTAAATAGCCTATTCTACTTATTATACACTCCACGAAGGTAAAGACAACTTCATGGGATTATTGAACAGATATTTTCATTCACATTCACCTCAGTCCTACATTGGAGAAACTCTGGGTCTAAAGCAAATTAGAGTAGCCTGCCTAATACAATTTTAATACATTCTAGCTCTTTATTCTCTTACTTTGGGGTCTGATTTTCATACAGATTTGTATTTGTAAGAACATAGCAATGCATTTGCTTCAGAAATCTAGTATATAGTAATCATCAGAAGAAGGATGTCTTTAGAATCCTAGGACTATGGACTTTGAGCTAGAAGGAACATTAAAGGAGATCGGAGGAGTCAATAACAAATGCCAGCAAGGCTCTTGCAGACTTTAGAAACTAAGTAAAAAGATTTCGGATTCAATAAGTATTTTTTAACCTTTATATACAGCTAGCCGTGAGAAACATCGTGGCTAGCTATGTCATGGCTAGCATAATGCTTGGTATCAGGACACAATGCATTCAAGCCCTGCCACTGACACATTCCAGCAGTTCGACCTTAAGCAAGACCCTAAGCACCTCAGGCAACTCTCTAAGACTTTACATCACATACAAGTTGTTGATCTTCATTGGTTGGAGGGAGTTTCCATATCATTAAAAACACATTTCTAGACCAAAACTAAAAACACACCACTAGCATACCTTGCTACTCAGACATTTCCCTAGGTTATTGTTCCTTCTTGCCCCCTAGTTAAGGGATGAGTATATTTGAGAGCAGAGTATTCTCCAAATAATTTCTTTTCCCATACAGTGCACTGCTGTGGCTATCAAAAGCAATAGGAGACTTCTAAAGGCTTGTTAAGAATAAGTTAAGCCAAGCATTCTGCCACAAGCCTATAGTCCCAGTTACTGGCAGATCTCGAGTTTCTGACTTCTGAGCTGCAGTGGGCCAGGTCAATCTGATGTCTACACTAATTTTGGCATTAATATGGTCAACCCCAGTGGGGAGGAGAGGGAACTAGAGTGCCTAAAAAGGGGTAAACTGGCCCAGGTCACAATTCCTGCCATTTTGCAGTGGGATCAGCCCACAAATACCCCCATAATGCTAGCCTAGGTGAGAGGGGGAGACAAGTGAAGGAAGGAAGGAAGGACAAGAAAGAAAGAAGGAAGGATTTGAAAGGAAGAACAAAGGAAGGAAAGAAAGAAGAAAGAGAGCAAGGAAGAAAGGCAAGCAGGAAGGAAGGAAGAAAGGAAGGGAAGACAAAGAAAGATAGAAAGAGATGGAGGAATGGCAGATCAAAAGGAACCTTGGAGGTATAGTCCAAGCTGTTCGTTGGATAGATGAAGACACAGTACAGAGAGTAGAAGTGATTTGCATTTTCCCTAGCTGCTAGAACTCCGTTGTATACATAGTAGGAATGAATGGATGGATGTGCATTGTTGGCGTTAGACAGCATCAATGATTTTATTTGCTGAAAGTAAATGGCAGTATGTTTTAGTCACTATTAAAACCTTTTGAATTGCTCTTACTTAGTCTTCTCAAAACTTCAAGTGGGGGGATTATGTCAGCACTAGCAGAAGTCAAAAGGAACAACTTTCTCACATAATTCTGACCTCATCAGTCTCATCCTGCTTTAATAATAAATAATATACCAGATTTGGGGTTGGTCAGGAAAGGGTGATCTTTTGAATAAAAATAGCAAATGTCAAATTACTAGTACTATTGCTAATGTTGCTTTAAGTGGCTTACAAATAGAAGATTAATAAAAGGACTTTAATCTGCTTATATATTTAAAAGCATAGAAATGTCCCCTTATTTTAAAGAATGGATGAACGAAAAATCATTTATGTGCCCTTACTATGTGTCAAGTACCATGCACAAAACTAAAAACGATCATTTCAATTTAGTGTACATGGTACATATTTTTCCAGTATAACTATTGTCACATTTGATTGATTTGGGGTTTTGAAATTCTTTCTGCTCCAGTAAGCTATTGGCAATCTAATTACCTGTTCACAATGGGCAGGAGAGTCTAAGTTCTATGGACTAACCCCAGGTAATAAGCAGTGTCAATGAAAATGGTAGTGTTCTCAGGAAAATTTCAGACCTAGACTTACTTTGGTTTGCTGTATTTTTTAATGATTACTCTAAGTTGCTGATAATTTTTTTCAAAGTAGTAATCCAAATAATATGATAAAAGCACCTTACAAGTATTCAAGATTACTCAAACACTCTCATTGAAGGGCATCTGGAAGGTAATGGAAAGATCACAGGCTGAGATGTCAGAAGCCCTGTTTTCTCTTTCTGGCTCTGCCACATTAGTCTTATGATCCTGAGCAAATCATATGACCTCTCTGAGCCTCAGTTTCTTCATCTGTATAATAGAAAGAATAACTTCTTCTCTGCCTACCTCAGAGTCTTAAGCCTCTGATGAGATGAAGGATGGAAAAGTGCTCTAAAATCTATTGCCATGTACAAATACAAAATATTATAATGATAAATGAAGGGCTTATTTTCCTTCAGAGATAACATATTCTTTGTACTTATAAAATACATAGCAACACCGAACTCATGTGATTTGATTGTTCAGAAGATCTCCTAAGACAAATGTGGCCTTCACATAAAACTGAAGTATGTATAGATTTCATTTTGTCTAAAATAATATTTGTTAAGCAACTCCTGTTTGCAGAACAACACTATATTAAATGTTAGGGGAAGAAACAAAGATAAGAAATAGTTCTTGCTCACGTGAAACTTATAGAGTACCTCGTAGAGAAATGATATAAAATCAGAGGACTATAATGTACAATATTATATGCTGTATGCATTAGAGTTATATAACTAGAGTTTTGTGTGTCCTTTGCACTTTTTTTGAAGCAAAATGAATGCAATCCTTTTTATTGTCTCTCTTTTTAAAAAAGGCAAATTATTATTTATTTGACTTAGATTTTTTTCTTTGAGGTCAATGGCCCCAGTAGAAATCAAGTTCCCTTACCCTCTCTTAAGTAAGTTAATATTATGCAATTCATTTCCCATGATTAAACTGCTCAACAAAGTAGTTTTTCACTGATGTGCAAAAGTCAGCTTCAGTCCCCTGGGACTAACCTAACCTGCAAATGAATTGAGTCTGTATTCATAAGGCATAACTCTACTTTGAAAAACAAACTATGAAGCCACGTTAAGTGGTCACAGCCTTGATGACTCATCTGTTACATAAAGCACAAATGCTGTTTCTGTACCAGTGACAATAGAGGCTCATTGTTTCTATATTCTTCCAGATTGTACCTACAGTGGCACCAGTCTGGGATGGGAGGAAGGAATTCGTTCCCAGTCTCTCAATATTCCTAGTTATCCTGTATTTCCCAATTGAGATGGGGTTTCATGAGGAGGCATTCAGCATGGGGGCCCCTACTTATATATCCCCCCCATGGTTCCATATTGACCTGGGACCATGTACTACCTGGTTATCATTTTTGTGGCTTTATCTTAGGAGTACCTGAACCAGATATTCTGAATAAGAGGTCCTACCTATTTCAGAACTTTAATAGCTTTGTGGAGAAAAGTAGAAAAAGTACTGGATTTGGTGTCAAAAAGATCTGAGCTCAGATCCCAAGTATAACATTTACTAGTTGGGTGACCCCAGGCAAGTGGCTTAACCTCTCAGAGAGCCTCAGCATCTTGAGAATGGAAAGCAATAATACCCATAGTACCTTCCTCATAGGGAAGAGTTTATTACTTTAATTTAGTCATCTATAGTATGACATTATATACATGTATGTATGTGGACATGTGTAGATATACATGTACTACTTAAAGATACCTATAAACATATATGTGTGTATAGCCTGAAATAAAAGATGTATAAGAACACTGAAGTCCAGACTCAAATGTCATACACACAGCAGAAATGAAACCAGAATTAGACCCAGACTCAGAATCTCTGAACTGAAAGGGACCTCAGATGCCTTTCCTCTAAATTCAAATCCTTCTATTCCCTCACTTAACTATACTAGTGGTCTCTCTCCAGCTTAACCTAGACCAGTGTTTTCTCTCATATCATTTTCTTTCCAAAGCCCTTTGATTTTGAATTATTCAGCATGTGTAATGAGTAGAATGTCAGTCTGGAAATTAAGACTGGGCAATCTTGATTTCAGGTCCTACTTTTGACATATAGTGTCTGTATGACATGGGCAAATCACTTAACTTCCTAGTTACCTCATCTAGGCAACTATCTAAGACTAAGTTTCTATACAGAAAGTACAGAACCAAATTATACAGACAGTACAGAACCTTAATAACTACATTAAATAACTTAAACTGCACCAAGACTTTGGGGACATACACACATATATGTGAAGAGGCAACATAGCATAGCAGATAGACAGCCAGCCTCAGAGACAATAAGACCTCAGTTAGATTCTACCTCCAGTGATACTGCCTGTGTGACACCAGGAAATCATTTGACTTCTCAGTCCTAAAGTAACTCACATTATGACTATAAGTTGCTTTAAAAAGTGCTGATATACATTGGTAGAGCAAGTTCTTCAACTGGAGTTCCTTATGATATAAATCATATGTCTGGTGCCTGGTACACAGTAGGTACTTAATAAATGTTTATTGATTTATTGATTAATAACATAGAAGGGCATATCTAGCTGTCATTGTTTAGTCTTTTCAGTCATGTCTGACTGTGACTTCATTTGGGGTTTTCTTGGCAGAGATACTGAAGTGATTTGCCATTTCCTTCTGCATCTCATTTTACAGATGAGGAAACTGAGGCAAACAGGCTTAAGTGATTTTCCAAGGGTCACACAGCTAGTAAGTGTCTGAGGCAAGATTTGACCTCAGGAAGTTGAGTCTTCCTGACTCAGATCTGGTACTCTATCCACTGCATGACTCTGATAATGAAATTCTATACCATGTTTTAAAAATTAAAAGATAGCACCTATTTAGTATAAAAACAAATCTTGTCACAATAATACCTTGACATTACAGCCTTAATCCTAATAATTCAAGGGCATTTTTCCCACTGAATCAACAAATTTTATTTATTTCAATTCTCACTTTACACTGAGAAATACCAAAGGGCAGGACTATTGGATTGCCCTTCCTTAGAGTGGCAGTCCTTTTTGTTACATACCCATAGTTCATTCTAGTTTCTTCTCTCTCTCTCTCTCTCTCTCTCTCTC
>NW_027187246.1:2458329-2555645 GCF_028583685.1 Petaurus breviceps papuanus
TCTCTCTCTCTGTCTCTGTCTCTGTCTCTGTCTCTGTCTCTCTCTCCCTTCTCTCTCTCTTTTTTTTTCTCCTGTCTTCTTTTCAATAACAAATGCACCCTTCCCCACAGTAGACACATTAATAATGGCCTAAAGGACATGAAGGGGACTGTACAGGTGGCCACGTTCCAGTCCAAAGCTCTGACAGCAAGAAGCAGGCCTGGCTGTGGGCAAAACTGGAAAGGACACAAATCCTTAGTCAATACTGTCTCTTGTCAGTACCCTCTGCCTTCACCAGGTGTTTAATATGTTTGTATGCCCTCTCCATGACTCCTGTCACATAAGAAAACTCATTCACCCTAAAATGTTAGAGATTGAATATGGTATCCCTCCCATGATGATAAGATCAGATAACACTGAACACAAATTAATAAAATTCTAATGATGGGTATTCAGGAATAAGAGGGGGGAAGATTTTTTAGTAGGAGGACTTCATGTATCCCCAAAATCATACCATGTAGTAAACATGTATTCCACTTGCAAATTAAGCTGGGAGCTCCCTTCCAGCTCTGAATCTATGACATTTACCTGACCTTTAGTAGAGATCTTTAGTCTATACATTTTATTAAAATTATTAATGATAATGAGAGATAGTGTGGTATAATAGATAGAGAGAACTAACCTGGGAGTCAAGAAAAATGAGGTGAAAGTCCTGCCTCTAACAGGTACTGACGCTGTGACCTCTGGGCAAGTCACTTAATTTCGGGTATCCCAGGTATCTCTCTAAGACTGTCCATAGCAAAGCAAGTGCTAACCTGCATGAGTAGAGAGGATTTGCTCACTGGAAAATCCTTACATCAATGAAATCACAAGTCTGGGCTCTGTGTGTGTGTGTGCGCACACATGTGCAAGTACCTATCTGTGTGTTGGCATGTGTCTGTACACATAGGTATATTTATGAACATATATCTATATACTACCCTATACATATTAACATATATGTTATATATATGTAAATACTGAGATCTCATATATAAACGGCACCTTAAAGTTTACAAAACTTTTTCATCCTAATAACTCAGTAAGAGGGTAATACAAGTATTATCTCCATTTACAATTAATTAAATTGAGTCGTAAGAAAATGAATTGTCTAGGGCCATAAAGCAGGCAAGTTTTAAATCTGGGACTTGAGCTCAAGTCATAGAATCACAAACTTTAGGGCTGGAAGGGAACTTGGAATTTGTGTAATTACCAAATCCTAAACCTACAGACAGAGGCCATCTAGTTCTTATTTACTAGATGAATAAATTGAGGCTCAGAGGTTGAGTATTGTGTCCAAAATCACATAGGTGAAAGGATCATTGATTTAAAGCTGGAAGGGGCCTAAAGGGCCAAACCCTGAATTATATAGATAAGGAAACTGAGGCTGAGAGAGGTTAAGTGACTTGCCTAAGGCCATACTGCTGCTAAGTGTCTGAGGCAGAATTTGGACTCAGGTCTTCCTTTCTCCAACTCCAGAGCTCTATTCACCACATAACAGTGCTTGAAGACTGAATGACTTATGTGAAAAAAATATGGTAGTACAGTGACATAAAACACTGATCAAGACATCTCTCCATCATTTTCTCATCCACATAATAATGGAGTTTTAAAGTTGTTGTTTTTTTATAGTATTTATAAAGTGCTTGTGTGACTGCTACTGTTAATAAGTTTTCAAAGAAAAAAGTAAGCAAACAAAAGCCTTCCCATGAAGGTAAGTATTGTGCAGAATAGTGAGGAGACAATTAAAATTCTAAGATTGTGAGAGATGTAGTAAGTAGAGTTTGTCTTTGAATGTTACTTAGTAATCATGTTTAGAAATCTGTCTTGTGCCTTGCTAGTGTCCAGATGTGACTGCAGTTTCTTCCTCCCTCTGCCTTTCCCATCTTTTGACCTTTCTTGCTAGTTATGAACATTTACATTTCCTCTCTCTTTTCAAGGAGAGAGACTCACCAGTCACATTGCCTGGTTAGCATTCTGAGCCAGAAATCCATCCCCTCACCTTCACAAAGGGCACAGTCTCTGTTGGCCTGAGGAACAGCAGTCCCCAGGTCTCTTGTGAATCTGGGTCACCGATGTGTCACCACAGTGAGCTTCTGGTACCACTCTGCAGCCCCCATGCCTTCAAATGTAGGCCAGCCAATCGCTTCACAGATGAGTGATCTGGGAAGGTCCTAGTCACCAAATGAGCTTATGAGCAATCCTTAGTGAAGAGAAAGCACCATTTCCCTTGTGCCTCTAACTAGACTATCAGGCACAGTTGCTTATTTCCTATACGTTATTGCAGTTTGTGTGCAATTCATGAATAGGTATTATTTTTCATCATTATTCTATGCTTCCTATCCCCTGAACATTCCTCCTACACTATGGACAGAGCACTGGATTTTGACTCAGAGGATGTGGGTTTGAATTCCACCCCTGCTACTGACTTTCCAGTGGCAGCTTGGGCAAGTTAATTCCCCTCTCTGTGCCTTAGTTTTCTTATCTGCAAAATGGGGCGGGGCGGGGGGGAGATTAATTTCTACTTCATTTCCAAGTCCCATGATTCTAAACCTCTACTTTAACCCTGTCTCCTCCAGTTGCCTGGTTAAATTTACTTGGACAACCTGCCCTATTTTCCTCGATACAATACTTAGTATGTTGCCATCTTAGGTTCCAAGCAAGGGTTAAGTAACATCCGGCTTCGCTGTGGTACACAGTTATGGATTTGGCGTCTTAGTACCAGTTTGAATGCTACCTGGGCAACCTTGGGCGGGTCACTTGGCCTCTCTCTGAACCTCAATTTCCTCCTCTCTAAAAATGAAGGTGTTGTACTAGATGGTCTGTAACGTCCCTCTAAAATCTCTGACCTCCCAAACATATGCTAGAGGGGGGAAATGTGCATTTTTTTTCTTTATGCATCAGTCCATTTTATAACATTAAGAATGTCACACCCCACCACCCCTTTTCCAAGAAATTGCTGTTGGTTTATTTCACCCTTTACAGGGTGAGGGGGTGGAAAGAGGGTGGGGAATGGGAGGGAGGCGAAGGGAGTGGAGTTTTTTTTTTTCCTCCATTTTCGGAGGGTGCTTTTCCTCGCAGGTCACCCTTGGGCTTTTTTCTCTCTGTCTCCCCAGCTAAACGGTATTGCAAGAACTCCAGCCCCACCAGCAGCACCACGAGCAGCTATGCCCCGAGCAGCAGCAGCAACATGAGTTGTGGGGGCGGCAGCAGCGCCAGCAGCACCTGCAGCAAGAGCAGCTTTGATTACACGCACGACATGGAGGCAGCACACATGGCTGCCACGGCCATCCTGAATCTGTCCACGCGCTGCCGGGAAATGCCTCAGAACCTCTCCACCAAACCTCAGGACCTCTGTGCCCGGGTAACGACGGCCCGCCCCGCTGCTACCCCGCAGCTGCTGCGCGCGCTGCACCGACGCATGCGGGCAGAGCAGGCATGGACTTTCCAGCCCGCTACTCGTGCTCGGGCTCTGCCACCCAATGAAAAGCGAAAGCCTTTCGGAATGCAGTGAAATAAATAAAAGATGATGGTGCAGATTCCCCAGCGGTAGCCCGAGAAACCTGGGTCAAGGTTTAGCCCTTTAAAAGCGGGAGGGGCAGGAGGAGAGGAAGTGAAAGGAATGTGCAGTTTTAATTTTGCTTATCTGTGGGGCCAATAACGATATACAAAACATCTTTAAATTTTTCGTTGTTTTTTTAAGTCCAGATTTGCTTCCACTGACAGGCATTAACCACGCTATTATTAAATATATATATATGGGAAATAGGAATTAGGAGGTTTTTATAGCTATGCACGGAGAACTTCTCAAACGGTCCCCAAGATTTCAGGATAGAAGCCTTTTTTTGTTACTTCCATAGATGTCTGGTTTCATGCAGCATCTTTAAAAGACTGCAAAGCCTAGATGAAGTTCAAAAAAAAAAAAAATCAGCCAGTGGGTGTGACTTCTAACTCCTACAATAGTAAGTCTTCAAAGCGCGGCTTCCCCGCTTCCCCCCTCCCCCAAAAAGGCCAGTGGGTTTTTCCCTCGGGGCATTAACCTGTGCCCAGGAAACAAAGAGGAAAAAAAATTGAAAGAGGTGGGGCGCACACTGACCTTTCCTCGTTAATTCAACCATCATCTGCATTCAGTGTTCAAAACTGTCACAGATGCTAAAATGCTATGCGAGTCTGGTTTTGAGATGGTGATACGGGTTTTGGATTGGGCAGGGAGGGTGGGGAATGAGGTGGTGGTGGTAAGGAAGGGAGAGGTCCTTGGAAACTGACTGATTTCTCCTGCGGACAGTGGAATAAGGGAAACGAGTGTTTGAAATGTACCAGAGACCCAGCCAAGAGCTGCCTTCCAAGGCCACTAGGTGGCCTAGGATGGAGATTGCAGTGCAGAGGAAACGGCATTGTGTTCTTAGAGCAAGGGGCTGAACTGGCAGACATGTTTAACTCTTATCCAGAAAAACATTTTTTTTTCCTCCTGTGGTTTAAAGCTTCTTGGTGATACATAATGAGCTCATGGCCCTAACAGTAGTTGTTTTGTTTTTCTTTTTTTTAATAATTTTAATTTGTATGCATGCCGAAAGGTCAGTAACTTTACCTTTTCAAATGCTTCCTTTTATTTCATGGCTTTTTGTCCCATAGATTGGGGAGGCTCTTGTGGCATGCAAATAGTGTTCGTTGTGATCTTGCTGATGAAAGGGTAGACAGGTTTAGGACTAGGAAGAAGAGATTTTGTAGGAGGGAAAAAAATCCAATGAACCCCAATCCAGGTCTCCCACCCCCACTGTTTATTAAAATGGCAGATTTGAGAGGATAAATACTTTACAAGGCCTAAATTAGCATCAAAGCTGAAATCAGGAATGGGCTTTGGCAAAAACTGTTCAAATAGAATAATACGGTATAATTTAAAGAGGTAATAACCCAGAGGAAGGGATTTTCATCCAAAATGCCTTACTGTATGTTATTACAACCAGAGGAGAGATAGCTGCTAGACATTTGAGTAGGCAGTAGCTTTCACACTAGCTCCGAAATCAAAATTTTGTTCAAGAGAATATCACCCTTGAAAGAAAAAAGAAAAGGAGGATTATGGGCATTGTTTTCTTGCTCTTTCTGGCTCTCCTTTCTCCCCTCATCTCCCACCCCCATGCTGAAAGACAAGTTCTAAATAATTCTTGATGTAATTCAAAGCATTATTTAAAAATAAAAATAACGTATTCCCTGTATTTTACAGCTCATCAGCTGCAGTAGGTAATGCCACTACCAGTTTTTCTTGTTGGAGGGTTTTTTTTTTTTTACTTTTGTTTGTTTTTTGTTTTTCCTAAGCAAATAAGGCAGTATACTTAGGGGAAGTTATGATAGGTGGGAGCTTAATCCATGTAAGTTTTATGCATTGTAAAAAGCAGTTCTCTTTTTGCTTTGAACTAGCAAACTTGTTTTAGGGATGCAATTGTAAATATTCACCCTTGTTCCAACTCCTCCCCTCCTCCATTCTTGGACTGTTAGTTTTAAGACAGCAAAAATACCCTGCTTTTTAGAAAGAAAAAAAAAACATTAATTCAAAGTTAAATCTGAAATCAACTTAAAGCAGATGTTCATTTTGAATATCTTGCTTGCCACTCCCCAGTAAGTCCAGAAGCAGAAAAATTGTTAAAAATATGGGACTCATTTCACACCTGTGTTGGGGGGGTAGAGAATTGCCAAGCCCTGTCTCTCTACATCAGTGTTGTGTTGTATAACCCACTTCTGCAAGGAGACTTAATGTCTGAACTCTAACTGGGGATATTACATCATTTAATGCAGTACTCCTTAGTAAGAAATGCATAGAGGCAACAGGTTAAGTCTTTGAATTGGTCTTATCCAAGTTGATTAACAATGTTTCTTTTCTTCTGACAGAATCCTGATATGGAAGTTGATGAAAATGGAACTTTGGATCTAAGCATGAACAAGCAGAGACAACGAGATGGGTGCTGTACCATTTTGACACCTCTAGAGCCAATGTCACCACAGCGACAGGCAGTGATGAACAATCGGTGTTTCCAGCTGAATGAGGGTGACTGCTGGGACTTGCCAGTAGACTACACCAAAATGAAACCCAGAAGGATAGATGAAGATGATTCCAAAGAGATTAATGTATGTCTTTTTCATCTAGAGCAGCTCATTGCAACCTAATTATTTCAGATCACATGGTTTAAAATCTATCTGAAAGCAAGACAAATGCCTTGTGTTTGGGTGAAGAGAAAATGAATTGTTTCCTTAAAAGAGAATATTAGCTGGTTAGTCCTTGGAAATCTGTGAATACAGCTGTAGCTATATCTAAAACTCATCAGTCAATATTTTGAACTATGGATTATATTTTCTAGTAGTGTGTTTTAGCAGATATTTTTCTCCCATCAAAAATTGTAATTAATTTTTTTTTTGCCTTTTGGAGGGCAATTGGGGTTAAATAACTCCAAGGTTACAAGGCTAGTTTTTGTGTGTGGGTGTTAAGTTTGGAACCGAACTCAGGTCCTCCTGACTCTGGGGCCAGCACTTTACTCACTGTGCCAACTAGCCGCCCCTCACTGCACCACCTAGCCACCCGTAATTAATTTATAAACACATTCTGCATAAGCAAAATGATCAGAATGACATTTTTACGTAATACAAAATTTTCTTTTCAGGTAGAGGTTTAAAATTAATCTCTTGCCTACTTAAATTTCTATTAAGCATTTCTTATTTTTGCCAGCACAACAAAGGTAAGTGAGGCAACTTGGTACAGTGGAAAAACAGTGGGTTTGGACTCAGAAGAGCTGGGTGCACTCTCCACTTTGCCAAGTAATTACTATCTGTGTGACCCTCGGCAAGTCATTCTTTTAGTTGAAGTTCCCTGGCTTGTAAACTTGAGGAGGTGAAAAATGTTATCTTCAGAGTTCCATCTGGATCTAAATCCAATGGCTTTGCCTATTCTCAAAAAAAGACAAAAAAAAAAAAAAAACATAAAATGCTCAAAACAGCACGCTGAAGCTTTTATAAACACACCATTCTTTTAAGACATTGTTAACAGCAATTACACAGTAAGGTGTAATTCAGGGCCATGACTTTATCAAAGCACAGTTATGATCTCCACATTCAGGTTGTGAGAATCCTTGGTTGTGAGAAGGAAATGAAGAAACCTCGTGCATTATTGGAATGTTGTTTCTCCTGTACTCTTAGAAATGGAGGTTTCTTTTCAAAAGCAAAGGGAATATGCCAGAACCAGACTAAGGATGTCTTTCTCACAGGAATAGAAAAAAGGAAGTTGGAATTCTTGTGAGGATTCCCTCGGATGCTGTCTCTGCGGCTATTTAATCACCAAGGCTGCCTTCCTTATTCTTCAATTTGGCTTTAAATATTAAGCTATTGTTAAAGAGAACTGAATCTGAATGGCAAGCTATATTTAGTATCATTTACAGTGTGAAATCATTACTTCTAAATGTGGAATGCCAGCTTTATTTCCAATTTTTTTTATTAAAAATAATAGCACTTAAAAATGACAGAACTATTTGCACACTCTACATTGGCACAGAAAGTAGAAAATATATACACTCTGCATGTGTTTGTAGAATATATTTGCTTAAATAAGGCAAAGACAGATTTTAAATGCATCTTGCATTGCCATCTATAGGAATTTCTTGTCTACTACAGTCACACATTTATTTCATTTGTAAAAGTAGGTACTTTCAGGAGCTAAATACCCTAGACTTTCAGAAGTGGAAAGGATCTTAGATATCTTCTAGTCAAACCATTTCATTTTACAGGTGATGAAATTGAGGAAAATAGTTTTAGATCTGGAAGAGAACTTAGAAGTCATGTAATCCCTCATAAGAGACAAATTTGAGGCCTAAAGAAGTTAAATTATTTTTGTTCAACTTGAGAGAGGTAGAAAGAGCACAATATTATATCCCTGCCTCCATTCTTTTGTAGAAGCTCTCTCCTATTCCAATAGCTAGAATATTCTCCTTACTTTCACCTCTTGTCCTTTTGCTTCAATGGCATGTGTGTATACATGTACATTTTATATAGATAGACATATGGACATATGCACACATATATGTATTACTTGTGTGTGTGCATACAGTAGTTGGGTCATTTTTTAGTCATTTCCTACTCTTTGTGACTCCATTTGGGTCACCTCTTGGAATCTGTCTCTCCCTTCAAGATACAGCTGAGATGCTATTTTACACAGCTTTCCTAATCCTCCTGGTGGTCAATGGCCCTCTCTTCCCAACTTTACCTTTTATATATACATGTACATGTATATGTATATGTATATATACATATAATTTATATGTCTGTGTACATATATCTTCCCTTTTGCCCCCAGTAGAATGTAGGCCCTTGAGGGTAAATACTGTTTATTTGTGTTGTTATGTTCACAGTACTTATCACAGTACTTTGCACATAGGTGCATAGTGAATACCAATTGAATTTGCTAGAGCTGTATAACAACTAGATTTCAAGTCCAGATCCTCCATTTCCAAGTTCAGTGCGCTTTTAAATCAATTGCATTGCCCCATTGGGATAGTGACTTGTCTTAGGTCTTACATCTGGTTGGAGTCAAGAATAGATCCCAGGACTTTAAATTTTCCGCCCAATAATTTTTGGTTTTTGGTCTTCATTATACCATGATACTTTTCTTTGTGTACAAGTAGTTTTAAAATCAAGATAATACACAAATAGATTTTCCTTGGTCCTGACTATTTCTGCCATAAGTATGTAAAGTCACCTGGCACTCAATTTGTTTCTTACTTCTTTATGTGCCCCCTCCTTTGTTGAAATCCAACTAGAAAATTTTTTCAGTTTTAAATGTTAAGTTTAATCTTGATAGACTGGTAATGACATGAAGCATTACTGTTGGTATTAGGGATCAATCCAAAAACAAAGATTTTATCAAGCATGTACCACATGCTTCCTAACTTCAAATTTGGCTTCAGACTTTTACTAGCTGTATGACCCTGGGCAAGTCACTTAACCCTGTTTGCCTCAGTTCCTAATCTGTAAAATGAGCTGGAGAAGGAAATGGAAAACCACTCCAGTATCCTTGCCAAGAAAACCCCAAATGGAGTCGCAAAGAGTGGGAAATGACTGAAAAATGACCTGACTACTGTGTGTGCGTGCATACATGTAATACATATGTGTGTACATATGTCTATATAAAATGTACATGTATACACACATGCCATTGAACTAAAAGGACAGCATATTTTATCTCATCAATTTCTAAAACTTATCTGACATTCCATAAAGTTCACATTGAAAGATATCCAGAGTTGATTATATATATATATATATATGTATATACACATACACACATATACATACATATACATTTGCACACATATATACATATTTCTTTCACCTTAAGTTTTCTAAATCAGTTTCCTCACAACCCTAGGAGGTAGGTAGTAAAATATCATTATCCCTATTTTGTATATAGTGCCTATGCTATGTAGAATAGATGCTTGCATTGCATTGTATTGCAGTGCCCAGGGTTACACAGCTAGTAAACCAGGAAGTGGAGTCAGGCCTCCTAACTTCAAATCCAAAACCATCCACTGAACTCCGGGATCTATGTGCTTATGCAAAGAAAGTATGAGACAGAGTCACTGCTCCCAAGTAGCTTGTGGTATTGAAGGACTTAGATCCCTTAATAAACCCTTTATCAACAGTTTAAAAAAAAAGTAACCCTCATTGAACAAAGTTCAATTTGCATTTTCAGAAGGGAATTTAAGGAAGTAAAGAAATTATAAGCATTACAAAAGTTGGGGCAAAGTGGACAGCACATTGTCCAACCTGCCTCTTGATACAGTTAGAAGATTGGGCCTGTTGATGAATCAAATAATCAGGAAATAATATATTATTCGTCAATGACAATTTGCATTCTGTAGCCTATTTGCCTCTTGACCACATGAGCCTCATAGATGCCTGTTTGCCTACAGCCAGAAGATTTGGACCCTTTCCAGGAGGCACTAGAGGAAAGAAGGTATCCTGGTGAAGTGACCATTCCCAGCCCCAAGCCCAAGTATCCTCAATGCAAAGAAAGCAAAAAGGATTTAATAACGTAAGCATAATGTGAGGTGAAATTATTTTTTTCTTCCTAACCTTTTCCCCTCTTTGGATTATTTTAAAGAATTGAATATGTACATGCCTTGCCGTATGAGCATGCGACATTCGCAGCATATAAATGTTTCCAATTGCGAGTTCAGTAAAGTGAGAGGCTAACGTGTATTTTGCTTGTTCTTAACTATGCTGTAGTGTATGGAAACGCCATTTTTTTTTTCATTTAATCCTGTTCATTTTGCAGCTTTTCTTTAGGGTGCTTAAATCCCCATGCAGACATTGCAGCTAAACTGGAAACAATGAAACTTTTTTAAAGTTTTTTTTTCTTTTCTTTAATTTATTTTTTTTTTTAAAACATACTTACTATTTTGGCTGTTTTTGTTTTTGTTTGGTGGCAGATGTCCAACACCAGGGTGTGATGGGAGTGGTCATGTGACTGGTAATTACGCCTCACATAGAAGGTGTGACTTCATTTTTTTCATGGTGGATTCTGTCTTTTCAATTTATTGTTTTCAGCTTACCTCAACAATGCTGTCAAAGTAAAAATGTTGAACTATGTGTTAACCCTTTAAGTGCTATATGTTGACCTTCAAAAGCATGCTAACCTGTGTGTTGTATAATGTCTTTTAGTACAAAATCCATCTTAAAAACCTCCAAAGTATTTTTAAACTTTGAACCAAAAGGACGGCATATTTTATCTTATTAATTTCAAAAAATTATTATCTGACTTATTTCATAAAGTTCACATTGAAAGATATCCAGAATTGACCATACAAAAATTCAATATACAGCACTTGCCCCATCGCTTTTCTGCATTAAACTTTTTAATTTTTTAATTTTTTATGTTGTGTTTGTTTGGGAAGTTTGAGCTTATTAGAGGGTTGACTTACTTGGATATCCTGACCTGTCTTACAGTCTGTCTGGCTGCCCTTTGGCTGACAAAAGCATTCGAAGTATGCTGGCCACCAGTTCACAAGAGCTCAAGTAAGATATAATGAAAATGATTCTCTCCTCTGTGGTGGTGTAGTTGTGATTGTTGTTGTTGTGTTGTTGTTGTTGTTGTTTTAATCTAGTTACTCGGTAATTATTGAAAGTGAGGATGGAAATGAGAAATATGAATCTGAAATGCACGTGTGCATGATTAATGCTTTCATATGGCACACATGAGGATCTCCATGATTTACCCACTTAGCGTTACCCATTCTACTCTTTTAACATTTTTCTCTCATTCTTCTTTAATCATATCATATCCTTCCTATCTTGTCATTTCTCCAGGCTAAGTATTTTCTTTTCAGAAATACATGTGGCTATATATGAATACCTATGTGTATACATATTTGCTCGCAAGTATTTAAATATATATTATATATATACACATATACATAGATACACACATACATGTACACATGTAGAAATTTTGAAAAAAACTATTCAACTAAATATGATGGAATATTTTACAAGAAAGAAAATATGTCAATTTCATTCATACCAAACTTGGTCTTTTAAAAATTTCAGCAATTAAATTATACCATAAGATTTGATCATTTAAATGATGGTCATTGAAGGACAAGCAAATAGCCACAAAATGTTATTAACTATGAACAACACATTTGTTTATATGTTCTGTTTTAGTTTGGGAAAATATGGTATCCCAGTTCCTTAAACATGCTGTGGCTATCATGATGCATCTAGTTTTAGCTGTGTGTATGATTTCCAAGTCGCCAGAGATCCCTTCTTCTTACTCTGATTGTCCTTCCACTACATTCCTGCCAATTAAAATATTAAAAAGCAAGAATGAAAGAATTTCCTGTTACAAATCAAACTGATGGTTTTTCCTACCAACAACTTAATGGCAAAATTTAGAAGACTGACTGCATTGATATTTTAGGAATTCATCTGTGTTCAGATCTGGGGCAAATTACAGAAGGGAAGGGATTCCTTCCCTCCCTCCCCAAATGAAAAAGTGTGTTTAAAACTTTGACACTCTAGTCAGAATAGTCATTCAACTGTCTAACAAAAAGGGAGGAAAAAAGGCCAGGAAGCAAGACCAATCACCATTTGAGAACATCAGCCTAATGAGAGCCATGTTTCCTCAGAATTCATTATTCTTGATTAACTTTCCTACTCTCTGTGTAAGGTATTATCAGCATCATTAGGGCTTGTTTGCTTGGTGTTCATTTTGCTTGGACTGGCATTTATTAACCAGCACAAAAAAAATGCTGTTTCTCACCGATATTGGGTTCCTTCTCCATTCCCCCACCCCTTTTACAATAGACCAAGGTTAGCACAAAGGGTAGGACCTTGTTTCACACACATGTCATCTTTTACAGGATCCCTGTTCAAGGCGCTAGTGCCATAGAGCACCTGCTCATGTTCAGTGACTTCCTGAATTAGCACTTTCATCAGGAGACTCTTGGCGTTATCTTCATGGAATTTAACACCTGGAGGGTGTCCTCTCACTTAACCGCTTTAAAGTCTGTAGCATCATCCAAAGCAGTGCCTAATGGACGAAGTAGCTTTTAGAGTCTCAAAACGGACAGCTTTAGCAACATTTTGTTACTCAATTGAATACAATTTGTTAAGACAGTTTTCTGGTTTGGGGGTTTTTTAATGGTATGAAGCCACGCTTCTCTATGTGGTCAAGTATGTGACCACGTGATTGGCTGAATTTGGAATTTGGCCAATACATCCAAACACAGTGACTGTCTTTTGAATTTCTTGATGAGAAATACTTTGCAAAACATTTGGCATATCTCCAGCTCCATACAGGCCAGCTGCAAATAAGAAATTTCCCACTGTCCTGCTGGGATCTAGTATTGCTTTTTTACTGGTTAGTGTCACCAAACCCACATAAACCAGAAAAATTTCCTTCATATGTTTGCTCTCTGTTGTCTGCCATTTGTTGGCATGATTGTGGCATTTTGACTGCCTAAAATTTTAAGCAAATTCACAAGTCCTATTTCAGCAGATTTAATGCTTCCTTCTTGCCTTTTTTCTCATCTTGGAGGATAGGGAGAATGGCCCACCTCACCTTCAACATCTTCACGGGAAGCAATCTTGCTCCCAAAACATCCCAGTAAATTGTAGGAGTGTCCCATTCCCTCCATCTTGTCTCTTTTTAGAGATCATCATTACCATATCTTCCAGAGGGTGAATGTCCTTATCTGAATTGGAATTAGCTTGAAAGGGCCATTCTTTCCCTAGGACCTATATCAAAACAAATGAATATCTTGTCATTGACCTTCTTCAGTGAATTTATATAAATCACACCAGTGAATTTCCCCCAAAATGATCAATTTGTCTTAATGACTTTTCAGAGCCAGAGACCAAAAAATGTCCTGTTTTTTTTAAAATAAAAGAAATAAGAGAACACTAAGCAAATGACATTTATTATCTGACAATGTATCCCACTTAACAAAGGAAGCCATAGATATTAAGAGTAATTTTAAGACATGTTTCAATATGTGGCAGCTGTCCCTTCATCCCCTTTTTTCATTCCAGTCAGAAAATTCTGTTGTTCGACTTTCCCTGGGGCATAGGAGGCTGGAAATAGTCACCACAATGATCCTGACTTTTGCTGATCTCTCCATGATGAACCATGTCTGTGTGACCATCTGGTGGCATTACAGTTTAAGGATTTCTGGAAAGTTTTTTGGGAGTTCCTACAATGCACCCTCTGTCCTCTGCAGGACAGTGTCTGATCCTACACTTCTAAGTTTTCATCTCTAAAGACATGAGAAATCAGGTCCCATTTACTTGCAGAAACTCTCTCCAGCATGTATCTCATCACAAATGGAATCCATGTGGAATCTTCCTTTTGACATTTCCAAGTCTGAATGTTGGTGGTGGGTTGGGAACAGGATATTCTTGATAATGGACAACATGATGGGATTTGCCAGCTAGCTCTTAAACTTTTCTCTTCCTTTTGCCCAGTTTTTATCCTGAGTAATACCAAAGGATGTTTATTTTGTTTCTGTGTACAGTATGTAAACCGAAAAAGTAACATATTAAAATGTGATATGCAAATGCATTTTTTTCAAACTATGGAACTAGTGCTTTCTGCTGTCACTTGCTTATCCGAGTCCAAAAAGAACATCTTAAAAGAGTTGGGAAGCAACATATACCAAAGTTATGAAGCTTAAAAATGGCAAACGAGGGTAACTACAGTTTAGTGAGTTTCCATGACTTGCAGATCCTTTCAAGTTGACACTTTGAGGTAGAATTAGTAGCTGTATTGCATTAGACTTGACATTGACCTACCTCACAGGGATGTTGTGAGGATTCATGCTTGTAACATTCTTTGAAACCCTAGATTAAAATAATAAAACCCTTTAAGTTAAAGTGCTGTTGTGTGTGAGAACCCTACCTAAAATCATTCTGAAGCTGGGCAACTTTCTGTGAAATTTCATTTACTCAAATCCACCTGAAAGTAACAACTTGAAAGAACTTGCAAATCAAATCCATCTAGTCCATTTCTCTACATCCAAAGTAATCGGACCATGGTCATCCAGTCTCCCCCTACACAACCCTAAGTATTTAGCTATTTGAAAATTAATCTATGATTCATTGAATAGTTCCTCTTGTCATCAAGATATGAAGCATATTCCTCCATTCATTAGTTCTTTTAACAAATATTTATTGAATATTTGTTATATGTTAGGTGCTGAGGTTAATAAATAAATGAACGAAGCAAGGACCCTGTGCCCATGGAGTTTAGTCTGTCATAGAGAAAAGACATAACACAAAGAACTAAAATGCAAAGTATTATGTTATTCTAAGACAGATCAGTTTCCTCCAAACAATGACCCTTATCTTATGGCCCCATCATATCCCCATAACTGGGGAGCTCTTCACATTGCTGTCACTCCTCTGATTCCCCCAACACACACACACACACACACACACACACACACACACACCTTAATACACAAGGGGAGGCACAAATCTCTTTGTTAGGTGAGAAGTAAAATTATGCAGCTATAAAAGGATATGGCTATCTTGATTATTTTATGGTGAGTTTAGCCCAGTTGTGAGTTGATCTGAGCAATAAGATAATGGTGGACTATTAGTATGACTATTTTTTAAATTTTAGATTTATTAGCATTAGATAGCTAACCTGTGGTTTCATTGGTATAGATAGGGTTACCTTCCAATTAAGAAAAATCCTATCAATGCAGGTCAACACCATCTGCTGTACAACTTATAGTCATAAGAGAGTTGCAGGGCACAGGTATAGTCCTATTATTTCAAATCTTTATTGTTTCAATTAGTGAGTCCAATGACAGGTATCTTTCTTTTTTTCAGGGAAAAACCATGATCCTTGTTTAATCTTTCCTTAAAAAAAATGTCTGGGCATTCATTTAATCAACAGCAACCATGAGTAAAAAAAATGGAGATTGAGGTGCGATTTACTTCCTTGGATTTTGAGAATGAAATAAATCTTTGGCCACCTGCCTTCCCCTAGTTGTTTTTGGAAGTATATGGGGACTTTTGTTTTGTCTTTCAAAAATCTTTCACTTCTATTCAAATTTATTTTGAAACAAACTTCAAACAGAAATACTAAAAATTAAAATTTAGGTCAAAATATTTCTTTTAACTAAATGTTATTGACCTGTAGAGCCTATTGAATAGGGTATATTTCTTAGGGGATAAAGCTAAAATGCATAGAACCAGTGAGGTTATTGACCAACATCTAGAAAAGCTCTAAATCATACACCAGATAATATGTAGCTTCTATGGTTTGGTGCACCTGAAACTCAACCAATTTTCTTGCACTTCAGGGGTTTAGAAACACTCTCTTCAGTATTACCTGTCACCATTTCACAATTAACTATAGATTCACTTGGTAGAAGCTTCAGAAATTATAGTTGCTTATGTCTCCTCATTTCTTCAGACAGCTATATTTCTTCATCTGGGGAAGTGTTAGGGCCCTTTGTGTAAATTTAGCCTCATCAGGGAAAGAAATTACTGGGTGGGGGAGCTACTAGCCCCAGTCTTTGGGTATATGAGCAGGTGATATCAAACATTTTAAACACTCCACCGAATTTCCTGTGCTATAATGGCAAAAAAAAAAATCTTTCATTTCTTAAACTAAAACTTCACAGCTACTAATGATGCCTTAATTCTGTGACTCTGTGTATGTATTTATGAGCAAGGGGAAGGACAGCAGGCAAGGTAAGGTGACACTATAGAATGGACTTAGGGGACCACTGGGATGCTACTTAGATCCCTCTGACTTTGTTTAGAATGAATCCCATTAAGCTCAGATTCCACATTTTGTTCTAAACATCTGTGGCTATGGCAGGTGGTTAGCGATCCACTTTGGCAAAGGATTTTGTTAAGCCTCTTGTTTTGGGCCTTAGGAGCCAAGAGATCCTGGAAAAGTGTCTTCTTTGTTTTTGAAGTAGGTAATGAGGGTGATTGAAGTCTTTCATTATTCGCTCTTAGGATGGAATCTTTTAGCATTTCTTGCCAGCTTCTAAATGTTTCAAGTGTTCTCTCCTCAAAATTTCCTAATGTACCTTGTCTCTATCTCTGTCTTTTCCCTTTACTATTCATTATATTTATACTTCTTATACTTACACCCTACCTTTTATTATTCTTATTCTTATATAATTCTTCCCCTCTGCCCTATTCTTTTATTAGACATGAGACCCTCGAAGTCAGTAACATGTCATTTTTCATCTTTGTCTCCACCAGGCTGAGCCTGTTTCCTTGCACATAGTAGGTGATAAATAAATGTTTCTTGACTTATAAAATGTTATGTAAATAGAAGCTATAATTATTTCTTCTGTAGTAATTCTCTGCTTCACTCTTGCCATCTAAAAAAAAACAAGAATGTTGGATTGCCAACAATAAGGGGATGTGTAGGCACTCAACAACAGCTAAATGCCCTGGGAATAACTCAAAAAGTCGTGCATGTAGCTCCCATATTTGTAGGTGGAAAACTGCTCACACTAATTGCTCATGATCAGTGAATAGCATTTTGGTTTGCTCTGGAATAATCCAGTTGTGACATTTGGAACTGATCACCTAAAATGGATTTTGAAAACATGCCATACAATTTTCAAGAACAAGAAAATCTAAGTTGTCTGATTTAGTGTAGGTGTATTTTTTTGTCATAACAAACAAGTCTGGGTCCTGCTTTTAACAAATGTGATATATGTTATATGATAATACATGTATCTATGTATGAGTGTGCATATGTATGTATCACATTAATAATGTGCTCAGAAAACAGTTCATTGAATTTTCCTGTTAAATGAGATTTAATACCCCCCCCAAAAAAAACACAAAACTTCTTTTTAAAAAATTCAATTCAGCAAATATCTATTGAGCATCTATACTGAGCAGAGCATTATCCTGGGAGGGAAGGGACCATGGGGTCATAGATCTAGAGCTGGAAAGGACTGAGGAGTCCACTTAGTTCACATTCCTCATTTTACATTTGAGGAAACTGAATCCCAGGGAGGTAAGTGATTTTCTTCAGGTCACATAGGTATTAAGTGTCAAAGGTGATGTTTGAAGTCAGGCTCTTTTACATACCAGGAGCCATTGGGAATGCTAAGTAAAGTAAGATACTGTATCTACCCCCAGCGTGCTTACTGTCCAAGACTCAAGGCAGATTCCTATAATAAAAGAGAGAATGAAAAGCCCTTTAAAAAACAAAGTTAGGTGAGAGCTCAGAGGGAAAGATTTTGTCTACCTGTGGCATCATCATTTGTAGAGAGTCTTCCTCAAATGTGTGAGTTCACTCCCCTGCAAAACAGAGTCTAATGATGCCAGTTCAACCTTTGATTAAGGATTCTGCAGGGCCTCTGGGTCCTCATTATGACCAGTAATTACCATTATCCAGGACTGTAGAAAATGGAAGCATTTCTTCTTCTGTAAAATGAGGAAGTTGGACTTCATTAGACCTCTAGGCCCCTTGCCAACGCCAACAGTTTATAAGGCTATGAGATGGACATTTTTGTTTACTGACCCTAGGAAGTATGATAGAAGTTGATTTTTTTTTTGCTTTGTCATTTTGCTAGATCTCCATTTTAAGGGGTGTGTGTGTGTTTGTATGTTTGTATGTGCATGCACACATGCATTATTTCTTCTTTCTCCTAATTTGGAAGATAACCCTAAATTTTGGTCAATTGAGGATTGTAGTTATTTGCATTCTGACTAATATATTTTTAATATATCTGAAAAACTTGGATTCACCTTCGCTCTCACCCTCCAAAAAAAAGACATATTAAGAAGTAATAATTTCATCTTTCTTCAAATATAGTTTGTAAAACTTTCCTCATAAGGATGATCTAAGTTGCAAAATATAAAACCCACAATTTTTCAGTTCTCCTGCAAATTTTTCATTTATCCTGCTAATTGGCATGCACAGCATTATGCTTAAGGAATCCAGTAATACTTCAGAGTTGTATTTACTGCAAATAAAATTGGAAGTGAGAATAAACAATATTATTTTAATCTAAAACCAAAGAGCAGTATTGCAAAATAAAGTATTACTTAGCCAAATGCCTAAACAGCTAAGTACAGCGTTTGTATCTTTGCTTTTATGTTGTTGAGGGAATTACCACACTTGCCATTCTCAGAATGACAAGGAAGTCTCTGAAACCTCTGGTGTGGTTGTTTAAAAATCCTACCCTGGCATATTGGTATAGGTTTATTTTAAAATAGCATCAAATATGACTAAACATTTAATTGGCATATTTTGATTTTTTATGTTTTCGTGTAGACATAAAAAATTGTTCTATTTCCTGCTTGTTGTTTTATTTTCATCTCCTTTTCTACAACCTCATATTCATTACCCACCCAGTTGTTATGTTTTAAAGGAAGTCAGTAATCCTTTCAAGAAATTGACTGGATGACTTAGGTTCCCCAGGTTGATCTGTTGGCAAAGGAAAAAACATTCTCACACTGGAGAAGTAATGAAGTACACTGAGTGAGGATGTGGAATAAATCTATTGAATATTTACAAGAGTTTAAATATGTTTTTTAAAAATTGAGAATTAACATTGATCTTCAGATTCTATGAGTCAAGTAAATAACCATCTTTTTTTCTTTCATCTAAATTAATATGCCCACTATTTGTTCAGATGAAAGATTTGCACAGCAAAATGAGTATCCCCATTTTGAAAATCTAGGCCTAATAATTGCTATTGAAAAATAAAGGATTAGAGCAAATATTTTTTATTGAAATTTATAATCATTTATTTTAATGAAAACCAAATAAAACATAATTATCTAGAAAAGGCAGACCAATTTGTCATCAGTAAACATAGGACAAATAAGATTTTGTCACAGTTAAAGAAGATTACCGTATCAGCACCTTCTCTGTCAGTTTTTATGGTCAAAGCATTTTGCCATAGTAATCTCCTAATCCAAAAAAATGACTGTTCATTATATTAAAGAGATACTAAACTAGTTATATTTTCTACCTTTAAAATGTCATATTTAACTGTTTCCCCAACTGAATTAATTTGTTTACCACATTAGTAATTCTAGTACTAAGCCACTTAAAAAGTATTTCAAAAACAATTACAATTATATGCTTGAATATGAAGACATGGAAAAAAGTTGTGAATTTTGAAAATGGCTACCATGTTTTGCTGGGGAGCCTACCTGAGAGGATGGATGCTATCTCATACTGTATTCCTTCAGAGTTAATGGCTTGATTTTGGTTTTAGAAAGCAACACAAGATCCTATAGGTAAAGTATCAAGCACATATTTTTAACTCAGAAGTCTAACCATTGTTTACCTTCCCTATGTATGAACATCAGAGATGATTTGTTAAGATGTGGCAAAAACAAAACAAAAACAATTTACTTCAGTATATCAGGTGTAAAAATTATATTAAATAAAATATTTGGCAGATTTTCTCCTTTGTCCCCATGTTGAAGTTATCTAAAATGACTGTTCTTTGCTCTTCCATGTCATAAAAAGGAAGGAAGGAAGGAAGAAAAAAAAGAAGGATAGGATCTAAAGAGAAAGAAGAAGAGAGGGGAACAAGAAGGGAAAAGAAGGAAGGGAGGGAAAGGGAAATGAGTGGAGTGGAATATATTACTAGGTTTTGATAGACATGTATGTGTACATATACACACATATGCATGTGTGTATGTATATTTTATGTATGTGTATATACACAGGAGAAGTTATATTTTATCTGCAATTCAAAACCTTACAGTTTTGCTAAAGTTAGGATGCTAAGCAGCCAGGCATCCATTCATTTCCTTTCATAAAGCCTTTAAATTTTTTTTAAAGTATGAGATCTCCTCATATATCAAATCTAATTAAATCTGGCCTGTCCTTAATTATTGGGAATTCTAGGCCCCATTTTCATCTTGCTCTCTGGTCCTCTGGGGTAGTTCTGAGAAATGACCTCCCATTGACTTCGATGGAACTCCATGCTTGTCTCAGCTCCCCCGGGCCAAGAGTTAGATGAGAAACAGACCCTGGGTGATTGAAATGTCTGACCAGTAAGGATTAGGTTACATCAGCTTTTAATTGTAAATTTGAGGTTTTAATCTAGTAAACACTTAACTAATTTATAGTCCCCTGGAGCACAATGAACAAAATTGAAAATAAAGTAATGTTCCCTTTGGGAAATTATTGACAAGGATTTTGGAGGAGGGTTGTATTTTTGTTTTGTTTTGTTTTGTTTTCCTATTGCAATTTCAAGAGTAGGGATGATCCATAGAATTATCTGCCTTGTAGTGCATCAATTTTCTACAAATTGGTTTGGGCAGATGGAAGGTAAACTGGAAAGGCAATACAGTACCTTCCTGCACAATGAATCATCCCCTATATCAGAATAGGAATACTTTAAAGATATCAGAACTAGGGGAGGAGGGGAAAAGCAAATCAGATTTTCACCTGACCCATTTATGTGTTGGTTGGTTGGTTGGTTTGCTTGGCTCTTTGTTCCTAACTATAACTTCAAGTCTCTCTTTATGGAAAAAGACTTATCACATCATTTACCTTGTTGTTAAATTGTCTTCTGATGGAAAACATATGTTCAAGACATGACATTTTTCCCAATATATATTAAAAAAACAATATCTAACTCCTTAATTAATTAGTCCTGCCTCTACCTCATACAAGCTATGGGATCATGCATATATTATTTAACCCCTGATTGCCAGAGTAAACTATCTATGATTATAAATTTGAGTTGCTGATCTGCATTGGCAGGAAGGAAAGAAACAAGCATTTATTAAACACCTAATGTGTCAGACACTGTGCTCGAGGCTTTACAACTCTGTGAGGTAGGTGCCACTATTATCTTAATTTTATAGTTAAGGAAACTGAGGTTGAGAGAGGTTAAGTGAGACAGCTAATATCTGAGGACAAAGTTGAATTCCCAGATTCCTGACTCAAGGCCTAGTACTCTAGCCATTGCACTACTTTACTGCCCCTCGAGGAGAGGGTTGCTACACTATGAATTCCTTATCCTGATGGAATCACAGTTCTGGATAATAATAATAGTAAATTTGGATAATTCTCTTTGAATTTAAGAAATAGGTATTTGTGGTACATCCTGTCAAATAAAAGATGCCTTTTATAAAGAAAAGATGAATTTTATAAAGAAATGTCTTTATAAAATGAGTAATGATATTTATTGGAAAAAGTTGTATATACAATAGTATCAATATCTATATACATATAAAATATTCTTGGAAATTTCATTAACTTTAAAATTAGTAAATTTTAGTAAATTAGTGATTAGTTAAAATAGTAAAATTTTAAAATTAAAATGAGCAAATTTTAAAATGTTTTAGCCATCTTTAAAACTTGTGCCATCATAACACTTCAGTCAAATGTTACTAAGTATTTACACTTCTTAAAATGCCTTAATTTTTTTAAAGCATTCTATTTTCTTCCTTTAAAACAGTTTGTAAGTAGTATAATTTGTGAATAGAGTTAGTTTCATTGCGCTCCTGAGGGCTGGGAGTTGACTGCCTTCATATGAAAAGTAAAATATATAAAATATAAAATAAACCCTCTGGGTGTTTTTTCCAGGAAGGATTTTTGTTAAGAGTATGGCAAGTGTGGATGAAGGGGGGAACATAACAAAGAGGGAACAAATTCTTAAATTTCTTAAATCAACAATTTGCAGGAACACGTGGTCTAAGTAAAAACCATTAGTTTAAAGAAAAGACCTAGTTCTGATCCTGGCTCTGATACCTGTGTGACTTCTAATGATAAATGCTTTAATTTCCTTATATGTAAAATAAGGGAGTTAGACTAGATGATCTCAAAAGCCTCTTCTAGCTCTAAATTATATGATCCTAGATTCTTCTACTAAGGGAAAAATGGTGAAACTTAAATGTTTCCTCTTTAGAATGACAGGCTTAATCATTATTTAGAAGGGAAAAGAAACTTAAAAGGTCCAGTTTAATTCCCTTAGTTTACAAATGAGGAACAAAAAATGCAAAGAGGTCATAACTTAACCAAGGTTACCCAAATAGTAACTAATAAACTGGTATTTATACCTTTCTTTTCTGACTCCAAATTCAATTTCAACTATACATACTGCTTCCAGTCCATAGATTGGGTTAATTAACATCACAAAGAATTGAGACACTTTTTTATCTCAGCTTTGCTGGTAGAATTATTCAACATGGAATTCAGTGGAACACTGTTTATTAAGCACCTTCTCTATGCACAGCTCTGGGATTATAAAGATGAAAAACAATATAATCCCTGCAATCAAGGAGTTCACAACCTAGTGTCAGAAAATATGGAATCATATACACAGATAACTGCTTTAAGGCAGAATTTCCTAAGTTTAAAAGAGACATCAATGGAGAGCGTCATGAGAAATTTGAAGAGGGACAGTAGTAGGGGTCCATTTTAAGCATAAGGATTTGGTTTGAGTAAAAGTGCAGAGACACAGAGGGAAAAGACAAAAGAAGACTAGAGTGGCACAGTTCAGCTGGAACATAAAGTACATCAAGAGAAGCAGTGTTGGATAAAGATGGAATGGTAGTTTGAACCCAGGTTATAGAGAGCTTTGAATAACATTATAAGAATGTTATACTTGATTCAATAAACAGTAAGAAGTCACTGTAGGTTAGTGAGTAAAGGAGTGACATATTCCAAGCTATAAATTAGGCACATTAATCAAGTAACAGCATGAAGGTGGCTTGGAGAAATGGAAGTCCATTGAGAGGTTTTCAAAATAGTTCATGTAAGAGGGAACAAAGACCTGAATTTGAGTGGTTGGTGGCAAAAGTCAAAATGGCTAATGAACCTTGAGATAGAATTAATGGAACTTGGCAACTGATTAGATAAAGAGGGTGAGAAAGAGAAGGTAAGAGTCAAAAATACAGCTAAGGATTCAAGTCTAAGTGAATATGGAGAATCTTAGTGCTATCAACAGAAATAGAAAAGTTAATGAAATATTAAGGATTCAAGTTTGGAAAAGTGGGAGATGAATACGATTCTGGGCATACTGGGTTTGAGATGCCAAATGAGACATCAGATATTTCCCAACAAGCTAATGGGTAGTTAGTTGGAAATCCCTAGTAAAGATATTGGGTAAAGTTGTGGATGGAGATTTTGGAACCGTCTTCTTAAAGATGATAATTGAAGCCATGGGACTAGATTAAATTACCAAGAGGGAAGAGTATAGAGAAGAGAGCCAAGGATAGCCTTCTTGAGGGTCATCTACTTAATGGGCAGAAAGAGTATAAGGCAGCTAGCCAAGGAGACAGAAAACATGGTTGTAGACACTGTCACAGAAAATAATTGCATTAGGGAGTGGATACATTATCATATGCTACAAAGAAGTCAAGTAGGATGATTTTTTAAAAGACCATTAGATTTGTTGATAACACCAGTTAATAATCTTGGAGAAAATTATTTCAGTAGAATGGAAGGAAGTGAAAGGAGTTGGACTACTGCATAGTAAGAAAGTGAAGGCAGGAAGGAGAGACTACTCTTTCTAGAAGTTGGACAGTGAAGAAAAAGGATAATACTATTAGGGATTAATGTGATCAAGGGAATGTTAGAGATGATCTTGTCATTTGACAGAATTAATTAAAGTTCAAAGAGATTAAGTGAATTGCCCAAGGTCTCACAACCAATATGGGGCAGGACCTAGACCCAGATCTTTCTGACTGGACAGCTCCCTATCTATTATGCCATGGTGCCTCTCTTAGATATTATTAGACCCTATTTTTTAAGAATTAAAAAAAAGACCTAATTTTACTTCTTTCTGTAACTCTTGCTTTCCTTTGATGTTATAACCCTTTAGATTAATATATAATGTGACTAGAGGAATTTTTAGGTTTTTTACTAATAATAACTTACATTTCCATAGAGCTTTAAGTTTTCAAAAGTACTTTTCTCCCAAGGACAATGTGAGGAAGGTAGCATAAATGTTATCTCCATTCTAAAGTTAAAGAAACTAAAGCCCAGTGGGTAGGCAGGAAGGATTTACCCAAGATCATAGAGATGATGAGTATCAGAGCTTCAGCTGCAACCCAGGCATTCTGTCAAGTTCAGAACCCTTTCCTCTATTCCATCCTGCCTTTTGCTTTCTACATGAAGCATGCAAAGATCAAAGACTGATCTTTAACCTTTCACTTCATCCATGACCTTTACATTAGACTCATTTTGATAAAAAAAATTTTATAGTTCTTCCCTGGGGGAAGGTGGGAGTTTGTGTTGACTCTACCATAGTTTCACCACCCCCTTCATTTCCCTTCCAGATACTGGAGTAGGAGCTAATGGAATCTGAAATCTGTAAGAGTCTTTCACAGTATTATCTACTGTGAAAGTAATACCTTCCCCTTCCATGATGCTTTATACTTTTAATAGCCACTTGATATCCATTGTTGAGATCAACAACTACATGTGATGAGTTAGCATTGGCTCCTTTAGCACTTAATTTCTCCCACAATCCTGTAGGGTAGGTAAAGAGTCAGTGTGGTATCTGGAAAGGAGTACTAACCTTCTGGTCAGGAAAGTTGGATTTGAGTTTTAGCTCTGATGACTGCTAGCTGGTCAGTACTATGGGGAGTGGAAACAGCCATTGCATTGCTTAGCCCAGGGTGGTGACAGAAACATTATTTCAATCCAACAGACATTGATTAAAAGCCTCCTATGAGCAAGTCATTATGGTAGTTGTTGGGGATACAAAAAATGAGAACCAGTTCTTGCTCTCAAGGACCTTAGAGTCTGTACAAAGGTCAGTTGGTATTACTTAGAACTTCAAGAAGCAGATCTAAGCTCTGATTAGTGTTGGAACTTCTCTCCAGGGGGCAGCTAGGTGGCACAGTGAAAAGAGCACTGGCCTTGGAGTCAGGAGGACCTGAGTTCAAATTCAGTCTCAGACACTTGACACACTACTAGCTGTGTGACCTTGGGCAAGTCACTTAATCCCAATTGCCTTGCCTTTTTTCTGGATTTAAAGTTGGAAGGACCATAGAGGCCATCCAGTCTAAACTCCCATTTCAGACATTTGGAAGCTGAGGAAGACAGAAGTTAAAGTTAAGTGACTTGCCCATGTTCATACAACTTATAAGTATCTGAGGTAAGATTGTTAGGTCTTCAATCACTGAGCCACCTAGTTTATGTTTGTTGCTCTTGTAAATTCACCAGAGGGAGTATACGCATTGTTCTCAGGCCCTTCCTTGATTTTTCCTGGCATTTTGAGGATACAGCCCATGAGTTTTTGTTAGATCAGATGTTCTTTTTTTTTCTTTTTTTGTCTTTATCAATTTGTTTGTTTACTTTTAGTTTACAAGATTCAATTCCACAATTCCTTGAGTTTCACGTTCTGTCCCCCGCCCTCCCCCCCCCATGATGGCATGCAGTCACGTATAGGATCTGCAGATACTTTCACATTAGACTTTAGTCAGGTTATAAAGAAGGATTGTATCAGATGGGTTGAAAAATGGTAAAGAGGAAACAAAGCCAAACAAGAAAAAGAAAAATATCAGGTAGTTTGCTTCAATCTGGATTCATACTCAGTTCTTTCTAGTTCTTTCTCTGGATGTAGACATCTCTCTCCATCATGAGTCTTTTAGGATTGACTTATATCACTGTATTGCTAAGAGTCCAGTCTGTCAGAGTTGGTCAACACACCTATGTTGTGTCTGTAATTGCATGCAAATTTCTCCTGGCTCTACTCTTCTCACTCATCATCATTTCGTATAAGCCTCTCCAGGTAAATATGAAGTCCATCTACTCCTCATTTCTTATAGCACAATAGTATTCCATTACATGCATATACCACAACTTGTTCAGCCATTCTCCAATTGATGGGCACCCCCTTAATTTCTAATTCTTTGCCACCACAAAAAGAGCTGCTATAAATATTTTTGTACCTATGGGTCTTCCTCCCACTTCTATGATCTCTTTGGAATATAACCCTAGAAGTGGTACTGCTGGGTCAAAGGGTATGAAATTATTTATAGCCCTTTGGGCATAATTCCAGATTGCTCTCCAGAAAGGTTGGATCAGTTCACAACTCCACCAGCAATGCATTAGTGTTCCAATTTGCCCACATCCTCTCCAGCTTTTGTCATTTTCCTGTTTTGTCATCTTATCCAATCTGACTGGTGAGATGTGGTACCTCAGAATTGTTTTGATTTGCATTTCTCTAATGAATAGTGATTTAGAGTATTTCTTCACATGCTTATAGATATCTTTAATTTCTTCCTCTGAAAACTGCCATTCATATCCTTTGTAGGTCAGATGTTCTTGATCCCATTAAATTGCAATAAGCATTTATTACATCCAGGAAGGCCCAGATATCTCAAAGCAAAATCAAGAAAAGAAGCTGGGTCTCCTCACTCTTGGACCAGTGCTTTTTCTTCTCCTCCGTCACTGGAAAAAACATTTTCCCTAAAGCCCATGAAACTGCTTTTGGGTCTTCCAAAGCATTATTACACTGACTTCCAGTAATTCTAATGTACTGATAGCAAAGGAATGAGATTCTACTGAAATATAGGTTTTAGATATCCATTTTGGGTTGAGGAACTCTGGTGTAAACAAGCAGGGAGTTTCATTGCTTAAAGGCTTGCTGTGAATTTGTTTCTTTTCCTCTTCTGAATCCTTACCCCTTTCCCTATCCACTGAGGAACTGTCAAAATACTTAATATGTCCACTTCACCACTGAATGGCTCTAGCAGAGGACAGGATACAGGAGGGGAGGCCATCAGAGAAAGTCCTTAATCAAAAACCAGGTAATTAGCTGGGGGAATGAGCTTCCACAGAAATCTTGGGAAACACATGATTTTTCAAAGGCAGTGCCAGGGGAGTACAAGCCCTGAGAGGCCCTACCTCTACACTTAATCCTGGAGCATAGCAGATACTTATTAAATGCTGGTTGACTTACTGACTGACTGACTACACAGGAAAGGCCTCAAAGCACAAGGCTCAGAGACAGAGTCTTACACTATTACTGTCATATAGGTGAGAAATCTGAGTAGTTGCATGCTTTGTCCCACAGCAAATTAATTAAGGAACAAAGACTAGATCTCAGGCTTCCTGACTCTTGGCCCCAGTGCCCTTTCCCTTGGAAAATATACTTCATAATATTTAAGAATAAATGTACAGGGCACTTGGGTGGTGCAGTAGATAGAGCACTAGCCCTTGAGTTAGGAGGACCTGAGTTCAAATGCAGCTTCAGACACTTGACACTAGATGTGTGACCCTGGGAAAGTCACTTAGCTGCCTAAAAAAAAGTGTCTTGTGAGAATAAATGTACAGAGTAGAAAGCATATGAATTAAAACCATAAAGTGATACACTTAATGATTTTCCCTTGAGGCAGAAATCATCAGTAAAAGTGTATGGTGGCTTACAGGAAAGAAGAGTATATAACAATTTCATGACTTAACACTTTACTCATCAAGAGAAAATAAATATCTTGGATTTGAATACCTGTGACCTGTTGATTCATTTGGTGGGATCAAGTGTAACCATTAGTCCCGATAGGCAATAATTATTGTGGTCAGTTTTGGTGCACCCTTCAGGTAATGAGCTTCTTCACATTTAAGGACTCTAGCCCACAGACACCAGACACTGTCCACTGCCAAACATGCATTCAGCGATTTTTCAGTTTTGTTCTGACAGGGAGGTAACATGGCAGGCAGGGCACTAGACTTGTCAGACACTGCGACTCTGGCAAAGCACCCTTTCTCAGCTTCAGTTTCCTCATCTGTAAAATGATAACAATAACCTGTATCATAGGTTTATTGTGAGGATCAAAAGGAATAACATGTATAAAGTGTTTTGCCAACTTTAATGTAGTATATAAATGCTAGTATTGTCATTGGTATCATTGGAAGATCTCTCTCACAACTTGAATTCTAGTGGTGTAGCTTTGAAGAGCCCCAGCTCACCTTCACACCATGAGGAGATATTGGAGTAGAACCATAATGAATTTTGGAAGACTTTGAAAGTACCTTGAAAAGAATGCTGCATTTGGTGCCAGGAGTCCCAATTTAAACTGCGTCTAGCTACTCACAACCTCTTTCACTGGAGTCATTTAACTTCTCTCGGCCTCAGTTTACCCATTTGTAAAGAATGAGGGTCTTAGATTGGAAGACCTCTATGTCCTTTCCAGGATAAATCTCTGATCTCATGATCTCATGATTAATCTATTCCTGGGGTTCTTAACCTGAAGACTGTGTACTTTTTTTTTTCTTACCAGACATGGATACAGTTGGTTCTCTTTGTAACTCTATATATTTAAAAGCGTTATTCTGAGGAGTGCATAAGCTTGACCAGACTGTCAAAGAGGTCCATGGCATACAAAAGGTTGAGAACGCCTGCTCTAGTCTGTCTTCTTCATTTGGGAATCTCAGGATAGCAAAGGGAAAAGTGATTTGCTCAAGGCCAGACAGCTAATGAGTGTGTCAGATCAAGGACTTGAACCCAGATCATCATACAGTATTGTGTATTTCTCCTGACTTCTGTTTGTAATTTTCATTCCCTGTTTTAAAGTGGTGCTTAGTCTAAGTGACCAAACAAAGCAAGAGATCAGAATGTTGACCACTTCCTGGCCTCTTTACTCTTTCTCAACTTTAGCAGATCTTCTGAAGTTCTACCTTGCCCTTTCCAAAGATTCATTTGACAGCTATTGAAGGAACTAACAGAAACGTTTTTTTCACTGTGTCTAAAAATCCTCCTCCACTAGGGCATCAAAAGGAAGCTGGGGAATACTACAGCTAAATTACCATAGCAACATACTCCCTTGTTTTGTACTTCTCCCTCCCAGTCCCACACCAGCCCTCATCCTCCCTCCCCTCCGCAGTCCCCTTGCAGCCTTAGTGCCACAGGGTAAATACATTCTCCTTTCCTGCAGAAATCTTTATGGAGAGTATCCCTCCAGAGATTTATGGCACCTGCTCTCTCTTCTGCGAGGCAAGGAACTGGGCTCAAAGAGACTTGCTCTAAGCACATGCTAATAAAATGAGAACAGGAAAAAAATGATTAAATGAAATAAATTAATAGCTCCAGGCTCTCATCCACCAAAACACTTCTCAATTAGGAAGGTTTTAATTTTTTTACATTCTCCTCTTTTATTTTTTACAAGAAATCTATTCCTATTCTTTTCTTGTGTATTTAACATTACATTTTAGAACAGGTATGTATGAATGTATGCATACACACACCTGTGATATATACATACATTATATATTCATGTATTTGTAACCTTAGATATGCATGCCTATGTTTATATTATATGTACAAATATGTGTGTTTCTATGTACATATGGTATGTGCATACATATATATGTATGTATATGTATTTTCTCTATTGACAAGTACATTCCTCAATTAAGCAGATGTGTTTTTGGTATCGTTTAGTAGAAGTCTATATGTAATCATAGACTTGAGACTTCCCTCTTACTGTTTCCAAATTGTTTCCTTTAAAATAATAGTTGTATACAACTTCCCCTTAAAAGTGCATTAAATAAGATATAAATTGTTAATTTTTTCATTTTCCCAGAACACAGGAAATTATATAGAGAGATATAGATATCTAGCAATCCCTTCAAGTTGTGCTTTTATTTAACACATTTTTCAGTGTATTATCTAATGGAGAATAATTAATACAATGATGATGAAGTTTTTACATTAACTTGAATGTTTGTATATGATTTTATGAACCTATCTATAGTCAATCCATACATACATATTGACTATAATGTGCTAGATAGCGTGGGGGTATTAAAAAGTATATAGTCCAGCTTTTGCTTTTCTAGAAAGCCTTCCTACAGTCCAGTTGAGAAGATTTGCACTTGCATAAAAAAATGCAAGGCCATGAATGAGCAGTAATGAATGATTGGGACTAGTGGTATTCAGAGAGAGGAAAGATATCTTGGGGTAGTTAAATAAGGTAAAATTTGAGCTGAGTCTTGAGGAATGGGTTGACACTCAAGACAAGGAAGAGCAAGGATGAAAGATTAAAGGGGGCTCAGAGACACATACAAGTATTTTAAATAGTCACGGGCATGGCTTCTCTAAAGGATGCTACAAAATCAAATGAGCTATTATTTTAAAGTCCTCATTGATCATTTTACAAAAGGCCTTGAAAAGAGCATAGCTTAGGACTCTAGAATACATGATCTGTTGTAGTTGAATTTCATTAACTGTCATTCTCTCCCTTTCTTCTTTTCCTGCTTGATAACTTGGACTGAGCCCCTTTTATTCAAGGACTTATTACCTTCTCCCTGCTGTGAACCAGATCTCAGGAGCCTATATCTTGTCTGATTGCTATCAGTAGCTATAACTGGAGCCAACCTTGGGCAAAATGATGAGGGAAATGATTTGTATTTTAGTATCCTCCCTTGACATATCTTCCATTCCCTCCTTACTCTCTTCACACCCATATTTTAAGAGAAAAGTCTTCACAGGTATCACTTAATAGCTGATTTTTATTTATCCTATTGTCCTTTTTTCTCCAAATTATTATCCTAAAATCAATCCGATAGTATCTAGTCCAATAATTCCCACCCCTTATACTAAGTGATTGTTAATAGTGAACCAAATGTAGAATGAACTTCTACATATGGATAATTCTTCAGAACCTGATCTATGATCTCATTAATGTAAGTATTCCCTCCATTAGACCAGACTGTAACCCACTAACACACTTTCTCATTTCTCCCACTATATATCCTCTGTAGAGAATTTATTCTATGTGGCAGAGGCATTACTCAATATTTTTTTTTACATGTTGTGTTAATATTTGTGGGTAATAGTGATCACCTTTATGTAGCATTTTTGCAATGTCATCACTCAGAACCCTCTCTTTCTCTGAAAACCACTCTTTATAACCTTGTCCAGCTTCATATAGCAGTCATCTATTAGTGTCTGACAGGTCATGAGGTTTTCTCTCATTTCTCCAAGAGTTCAGTACCTGACTCACAGTCTTCCTTTCCTTCTTCCTCATCCCCCTCTACCTTTGTAACCTGAACCTTTAAGCCCTTACACTTGGGGACTTCAATATGTATGTTAATGTACCATGTACTGCCTTGCCTACACAGTTCATCAAGTTTCTAAACTCCATCTTTACTTCAGACCCACAAAGAGATGAGTATGCCATTGTGATACTACCTCTAAGATCCAAAATCGTTTCTACTCATTCTATTATCTGCAAACTCTTTTTATCCATTACTTTGTTTCCTACAACACAATGATGCCCAGGCCTTCACATTCTTATAAAACCTTAACTTGACCCTGTGTCTTCGAGCTATCATCTTCCTTTCATGACCAGACACCTAGACATGATCATCTGCACCAGAGACGTCAAAGTCAAAACTTGCCACACGGTGTTGAAAAACTTCTGAGTGCATCCAGTACAGCATTGAAATGTGGTTGGGAAATGTTTAATTTCTTAAAATACAGAAAAGGGGCAGCTGGATGTGTAATGGTTAGAGCACCAGCCCAGGAGTCAGGAGGACCTGAGTTCAAATTTGACCTCAGACACTTACTAGCTGTGTGACCCTAGGTAAGTTACTTATAACCTCAAAAAATACAACACAACATCAATAACATTAACAAGTGGTTTTCAAAGTCAGTATGCAGCCAGCAGGAATATGTTTTTATTACAGTTTGACACCACTGTTCTACATTCACTGCTTCCATCTTCTCACTTCTCATGACTTCTCTTCCCTTGTTTTCTGGCTTCCAGTCTAAATGCTACACTGAAGCAGATCTCCCCAAGGTTAGCAACTAGCTCTTAAATGTTAGGGCCAGCTAGTTGGCACAGTGGATAGAGGATTGGGCTAAGGATCAGCAGGCCTCATTTTCATGAGTTCAAATCTGGCCTCAGGTATCTACTAGTTGTATTATTGTGATTATTAGTGATCCTAGGCAAGTCACTTAACAATTTACCTCAGTTTCTGATCTATAAAATGAGCCAGAAAAGGAAATGGCAAACCATTCCAGAACCTCTACCGAGAAAACCCCAAATTGGGTCCCAAGGAGTCTGAAAGAACTGAACAATAAGACTTAAATGTTAAATCGAATGGTATTTTCTCAGTCCTCACTGTACTTGTCCCTTCTGCAACTTTTGACTGCGTCAGCCACCTCCTCATCCTCCTGACACTCTTTCCTCCCTTGATTCCTGTGATGCTGTGCTGTCTTGGTGTATCATCAGTGTGACCATTCCTTCGTAGACTCCTTTTTCTGAATTATCATTGTCCTCTTGCCCACTATGTGTGAGCATCCCACAACATTCTGTCCTGAGTCCTCTTCTCTTTTCCTTCTTCATTCTTTCCTTTGGTGATCTTGTTAGATCCCATGAGTCCAATATTCATCTCTTTACCCATGACTACCAAATCTATAGTTCTTACCATAGCTTTCCTGTCCCTCATTCCCAACTGTCTGCAATACATCTCCATCTGGATATCCCATCAGCATCTCAAAAAATTAATATATCTTGAAAGGTCTTCATTATATTCACCCAAAGACCCATCCCTCCTCAAACTTATTTATTTCTGTTAAAATGAAACCATTCTTCTCACCCATATTTACAACCTTATGGTTATCATTGACTCATACTCCATATCTAATAAATTGCAAAGTCTTGTCAATTCTAGCCTCATATCCATCCCCTTTTCTTCATTCACAGCCTCTGTCCGTTCAAACCATCATCATCTCTCACATGTAATATTTTCCTAATTTATCCCATTGCTTTCTATCTCTTTCCCCTCCAAACTATCCCTTTTACAACTTCCACACTAATATTCTTAAAACACAGAACTAATCATGTCACCCTCTTTGAAAAGTCTTCATTTGTTCCCTATTGTCTCTAGAATACAAATTTCAAAATCATCAATCTAACCTTTAAGCCCCCAGCTATCTTTTTTAAAAAGTTTTAACATATTTTGTTTTTATATTATAAACATTTCTAGATCAAGATCCATTTAGAGACCTATTATAATAAAACAAATCAATTAATTAGAGGCAACTAGGTGGTATTCTGGATAGAGTCCCAGATCTGGAGTCAGGAAGATTCTTCTTCCTGAGTTCACACACAAAAAAAGGTGCTATATATATTTTTATGCATATAGGACCCATTTCTTTCCTACTTCTTCATTCCTATTTCTTTTTTCTTTTTTATTTCTTTGGCATAGGTCTAGCAGAGATATAGCTGAGTTAAAGGCATGTACTTTTTAGTAACTTTTATGTAAATTGCTTTTTAGAATGGTTGTCCTCATTCACAGGTCTACCAACAGCCTCCATGTCCCTGTTTTCACGTAGCCCCTCCAACATTTTTCATTTACTTTTTACTGTCATCTTTGCCATTCTGATTAGTACAATCTCAAAATTGCTTTAAATTGCATTTCCCTAACTAGTAGTGGGGGCAGGTAGGTGATACAGTGGATAGTGGTGGTACAGAGCCTAGAGTCAGGAAGATTCACTTTCATCTTCCTGAGTTCAAATCCAGCCTCAGACACTTAATAGTTGTGAGACCCTGGACAAGTCACTTAACACTGCTTCAGTTTCCTCACCTGTAAAATGAGCTAGAAAAGAAAATGGCAAATCACTCTAATATCTTTACCAAGAAAATCCCAGGGGTGGCTAGGTGGCGAAGTGAATGGAGCATAGGCCTGGAGTCAGGAGGACCTGAGTTCAAATCTGACCTCAGACACTTAACACAAAAACTAGCTGTGTGACCTTGGGCAAGTCACTTAACCCCAACTACCCTCCAAAAAAGCAAAAAAAAAATCCCAAATGGGGTCATGAAGAGATGGACATTCCATATAATAAAAACAACTGAACAGTAACAAAATTAATAGTGATTTGAAGTATTTTTCATATGACTATAAATAGCATGGTTTTTTTCCCTTGAGAACTGCCCATTCACATCCTTAAAATACTTAGGAATAAGGGAATGACTCACAAGTCTTATAAATTTGAAACCATTCTTTATATTTCTTGGAAATGAAACCTTCATCAGAGAAACTTGCTGCAAAGATTTTTTTTCTCAGTTGTCTCTCACTTAATCTTATCTTTCCATTTTATTTTATATCTCCTATAAATACTGTCTATACCAAACTGACCTGCAAGCTGCTTGCCATAAACAATATTCTATCTCCTGTCTCTATGCATCTTCATAGGTGTGCTTCCTCCCCTCCCCACCACCACAACTCCTTCCTCAACTACCCCTCTCTAGGCAATCAGGTGTCACCTCCCCCAAAAAGCCCTTCCATCTTCCTATCATGCACACACACACACACACACACACGCACACACACACACACACACACACACACACACACTTCCTATCATCCACCCCAATATTTAGCATCCTATTTCTTATGTAATTACTTCATGTCACTTTTTATGTACTTTGTTGTATTGTACAATATACATGTGTTCTATAGTCCCTCCCCCAAGTGAAGGTAAGCTCCTTGAGGGTGTTCCCTGTTTCATTTATACTTGATGCAATACTTTGAACATAGTAGACATTTAATAAACATTTATTGAATTAAACTGAATTGAATTCAAAGTTTACAAATCACTTTCCTAGCAACCCAGTGAGGTTAGTATTTTGAAAACTCTTCCTATCAGGTTATAGAAGAGGAAAGTGAGGCTCAAAAAACTTAAATGCCCTTGTCCAGGGGCACACAGCTAGGAAGTTGAGGAGCTCAGACCCAAAAAAGGTAATACTCTTTCCATCATACCAACTGCTTCTTATGATAAATCACTGGTTATGTATGAAGCACTTACTTTGTGCCAAGCATTGGGAAAAGAAAGGCAAAAAGCTAACACTGCTCTCAAGGAGTTCCAAGTCTAATGGGAGAGACAATATGAAAACAAAAATGTAAATAGTACATACAAGAGTGTTGTTTAGTCAGTTAGTCGTGTCTGACTCTTAGTGGTCCCATTTGGGGTTTTCATAGCAAAAATACTGGAGTTATTTGCCAATTCCTTCTCTAGCTCATTTTATAGATGAAGATCTAAAGCCAAATAGGGTTAAATGACTTGCCCAGGGTCGCCTAGCTCGTACTGTCTGAAGTCAAATTTGAACTCAGGTCCTCCTGACTCCAGGAGCAGTGCTCCACCCACTGTGGCACCTAGTTATTCCACCTGCAAGCTATGTAGGGGTGAATTGTAGGTAATCAATATAGGAAGGCAGTTACCTTTAAGTGAGATTGGGAAAGGCTTCTTACAAAAGGTAAGATTTTAACTGAGACTCAGAGGAAGCAAGGAGATGGAGAAAAGGAGGACGAGAACACCAGGCACAGAGGACAGACAGTGAAAATGCAGTCTGCAGATGGAGTGTTCTGGGAGAACAGAAAAGAAGCCAGTGTCACTGAAACGCAGCGTATTTGGAGGGGAATATAAAGTAAAGAAGACTTAAGACTGCGAAGGTAGGAATTGACCCGAGTATGGAGGGATTTAAAAGCTAAATGCCAATCAGAAATTTGTAAATTTTATCTTAGAGGTAATAGAGAGGCATTGGAGTTTATTCAGTGAGGAGAGACCGAGTGACCTGGTCAGACAGGCACTAGGAAGATTTATTTGTTGGCTAGAGGATGGACTGAAGTGGGGAAATGCATGGAGCAGAAAGACCAGCCAGAAGACTATTTTAAAAGTACAGGCATGAGGTGATGAGCACGTGTACAGAGTTCATGGCAGGGTCAGAGGAAAGAACGCAAATGTATATGAGTGAAGTTGCAGAGGGATAATCAATAAGACTTATTGATAGATTGGACATGGGGTTTAAGAGAAACTGTGGAGTAGAGGATGATACCTAAGTTGTGAGCCCTCTACAGAAAAAGGGAAATTGGTAGAGGGGAAAGCTTTCAAGGAGAGGAAGATAATGAATTCTGTTTCAGATATATCGAGTTTAAGATGTCTATGGGACGCTTACTCTGCAATGTACAATAGGTAGTGTCTTAGACAGTTTTACTGCTATGAGCCTGGGGACGATGATCACCACTGATCACACAAGCAAAATTTACTTGATTCCAATCCATATGGATGGTGATTTCCTCCTTTTTTCCCCTGATTCAATCTTTTTCCCAAAGTTTGTTTTTTGTTCTAAATATTCCAGACTCCTCATATTTCACACTCCTCTAACAGATGCTCAAAGATGACTCAGCATCCCATTACACATTCTATGCTTATATTTTGGATTGCTGTTGAAAAAATTAGAAAGTGACCTCACTAGTTTTCCCATAGTAGTCATTTTAGGGTAAGCCCAGATGCAAAACAACCAGTTCTCTGGTGAACTCCATACTTCAGTGCCCCAAAATATATTCTCTAAGCCAAGGTATGAAGAGAGAACAAATAGACATTCATACCTGAGGTGAAAACTTAAGTGGCATGTGATCACTATCTATAAATATTTAAAGGCTAGCCACTAGAAGAATGATTAGAGTTGTTCTGCTTGGCCCCAGAGGGCAGAACTAATAGTAATGAGTGGAAATTGTAGAGAGACAACTTTTAGCTCCATTTAAAGAAAAACTTCCTAATAATGGAAGTTATTCAAAAGTTTAATGGCTTGTCTTAATGGATAAAAAATAAGCCATCACTGGAAGTTTTCTAGTATGCTTCCTGTCTTCTTTTATTCTTCCCTTTTTTCATTTTCCACTCATACACTGTCTGGTTGACTGCCCACCATTTTAGTCTCTTTCCAAAATAAGATACTTTTTTCATTCATTCAGAAATCTGTATATATATATATATATATATATGGCTCCTTGAGTGTGTGATCCACTTTTGGTAGCCCTGACTCCCTATCTAAAGTTGAATAATGGTTCTTACTATTTGCCAAATTTCTTAGTTATCAGAATGTATTAATTTTTACTTCTAATAATTAACCAAAGGCATTTGAATTTTGGAAGTCCATATCTAAAACTTTTAAAATCTCTGATTTTGAATCCCTAGAATTTCTCATTTTGGTGGGGGTGGCTATCTACCAAAAATATTTCCTATATGAATCAACTTATTAACAAGTTAGTGTTAGTCACAAAGGATGGAAATGACAGAAAAACCATTTTGTTCAAATT
Organism: Petaurus breviceps papuanus; assembly: GCF_028583685.1. Lineage (NCBI taxonomy): Eukaryota > Metazoa > Chordata > Mammalia > Diprotodontia > Petauridae > Petaurus > Petaurus breviceps. The sequence continues at coordinate 2,495,909 of NW_027187246.1, forward strand.
TAATTTGTTTTTCATTAGAAAATATGCTTCAAAAACAAATATTCTTTAGTATCTAGGGGGAGGAGATCAAGAGAGTAAAGAAGCATAAAACTAATTTGTGATTTTTTTAAAGTGTGAGTCATCTTCTGCAGGAGGGATTTATCTAAACACTTTATTGTTGTTGTTCATTTCATATCCCTATAATTCTTTTAGGTCACATTTTAGATGGAAATAATGAAACCCAACAAACAATTTTGATAAAATCTGCAAGAATGTTTCTTGAACTGTGGAATACTAAAACAATTTATCTGTCTTTCTTCATTTTATTTTGGCCTCTTTCCAATATTATGAGACCAAAAATGTCATTTAAAAGAAAGAAGCCTTAGCTTCTTACATTGAAATTTGTTGTCAATACACAACAACCCAATGAGTAAACCATTTTGTTAAGTGTACCCTTGACAAAGACAGAGATTGAGAGTGCCATAAAAGAGAATTAGGAATTAATGAGAAAAAAGAAGAAATGGAGAAGAAATCAGCACAGTGTGATGGAATGAAAACTGGACCGAGAATTAGGAGAACTAACTTCTCCCAGGGACTAACCATGTGACCTTGGACAAATAACTTAACTTATCTGAGCATCAGTTTCCTTATGTGTTAAAAGAGGGGGTTAAATTATATGACCACTAAGGGCCATTCCAGCTTTAAAATTTACTGAAATGGGAGAAGCATCACTGGGAGAAGCACAATTAGAAGATCGGCAAAGGCATTGACGATTTTTAAGGGAGGAAAAGACACAAAGAATTTGGGAATATGTGTATGTGTGTGTCTGTGTGAGAGGTCTAGAAGATGTAAGGGAGGAGAGAAAGGAAGGCTGGAGCCAGGTAAAGGTGTTGGAAGAGGGAGTTACCTGATAGGAGATGAGAATTCAATGGAAATCGAAAATCTTGAGACTGGTATAAAAAGATGCTATTGAAAAGTGTCAAAATTGCAAAATAGGAAAGAATGAAAACCAAGGAGCAAAGAATGTAGAGAATTATAGAGGAGATCATGATCAGGAGGGATGTAGTCTAGGAAAGGGGAAAGAAAAAAACTGTCACTTATTCTCTCTGTACTAATTAAAATGCTTTTCCCAGTTTACTAGAAGGAGCAAGGGCTCTTAACCATTTCTATGGCAAGGACCTCTTTGGCAGCAATCTAGTTAGTTAACAAGCATTTATTGTCTATAGCCCCTTCTTAGAATAATATTTTAATACATAAAGTATTAGCAAGGAATCAATTGTATTGTAATAGTTATCTAAAAAGTTTTTTTTTAAGTTTGTGGATCCCAAGTTAAGAACTTCTGAAGGGGTTTTGAGAAGGGATCCAACTAAGCTGTGAAAACATAGAAAGCAATTTTTTAAAAAACGACACAAAAGACTATACTAACTCTATTTGATTTTAATATGGTTTGATTCTACATTTTCCTTTGTTTCTAGAAAAATGCTCCAAATTCTTTTTGAGATGATAGATAAGACAGGATTAGAGGCAGTATGGCATAGCACCTCAGAGGTCAGTCTTGAAGTCAAGAACATCTATGTTGAAGTCCTGCCTTTAACACAAACTGGCTGTGTAACCCTGGACAAGTCACTTAACCTCTTAGTGCCCCAAGCATCTCTCTCAGTCTGTAAATTACATATTCTGCACTGGTAGAGGGAACCAGAATTTCCATATATTAGTGCAATCACAGGTCCAGACTAGAAGGGGGAAAAAAAGGTACAGGAAATGAAGCTATTCTTGATCCAAAATCCTCACTGGCCTCATTTCACTTAAAACTGATTATGATTGCTGACTCTCTCAAAGGTAGCCTTTTGCCAAGTGATTTTTAAACCCTAAGCTTCCAATGGAGGCTATGAAGATAGTTGTGAGCCATATGCAACTGCCTTGAAATGGCCATACTTTTCCTATGATACTGCTGTAGCAATGCCCTTACATGGTCTTTCCTAAATACTGTCCCAGGTCCAGTGGATGTTTGTGTATGTGCCATCACAAACTCACAACCTTAATTGCTAAGCCCCATCTTGTGTATTTATTTTTCCAGCCCAAAGAAGACACATTAGCTCAAAGGAAAAGACATTTGATTGAATGCTATAGCAAGATAAATGACAAGGAAAAAAATTCCCCATGTGCACATTTACACTCTCCCAAATGTTACCAAACCAGTAGCAGGGAAAGGAATTTGTGCTGAACAACAATGGTGGTAGTAAGTAGAAGAGATTCTTCTTCAAGAAGAACACAAAGAGGGACAAATAGGAAATGCATATGTGGCTAGGGAACACACATGAAAGCACATACTAAGAGAAAACACAGAAGGCTAGAGGAACTCACACACCTGATACTGGCCTGTAGCCATTTTCTCTGGTGATGCCATCCCTCCACTGAACCAGGATCCTTTGCTGTTCTCTGTTTTCTGCTGTCCTGTACCGCTCTCTGATGGCCATCTCTGCTTTCTGCCAGATGTGACAATTGAGTTGGTCTCTTTTAGGCCTGTCTGCTGCTGCTGCTGCTCTCTGCTTACATCTCTGCTGCCATTGTTGTTGCGCTCTGCTATCATAGGCTGATTTAGGGGAACTCTGTCATCTCTGTCCCAAAAGTGAGAGGAATCTGTCAGATCTTTTGCTTAATAGCACTTAGCACAATGCCTGGCACATAGTAGGTTCTTGATAAATGTTTGTTTGACTTAGTGCCAGGAGCGAGCTTTACTCTTATTTATAATTGAAAACTAAGCTAGTGATACAGCCAATGAGCTAGAAAAGTTGGCAGGCATTTTAAGTCTTGTATTTTGAATTCCTTGTCCTCTTTTTTTTTCTTTCCTGGTTTTAGGAGCTCCAGTCCCAACCCCTATGTTAAATGGGATTAGAAAAATCCTTCCAACTCCCATCATAAATGTGTTTTTTAGTCTGAGTCCCTATAAGTCATTCCAGGAGATTCCATTTAGAAAAACTAGGAAAGAGCTATATGGAGCTAGGGTGACAGGGTTCTTTTCAATCCCTATGAATTCATCTTTTTGCACGCAAATCAACTCCATACAAGATCTAAAAAGGGCAAGTATATGCAGTGGAGCTGGTGATCTCCACTCTAGTTCCTTCATTTTGTATTTTTCTATCTTTGTTATTATTATGCAAAAATAATCATAGTCTGTCTTCCTATATCAGAACACATAGACTATCTTTAAGGTCTTTGGGAACAGGGACTGTGTCCTGTCTAAATTTTATATCTTTCACAGTTCCTAACATAGGTATAATGGGGCCTTTTTCACAGGACTCTGCATAATGAATGTATGTTGACTTGACCTGAAATGCCAGAAAAATTCTGTTAAGTATGAATATATCCTTGCCTTCCATTTACTTTGCTTTGAAAGGACTAAAACAGGGAATATTTTTATTTGTTTTGCTTTTTTTGTTGTTGTTTTGTTTTTTGTTTTCTCGGAGTACATTAATATTTAGTGGGGGAAAAGGCCTAATGGGCTTTATACCCATTGGCAATTTTTCCTAATAAGCCAAACAGATTTGGGTACTTATAGAATTGATAGAGTATTTAGGGGGTTGGGGAGGAAGAGAGAAAAGGAAGAGGGAAAGGAAAAGGGAGGGACAGAGAGACAGTATTTATTGAGGATTTATTAGGTACCAGATGTGGAGCCAGGAAAGAAGTAAGTATGACTGGCCAAGGCACTTCTTCAAATGGAGGTTTCGGGTACTGACCAAAATTTTATGGATAGATGAAAGGTATCTACCCTCAGACCTCCTGGTTCACACCCTATGGTGAGAAAAAGATCAACTTCAATTGTATCCATAAAAATTGTCTTTGTTGTTGTTGTTTTAATTTTACCAAAAGCAAATGATATCAAATGCCTGAAAGTTTAAGTAACCCAAACAGGACTGGTTTTTCATTTTTGTTTTTAGCCTTGCTGCTTAAATGTCTGACCCATTCAAACCTGGGAAAATTTCCTTTGCATGTGGAACTCTTCAGGTTTCACCTCTTTAAAATAAGGTTGCTAAATTATGTGACTCCCTAAGGTCCCTTCCATCTCCCATATTCTAGGTTTTAAGGTTCCTTCCTGACCTAACAATAATGGCACTTTAAATTTCTGTAACAATTTAAAGTTTACAAAGTTTTTTTTTTTGTAACAACAGCCTCATAAAATGAGGGAGTGCAAATATTTTTATCCCCATTTTATAGATGCAGAAACTGAATCTTAAGAGAGTTGCCCAAGGTCACACCATGAGGAGGTGTCAAAACTGGGATTTAAATTCAGATCATCTAAATGCAAGACTAGAATTCTTTCCACTATACCTTGCTGCCTCTCATGTTCTGTGTTCTAAGGATCTTTCCAACTCTAACATGCTATGGTCATATGAAATCAGAGCCACACCAAGCAGTTGCATATGTCCTAGGATGATGTAACCGACAATCAGGAAAAGCACTCTTGGATACAAAGTTGCCCCCTTTGGACTGAGGAAGGTGGTTAGAAATGGGAATGTTTGTTGCCTTGAGTCCACTGCACTAGTCATCTTTCGTTTTTGTTTTTTTGTTTGTTTGTTTTTTTTGCATGGGTCCTTCGAGTCCAATCCCAATACTGAGTCCAGCTGCCCCAGCCTCTTGTTTAGCTGCCTCCACTGCTGCTGGAACGTGCATGTGCTCTGGCAGCAGTTTCCCATGGAACATCCCCTTAAATGAATGGGACGTCAGGATGTGCTAGGTACGTTCGGCCACACTGGACAAAAGCGTATTTGCTGGATGGGTCTGGTGCGTCATTCAGCTCTGCGGCGGCTAACAGTGTTGGCATTAAGGGGTCAGAACCAGACTGCACACTCAGATTCACTAACCCCTTCCCTACCGCGGGAAGTTACAGCCTCTATCATTTGAGGGTGGGGGTGGGGAGCTCATTAATTTTATATGCTGTATGATTATGATGTAAAGGACCCCTTGGTTTGACAGTGGTCCAGTTATTTTATTGACATTTATTAGGAGGCAGCTACTGTGTTTCCCTGATAATAAGACCTATCCCAAAAATAAGCCCTCCCCTTACTGTGTAAGATTCCTCTAAAATAAGCCCTCCCCCGAAAATAAGCCCTCTTGAGATTGCTACTGTAGTGAAGGTGATCCCCTGCGCTACACGCTACATTACGGTACCCTCTGTATGCACCGTCTCCCCCCCAGGTGAATCGCACGCTGCGCTCGAGCTGCATCCAATCAGAGCTGCAGCAGTGAGCACGTCATCCTGTTCTTCCCCAGTGATTTGCTTGCTGGTGCCATTGAGAGCAGTGCCGTGGAGGAGAGCTGAGGCAGGACAACATAAGCCCTCCCCTGAAAATAAGCCCTCTGGTGTTTTTCTTTCCAAAAAAAATAATGACAGTGTCTTATTATCGGGGAAACACGGTAGGTGGCACAGTGGAGAGAGCACTGGGTTTGGAGTCATGAAGACCTATGTTCAGATCTAACCTGAGACACTCTGAAGCTGTGTGACACAGGGCAAGTCACTTAACCATTCTGTGCCTCAGTTTCCTCACCTGTAAAATGAGGATAATGATAGCACCTGCCTCTCGGGGTTGTTGTGAGGATCAAATGAAATAATACTGTAAAGTGCTTTGCAAACTTTACAAGACTGTATAAATGCTAGCTATAACATACATATTATATAATATATAATAATAATATTGTCACAAATTATAAGGATATGGATTCTGGATCAGAAAATTTCTTGAAGCATGAAAAATAAAGCTGCTAATAGTAAACACCTTTCGAATTCCAAAAATATATCAATCTATAAAAACATAATTATAATCCTAGACTTTGCCTCAGTTCTGCTTAGGTATATTTTAAACCCTGTCTGATACCTTAGAGTTGTTGTTCAGTCTTTAAATAGATTGATTCTTCATGACCCCATTTGAGGTTTTCTTGACAAAATACTCCAGTGGTTTGTCGTTTCCTTCTCTAGCTTATTTTACAGATGAGGAAATTGAGACAAACAGGGCTAAGTGACTTGCCCAGGATCACACAGCTAAAATTGTCTAAGGTCAGATTTGAATTCAAGTTTTCCTGTCTCCAGGCCCAGTGCTATATCCATTGTGTTTAATTCCTCAGTCATGAGTCATTCTCTTTGGTCAAAGCTAACCTAGATTTAATTTGATTCAGTTCAACCAGCATTTATCAAGCACCTGGGCCAAGATAGGCAGGGGATGAATATATAGAGAGAAAAGTTATAGATAACAGAAAGATATGAGTTTGGAAACACCTGGGTTCAAGTCCTGTCTGAGACATAAAAGGATGGGTAAGACCCCTGAGTAAATCACTGCTTCTCAGGGCTGAAGGCAAACCCTTAAGACTAAAAGTCAGAGAATAGTTACTGATCTACATTGGTAGAGGAAGAAACACCAAACAAATCACCAGTTCATGATGGGAAAAAGAAAAAACAAACAAGCACACACAAAATTTCTGTGCTAGGCACTCTTCTAGGAAAGGGAGATACAAATATAAAAGCAAAACAGCTCCTGTTCATATGAAGTTTGCCAGGGTCCAACTGAGATAATTCTTGGATGAAGCAAGTTTTTGTAGTCAGTGAGGTCAGTGATAAAGAAGCTTGAAGATGCTTCACTTTTCCACCAAATTAGCAGCATTTATTAGGCACTGACTTTGCAGTCAGCTGCAATGGTACCAGGTACTGGGAAAGCAAAGACAGAAAAAGGAGAAGGCCCTGCCCTCAAGGAATTCATATCCTTCCAGAGGAAACAATGTGTGTACACATACAAATTTCTACAAAATATTGAACATAAGGATATTCAAAATTGAATACAAAGTCATTTGGACTGAAAGGTACTAGTAGCTTGAGGGATACAGAAAGGTCTCAAGCTCAATGTGACCCAGACCTCATGACAATAAAGGCTCTATTCTCTGTAATTCGATAATTCCCCCAGTCCCCACCTCCAAAATCTGCATTAATTAATATTTATGTGTCTCTGCAGCTTGTGATAAGTAATCCAGATATTGAGGATGTAGAGACAGTGCCAAATACCGAAATACTATCTGAATCTCAATATTGATTATTATTGTAAGTCCTGTTATTGTAAAAGTACTGTTTTGTGGTTTCGAGTTTCTCAACTTATGATATATATGGTAAGGATGACAGTTCTTTATTTACAGAATACTTTGCATGTAACATTTGCTGATTGCAATTAAATTGAGTCTTTGAGTAGTAGAAAGGGCACTAAATTGGGAATCAATGGACTAGGAATAAATCCCAAACTGCTACTACTTCCAACTAATGTATCTGTGTGACTTTGGACAAGATAAATTCTTCAGGCCTCAGTTTCCTCATCTGTCAGGTGTCTGCTAGATGATCTCTCAAGGTCTATTCTTACTACACCCAATCCTATTATTTTTTTTTGGAGGGAGGAGGGCAGGGCAGTTGGTGTTAAGTGACTTGCCCAAGGTCACACTGCTAGTACGTGTTAAGTGTCTGAGGCTGGATTTGAACTCAGGTCCTCTTAACTCCAGGGCCGTGTTCTATTCACTGTGCCACCTAGCCAGCTGCCCCTAATCCTATAATTCTGATGAAAGTGAAACATAGTGTTTGATTAACTAGAATAGACCCTAACCACATCAAATTACAAGGAGATTAAAACAAGTAAACTATTAGAAGAATCTGTTTCTTTTTGACCTGTAGTTTAAAAAAATTACTTCTTGGCCTAGAATTTTTTTAAGAGTTTATTGCCTCTGTACACATATACAGCAAAACACTGTTCATTGACTTAAAGCTACTGCTTTTTTCCTTCTTTACAATGGAGAAATAAGAAGTAGGAGTAGAGAATGTCTAGCCAGCTCCAACATTCTATTTGCATGACCTCACCAAGGAACAAAAGATAAAAAAGCAGGGTTGCACCCACATGACGTGATTTCAAGGAGTATTTCAAGGAAGATGGACTCATCTCCCAAATAGTACCTCCTCCTAATTAGTTGATAACTAAAATTCCACTATTAGAACTTCCTTCTTTTGACTTAAGATTTTGACTTCTTTTTAAAATGAACACCTAAAAAAGGGCATAAGCATCTTCAGATTTATCCAGAAAATTTAGTTCAGTATGAATTGAGTTGATAAGTTCCTCCCCTGAAATAGGGTTTTGAAAGGCAGGAGAAAGACTGGACACCTAAGTTGGAGGTAACCACCATCAAATAGAGAAAAGGACACAGAAAAGAAAAAGCTGAGAAAAAGTGTCACCAATTTTACTATTTTTCACAGTATTGCCCTTGAACCAAAGACAGGGTGAGAATAATGAAAGACCAGAAAAATAAGTGATGTTTATTTAAATTTGCGAGCCTGAATTTTAAGTCCCCAAATGGAAAAAAATTAAGCTATTTCTTACAGTTAAAAAATAATTGCAAAGGCTTTGACTTTGTTTGGATTTCAACTTCTGATCTTGAGAAGCTAATTAAACAATCAACCTGATACAGTGGGGGAAAATTCATACTTCATTTTAAGCCATATTTGTTTGACTCAAGTGAAATGAGGAATTGGGCCAATTCTCTAGATTATTAGTTTCCAGAATTTTCTGATCAACCTCCCTTTTTGGTTTAAAAAATTTGGACTAGGGGTGGCTAGGTGGCGCAGTGAATAGAGCACCAGCCCTGGAGTCAGGAGGACCTGAGCTCAAATCCGGACTCAGACACACAACACACACACACACACACACACACACACACACACACTAGCCGTGTGACCTTGGGCAAGTCTCTTAACCCCAATTGCCTTCCAAAAAAGCAAAAAAAAAGTGGGAGCTTAATCTCACAATATGCATATATTTACTTATAAATTATAAACATTTACTTATAAATTATTTACTTATTTATAAATTATAATTTATAAATTATGTACCAAGAGGAAGAATGGTATATGGATGGAGAACTGGCCTCCAAGTCAGCAAGACCTGGGTTCAGAGGCCTGTCTCTGATACATACCAACTGTGTGACTCTAGAAAGGTCACTTAACCTTTAATTTCAGTAGGCAACTGCTTAAGACAATCAGTTGCACAGAAAGTGCCAACATATAGTAGTAGATGAAGTTCCTCACTGGGAGCTCCCTATACTAATAAAATCCAGACCACCAGTTATATATACATTATAAAATTTATATGTAAATTGAATTTTTTAAATGACATAGAGGAAATAGATTTGTGTTTATTACAATAATCATTATATAATGCCAATATTTCTATTATAAAATTATAACATTTTCCTAGACTCCATAGGGATCCCCTGGAGTTTATTAAGTAGGCGAGTAATATGAGTAGACCTTTACTTTATCCCTTTGGTAGCCAAGTAGAAGCAGGATGGATTGGAGAATCACTTCTCAACCTTTTGACTAGGTTTAACTGTGGATAGATTGGGGAGGAGTGAGACTTTATACAAGAGAACAGTATGAAAGCTGTTACAATATTCCAGGTTGGATGGGAAGAGAGCCAGCACGAAGATGGTAGCTGTGTGAGTAGAGAAGAGACATGTAACAGGAAATGTGGAATAAAAATGATAAGATTCCACATTTAATTAGATACATGAGGTGAGGGACAATGAAAAGGCAAACATGACCCCAAAGTTATGATCCTGGGTTATGGGAGAATGGTGGTGCCTTCCAAAGAAATAGGAACATTCAGGAAAGGCAGGGTTTGGGGAAGAAAATGGATGTAATGATATTGTAACCTATCTGGGCCTGCTCAACCTTTGAAACTCACTTTGTCCCACCCAAAATCAAAAGGAGATTAGGGGAAGGAAAGGGGATCTCACTCACTGATTATGAACAGCTACCAGGCAGTCTGGAGGCTGGAGATGTCTTTCACTGTGATATCTACTCCGCATGCCTACATAGCAATTGGATTATAACTGCTTTGAAGAGTCAAAGCAAGCCCCAAGTTTGTCTGTTGAAGTGAAGGTAAGATGGAACCCATGTTCCCAAACTCCAGTTGGACTGATAACCCTTTGGGACCAGACCTGGCCCTTAAGGGGCCAAAGGCCTCAATTTGAAGAATATTGTTCAATATGATAAAATCAAAAGAGAGTTTTCAGTTTAAAGTATCAACATATAACTCTACTACTTATCAACTGAGTGACCTGGCAAATCATTTAACCTCTCTGGGACTCATTTTCCTCATCCATAAAATTAGGGGTTTGGCCTAGCTCTAAGTCTTTGTGAACCCTGTTGGAGCAGCCATATTGTATCTTTTTGCCATTTTGCTTTGTTAGGGTAGAAAAAAAAACACATTTGTCTTTTTTTTCTCAGTTTTTAAATTTCAAAATAATTTACACTCCATATGTTGTTCTGTTCTGGGTATGACAAATGAAAGGGCAGTGTGTCTTACTCTAATAAAGTGACTGAGACTCATTATTCAGTTGACCTTAAATTATTACAATACTTTATTTTTATTGTTTTTTCATTCAAATTTCCAAATATTTAACTGAATTTTTCTATGCCTCTAGTTTTCTGAGTATCTAAACTAATTAGGATCAGAGCACAACTAGGGTAGAGCAAGTGGTGCTTTGCCATGGGGCAATAAATTTAGAAGGTGCTGTAGCACTGTCCTGAAATGTTTTCTTCCCTAATTCCCCTCTATTCTAAGAGATAGAAAATTGCAGCTATTATTTCCTCTATTTCACATATGGAGGAACTGAGGCCCAGGATGCCTCAAAGACAAAATGTGCTAATTTCACCATTTTTTTTCCTAAATTTGAACCAAAATTGATGGTGAAAATTATGATAAACCAAGAAGAATAGATGTTGCTTACCTCAAATTGTGAGATTAATTTTTGAATTTCAAAATAAGGAAAGATTTACTAATTGTGAATTTTATTGGATTGATGGTCCCTAAGGTTACTTCTAGCTCTAAATCATAAAGTGTCTGTTTTTAAAAAGTGTTACTGATACTTTTTAAAAATATTGATGCCATTTTCTAATACCATTCCCCCAACAGAATACTTCATTGTAAAAAGTACAGTTAAGCAAAATACATACTTTGACCATGTCTCACTCTATATTCTTCATTACATACCTGTCCTGGAGTCTACAACCTCTCTACCAAGAGGAAAGAAGTATATGTCATCAATAATCTCTACCTAAAGGTGGTCATAGCATTGATTTGTATTTTGATGGCTTTTCCTGTTATGTCCCTTTCCATCATTGCGGACAGTTTGTATATCTTGTTTTTGGTTCTGCTTACTTTTTTCATATCAGTTCATCCAAATTTTTTCATCTTTCTCTGAATAATTCCTATCTGTTTTTTCTTATAGCATATTTGGCCCCATGCCATAATTTGTTAGTGATTCCCCAGTCAGTAATAATCTATTTTGTTTCCATTGATTTTGCTAACAAAAAGAGTACAACCATGACTATTTTGTCACATATGGGAACTTTATTTATATCATTAATCTCCTTGAATTATATGTTCAATAATGGAATCATGGGGTCAATGAGCTTGAATAATTTAGTGACTTTTCTCACATAGTTCCAAATCCTCTTCTAAGAGAAGTTAGACTAAATTATCTGTCAACTGCTCTACCAACAGTTCATTAATGTACCTATCTTCCCACAACCCTTTCAATACTTAAAATTTCCATTTTTGTCATCTTTGCCAATTTGATAGGTGTGAGGTAGAACCTCAAAGTTATTTTTTTAATTTGCATTTCTCTTATTATTTGTCATGTGGAAATTTTTATATGGTTGCTCATAATATACCAGATTTGGATCTGGAAAGGCCCTAAAGAAGCCATCTAGTTCAAGCTCCTAATTTTAGGATGAGCATGTGAGGTCCAGAAAAGTTAAGCAGTTTGCTGAGGTCACAGAGTTTGACAGTAAATAACAGTGTTCAGATTTGAATTTGAATTTGAGCACTCTGATTCCATATTGAATGCTGATAACTTTCATTTCTTCCTCTGAAAACTGTTACTCATACTTGAAAACTTAGCTGTTTCAGAATGGCCCATTATAGAAAGAGGGGGAGGGAGAGAGAGAGAGAGAGACATACACACATTATATGTTCATATACACATCTATACATATATGTGCCAATTCTTAATATATATAGGACATCAGACTTTTATCAGAGATGCTTGATGTAAAGATTAAAGTACTTCTTTGATTCCTGAATCATTGTAAAGTCTCATGTGAATAGTGGTACAACAGAAAATTCATTGGATGCAGAATCAAAATACCTGGTTCTGCTTTTTTCTACTTAGGAAAATAATATCTGCTTTCTTTGATGTTCTGTAATTTCTGCAGAGCAGAATGTGGCTTGATCATGGACCCCTTCCAAAGAAATTAGTCATGCAAATTACCCATTATGAAAGAGTTTCACCTATAAGGCCATGACACTGTATGGATCATGTTCCAGTTTTTAAAATATACTTTTGACATGCACACACAAGTAACTATTTCCAAGGTTGTAACAATAGCTGGCATTTCAATAGCCCTTTTAAATTAACAAGGTATTTTATCTACATTATCATATTTGACCAGTATTAGAGCATTTTGACCCTTATATTATTAAAAATATCATATCTTTAAGTGTAATTCAAAGCATTGAAGATGTATTATTAATCTCCATCATATTCCTTTTTTAGAAGGAAAAATATTTTTATGAGGCAAGACCAGATAGAAATTGTTCTAGGTCTTTTTGTGAATAAACAGTAATACAAATGAGATTGCCAGATTAAATAAATTTATGGATCTATAGATAGGCAAACCAGCTATGGTATATATTGGAAGGGAACTGGACTTGGCTCAAAAGACCTGGGCTAATGTCCCAAGTTTACCAATGACCTAGGGCAAATTTACCTGTCCACACCTCAGTTTTCTCACCTGTAAAATGAGGGTGTTGAATGAGATGATCTTGAAGGTCCTCCCTAGCTATGACATCATATGATCTAAAACCATAAAGAGGTAAGATAACTGAAGGACAAATCAGAGATGGACTTGGGAACTGAGCTGAGAGTCTCATCCAAACATCTGATTTATGTTTGCGACCCCTTATTATGAAAATATGAAACCATCCCTTTTTATACACATGCATGCACATTATTTTTAGGTGACACAGTGTTTATTATTGCCTGCATATGGAAAACAGCGCTTTACAGTTAGGTGTGCTAGATGGGCCCCTGTCCAAATCTGGGAAGACATTTAAGTCTGCTGAAAACCAAAGTCAGCAAACTTTGAAAATTATCCTTATGTAAATATCAAGGTACTTTTGACACTAGATGACCAAGTAATAGATGCATTGGAAAGGACTCCTGATACATGCGTGATTTGACACCCATGCTTTGATAACTTTGAGGTCTAGAGTGTTCACAGTAACCCACAGAAGATATTAAGAATCTTCTTTGAAATTTGAGGTAGCACCTTCTCTCTTCTTTGTAGAGTCAGGGAAATGTGAATATAGAGCACCAAAAATAATGTTAGACTTTTAGTATATTAGTTAATTTTAATTGTTTGCTTTTTTTCTTTCTTTTTAATCTTTGTTATGAAGGACTGACCTCTGAAAGGAGGAGGGGAGAATAGCATGTGTGTATATAAACATAAAAATACATGCATATAAACATAAAACATAGGATATAGAAATTTAATCTATGATTTTATTGATATACAAGTAATCCCTTGGTGAAGAAACTCCCTGACCAGTGTAGGGCATCACCTTCCCTGTCATTTGTCATCTCAGAGAGTTGACAAGAGCACGGAAAGATTGTGACTTGTCTGGGGTCATACAGCCAGCATGTGTCAGAATTGAGATTTGTACATAGGTCTTTCTAGCTTTAAGGGCTGCTCTCTATCCTTGTTCAGAGTATATTTTAAAAATCTTTAAATATCATAAAGTAAAAGCAAAAGGTCCTAAATACCTAACTAGTGACATCTAACTCAAATATAAATCTTTATTGTTATTCAGACATGTCCAACTGTTTATGACCTCATTTGGAGTTTTCTTGGCAAACATACTAGAGTAGTTTGCTGTTTCCTTCTCTAGTTCATTTGACAAATGAGGATCTGAGACAGAGTTAAGTGAATTGCCCAAGGTCACACAGCTAGTAAGTCTGAGGTCATATTTGAGCTCAGGAAAATGAGTCTTCCCAGGACTCAATCCACTGAGCCATCTAGCTGAAATGGAGGACATTAAACTATGCATAAGAATCCCTCCTGGCTGCATGTGGGTTTAGAAAAAACTATGTATTGACATTAGCTGTGTTCTATTGTGGTTTTATTTATTTTGTTAAGTATCTCTCAATCTTAATCTGGTTCAGGCTGCACCAGGAATATGGTGGGTGGCACATGATGCCTAAGCAGCCTATTTGATTCCTCTGCCCTGAATGAAAACTGGAATGTTTCCTCCATCCCCACCCTACCCCAAATGTATTCTAATACATACACAGTTTAAAAGATTTTGTGTGTGTTTGTGTTTGTGTATATGTGTGTGTTTGCACAAAGTAAGTCCCTTTTCATAATATCATAGATTTAGTGTTGGAAGGCATTTGAAAGGCCATTGGTCCAAAGCCATTATTTTGCAAGTGAAGAAACTGAGTCTGAGGGAAGTTAAGTGACACCCAGAGTAACATAGCTAGTATTGTCATAGTAATAAAGGCAGAATTAAAACCTAGGTCCCCCAACTCTAAATCCAGCACCCTGTCTAGTATACCAAGTCATGACAGACATTTCCAGCCAGCTTATTGCCTTTATTTTCTTCTACCTTGGAACTTAATTGCTTATAAGAGATACAAAGAAAGATGTTGGAGAGTTTAACTGAAGTCTGTGGTCACAGGCCACCTTGCCACAATGAAGGCACAACAATGACTGTAGGTAGGACCAGGAGTAGAGACTTATTCTTATCCTTATCTTTTCAACATCCTCGCACTGACTGTACAAATTGCAAGTTTGCTTAATTCAGCTGTCCTTCCTCAACATTTTTTTAATCCCAGAGGACCACTAGGTTTGGGAGAAGAGGGGGAAGTATGATAGTTTATTGTCCTGTTCATTTGCTTGGAATAGCATAAAATTTAATAAGGATCCACAAGATTACAGAAGGCAGGTTAGAACAGTGCAAAGTGCAATGAATTTATAGTTGCAGGGCCTATATTGTGTCAGAGTGACCATGACACTACCTGCAAGGCCTTGGACAAGTCATTTAATCTCACTGGGCCTCAGTTTACTGATGAGGTTAGAGTAGATAATCTCTATGGTCCTGTGCTCTAAAAATGTGATTCTGTTATCCTAGGACAGTTCTTAAACTATCATGCCATGGACCCCTTTGGCAAGCTGGTAAAGTCTATGGATTCCTCAAAATAATTTTCTTTAGGAATTCCTCATTGAAGGGTATGCTAAACTTCAGTTACAGATAAACACAAAAATGAATTTTTTTCACATCTAAGTTCACTGACACCTTATAATCTATCAACCATTTGGCAGTCTATGTACCTAAGGGAAGAACTCCTGTTCTGGGATGACAATCAGAGAGCAAAGAGAATGACTAAATTGAAATTTGTTTGTAGGGGGAAAAAATCGCTTTGCTGTGCTGGTCCAACTGCCTCAGTGCTGAGAATCTGCACAGGTTTTCATGGGAGACTAAGAGGGGGCAGTTTCTATGGGAACAGAGTTAGCCTCATCTGCTATTTCCCAAAGCAAGCTGCTCAGTACAGGCTCCTAGAGTATCCTCTCCACAGGAGGCCAAGAGTAATCACATGTAGGCTTCATTTTTCACAGGGGATGGGCCTGCCCTTGAAAAGTTAGATGCAAATTGAATTTTTGTAAATAGGTATTAAATGCACTAGGGAAACTCACTTTAAGTAATAAAGGAGCACTAATGTGGGTATTGTTCTGAGGCAAGGAAGCCTTTGGGAATCCAAATAATCGCCCCCTCAACAGAAAAGTACAGTTGAGAAAGGATTTGCCTTTGAAGCCTGGAAGCCCAGAGAGTATAACTTAAACCCACTAGGCCTTAATTTCCTTACCCAAAAATAAGCTTGTAATAAATGATTTCTGAGGTCTTTCCAGTTCTAAATCTATGTTCAGATTTATATGATTAGAAGTTTGGACTTTGTTTATTTGTTTTGATAAAGACTTTCCTGAAACACAGAGGTTGAGGAAGGGAATACCTTGAATGCCAAAAGTCCAGAAGCAAGCAAATAATCTGAAATTTTCAACAGGTATGCTAGGGAGTGTGTTTGGCTCTGTGGATTCAAAGAAAAAAAATGAATCTATACCTGCCTTTAAGGTCTTTGGTGTTCATTGTTTTTTTGTTTGCTTGCTTGCTTTTTGGAGGGGGGAAAGCAGGGCAATTGGGGTTAAGTGACTTGCCCAAGGTCACACAGCTAGTAAGTGTTAAGTGTCTGAGGCTGGGATTTGAACTCACTGACTCCAGGGCCAGTGCTCTATTCACTACACTACCTAGCCTCCCCATTTGGTGTCCATTGTTGTCCATTTGGTTTCCAACTCTTCAAGACCCTGTGGGTCATGGCATACGGATACTATGCATGGGGCTTTCTTAGCAACAATAATGCAGTGGTTTGCCATTTCCTTTTCCATTGGATTAAAGCAAACAGAGGTGAAGTGATTTGCCCAGGGTCACACAACTAGTTAATATCTGAGGTCAGATTTTTACTCAAGTCTTCCTGACTCCAGGCCCAGCACCCTATCCACTGAGCCACCTGCCTGCTTCAAGGGCCTTACATTAAAAAAAAACTGGATTATAGGATAAAGTAGTTAAGGAATAATTCTAGAATTTAGTTCATATGCTCCAGAAAAACTACAAGACTCACAAATTTAGAACTTGAAGGAATTGTAGAGGTCATCCAGGCTAACCTCCCCCTTTCACAGATGAGAAATCATAGGAATTATAGATTAAAAAGAACCAGGAAGATAAAGTGAGAGATCACACAGTTGCTAAAGGGAAAATGAATGAATGAATCACGCATCAAGCATTTTATTAAGTACCTAATATATGCCAGCCTCTGTGCTAAGCATTGGATATCGAAAAACAAAATCAAAACACTCCCTTCGTTCACGGAGCTCACATGCTAAATGGGGAGTCAGTATGTACATGATTAGGTATATCTAAAATCCATATGCAGCAGATAAAAAGTAGTCTTAGTGGGGAGCCCAAGGACTGCCTCCCAGAAGAAGGTAGTATTTGAGCTAAATCATGAAGAAAACAAGGGATTCCAAGAGGGAGAAGTGAGGCAAGAGAACATTCCAGGCAAAGGGCACAGTGCAAAGGGATTGATAGGAAATGGTGTATGAGAATCAGCAAATAGGCTAGTATGACTGAACTGTGGCCAATATGGAAAGGTGTAACATGCAAGTGGGAGCATCTAGCTGGTACAATGGATGGAGTCCTGGGCCTGAAGTCAGTCATCTTCCTGAGTTCAAATCTGGCCTCAGACACTTACTAGCTGTGTGACCTTAGGCAAGTCATTTAACTTGGTTTGCCTTATAGATGAGTTTCCTCATCTATAAGATGAACTGGAGAAGGAGATGGCAAATCACTCCAGTATCTTTACCAAGAAAACCCCATATCGAAGAGACTGGAAGTAGACTAGAAAGATAGGAAAGGATAAGACTATGAAGTATTTTAAATACTAAATGAAGAAGCATATATTTGATCCTATATGTAAGGGAGCCATTGAAGTTTATTAAGTAGCAGAAGAACATGTCAGTCCTATGTTTAGCAAAATCATGTTAGTAGTTTTGTGCAGAATAGATTGGAGAAGGAAGAGACCTGAGGCAAGCAGGCAAGAAGTGATGAGAGCCAGGGTTCTAACTTAGTACCTTTGCCTCCTATTTCCACTGCACCACACTATTAGAAGATGCTAAAGATAGATTACCGATCCTCAGAAATCAATGTTCCCCGGTTCTGACTGAGACTAGGAGCAAATGTACAGAACAGAAGAGATCTTTCAGTGTCCCTGGCACTCCACTGTAACCACTGAGTGTTCATGCAAACGCAGATTTTCACATGCCTTTTTGGGTTTGTTTTTCAGTCTGCTAACTGTAGCATCAACAGCATGAGGGAGGTCTAGTTCACACTGGGTAAGTTCCAATCATGATTAGAAAAACAAACCCAAAATGCCTTTATTCTAAAGAAAATCAGCAGGGATGATGGAATCCTCAGGAACATCATAAACCTACAGATTGCTACATATAGAATTCTGGGGAGATGAGCCAAGTTGAGTTTGTGTGTTTGTAAGTACATGGGGGGAAGCTTCAGTTACTTGTTTTTTCTGGTTTTTTTGCAAGGAAAAGATGTTTTGACAAATAACATTCAAGCTTTTGAAGAGTACTTTAAAATCTTAATAGGAAAGGAACTTTAATTCGTAATAGCTATAAATTATATGGTATGTATATATGCATATATATGTCGTTATTTGTTATTTCAGGCGTTCTCAGTCATGTCCAACTCTTCATGACCCTATTTGGGGTTTTCTTGACAGAGAACTGAAGTGGGTTTGCCATTTCCTTCTCTAGCTCATTTTAAAGAAGAGGAAACTGAGATAAACAAGGTGAAGGGACTTGCCCAAGGTCACATAGCTAGTAAGTGTCTGAGGCGGGATTTGAACTCAAAAAGATGAGTCTTCCTCACTCCAGGCTTAGTGCTCTATCTGTTGTGCCACCTACTGCCCAATATAGTTATAAATCATATAAATTACATTATATATTATCATATAACTATATTTGATATATAGTTTCTGTCTATATATGTGTGTGTGCATATACTTGTGCATATATATTTATGTATGTATGCACACACACTCATATACAAGAAATAACATAATACACTGGAGCAAGGATCAGCTTTGAAATCAGGATGACCTGAGTTCGAGTTCTATCCCTGAGACATACTGGCTACATATGACCATAAGCAAACGCCTGCATTTACTCAGTGCTTCCATGTGCTGATCTACATTGGTATTTCCTCACCAGAAGGTCCCTTAAACAGTGAGATAGCAGGTCTGGTAAAGATGCCGAGCGATAGTCCAGATGCTATGGACAAAAAGACAGAAGGTTCATAGTCTGTGACCTTAAAGGGTTTACAGTCTAGCTGGCAGTAGAGACCACATGTAAAGCAAACTAAATGGAGATAACTTATATACTTAATTGTGAACATAAAAACAGGTCATTCAGTTGTATTACATGGAGCAGGCCTTTACTAAGCACTTCTTCTTGGCACCATACTAGGGTGGGCACTGGTAATACAGAGATGAAAGACAACATGCTTGGCCACAGAGGACTGAACACGCCCTGCTGTTTATGTCAGTCAGTCAATAAGCATCATTAAGCACTTCTGGGATATAAAGAAATAGATTTCTTCACAGGGAAGGTACTCTGGGCTGGAGGATCAGAAAAGGCTTCATTTAGAGAAGGTAATGTTTGAACAAAGCACTGCATGAAGCTAGACGTTCTAACAGGCAGAGGTGAATGGGGAGCATATACCTGCATTCTAAGAAAGGGGAAATGGATTCTTTGCATGGGTCAATACCTCCTGGCCCTGCTAGGGAACTTAGCAAGACTATGCTATTCTGCATGGGCATTGAGAGTACAGAGTCCAACCAATAAGTAAATGCTTAGTCCAAACTTTGGATATAGAATAGTCCTGGTGAGGAATCTCTCTCTACCCATTCATTTGCTCTGACAATAACTATATATGTTCTATATTATAACTCCATTAAAATATGATGATGTATTGATATATTGTATAAGCAAAATATGACATCATATAGTAGATATTATAATATAGTATAATAACATATATTACAAAATGACCCCTGCATTGTATCATATTACAAACACCCATAAATAGCAGTGGGGAAATCCAGTGAATATTTCTGAAGATCTTTTTGTTCATATTAAAATGGATAGATTTGCAATAAGTGTTTTAATTTGGAAGAGCTAAAGGGAATATTTTTTTAAATAACGTCAAATATAAATGACTAGTTGCTAAGAAATAGTTTCCGCCTTTTTAGTAAATTCTCAGAGCGCAACTTTTATAAGGTCACAGTTTCTGGTGAGGAATGATGACTTGTATTAGGTACAGCTTTTCCTCTTCTGAGGGCCATGTGTTTGTAGGTAATTACCTGCTTGGGAGAGCAACCCACATCTGTGGAAGCTATGCTTATACCCTCAAACAAATATGGGTAGGGGGAGGGAGTATGACCAGTTGAATTTTACCAAATAAATTATTTTGAAAATAGGCTACTAAGCTTTTTTTCCAAATCTATGTTTGTGTGTATGTGTTTATGTGTACCTAACCTTAGCTGAGTATTCAAATTCTACTCCTTTATGCCCATTTTAAAATATTCTCTCACTGATGTGCATATTACTATTTTTTTAAAAAAAATCCATTTGCTTTTTCCTCTTCCCTGCCTTTGTTTTTGTTCACTCTTAACCTGTTCTCTATTTGATATAAAAATGTATTTATATGAAACCCATTTCTCATTTGACTATTACTGGCTTCCAGAAAGACTGCCTGGGGAAATCATTTCCACTCAGTTGTTTGTTACCCTTACTCTGGGGACTGGCCCTTAACTAAGCTCAAATCTTCAAGATGATATGACAAGTATCCTGTGAGATCTAGGATTTCATTCCCTTACTTGAGACTGAACATGACATAGAGCAGTTTAAAATTACAGCAGGCTTTCACACATCCCTATATCAAAACATGGCATTTGTGTAACTAAAATTGGTCTGCATTTCATTTTACTTTCTATTTTTCTCATTGAAAGTTACCCTCTCATCTTGAGAAATTAGGTTCCTAGCTATCAAAGCCTCAAGCTGTTATTTCTACTGGCTTGTTATCAATATTTGCTATCAAGTGGGCCTTTCTATTCAGAAAGTCAATACAAAGCTCTCATAATCTGTACAAAGATAATTAAATAATTTTAAACCAACAAAGTATATATATATACATATACATGTATGTATACATATATGTATGTATATGTATGTATACATATATAGACACACAAATATATACATACTTTTATAATAAAAGCAGGTGCTCAGCAGGTGGCTTGCCTAGGGAAAATGCTAAGTTACACTTTCACCACTAGGTGGTGATATTGCTTAGTATCACTGTCATTTAGGGACAGAAGTGAAACTAGGGGAAAATACCATGTTTTGCTGAAATGCCTGATCTCTGTATGTTTCATGGTGACTGTTGTGAGGCTGTTGTATTACTAACTTATTGTCAGTGAGACAACCTTTAAATCATTAGCTTACTCATGGCAGTAATAAAAAAACAAACCAACATAACAAACAAAAAACCTTGGTCTTGGGGTTTTGGTTGATGGCTCCAAATTGACATCATTTGCATGTGACAGTATGCTCTAAATATTTTTTTAGATGACAAATATTATAATAGAGTAGCTTCGTTAAATATTTTAACTAAAATTGAAATCACAAACCATTTTGGTTGACACAACTGGTCAATCAGAAAAACAAAACCAACTAATTCAATTACATTACATTCAACATTTACTAAGTCCTTGCTATGTGCAAGGTACTGGGATAGACCTGGAAATACATGGACAAAAAACAAAACAAAACAAACCCAGCCCTACCCACAAAGAACTTAACATTCTTTCCTTAAGCCAGTTTAATCACTCAGTAAACAAGCATTTATTACAACACAGGCTAAATTCTGGGGTTCAAGGAAAGGCAAAAACAAAATAGTCCTTGCTTTCAAAGAGCATACATTTTGATGGC
Source organism: Petaurus breviceps papuanus (assembly GCF_028583685.1). Taxonomy (NCBI): domain Eukaryota; kingdom Metazoa; phylum Chordata; class Mammalia; order Diprotodontia; family Petauridae; genus Petaurus; species Petaurus breviceps. The sequence goes on from NW_027187246.1 coordinate 2,517,642, forward strand.
AGAGGCAACATGTAACTAGCTAGGTATGGCAATACAGCATATCTAGAAGGTAATCCAAAAGGTAGCTCTTCAAATCCCACTATATAAATGCTGGAATTTGAGCTGAATCTTTAAGGAAGGCAAGGTAACTAAGAGAGGGCAGAGCATTCTAGGCATGGGTAAGGAGCCTGGGCAGAGACACAGCCTGGCAACTGGAATGCCATGTTCAAAGAACTAGAAGTTAAATTGGTCTATGCCCAGAGAGAGGGCCTGAGAGAAGATAAAGTTTTTGTTCCTTTTGTCACAAAACACCTTAGGGCCCCTTGTGTTGGTTTTCATGGTAACCAAATGTTAGATTAAGTACAACTAGATTCCTTTATAATACTGAGGATTAGTTACAACAGTAATACCTCCTTTACAGGTTATTACATGAGGCTCTTAATGTAAGAGGTCACATTGTTGTTTTGCCAGGGTCAAGTTTGACCCTGGCACATCCAATTCTGCATAGGGACGCAAACCCTATTAGAACCGCATTCTACTGAATTAAAGAGACTATGGCATGGTTAGAATCTGTGATTTCTTCAGTTGGACTCTTCCAGCATGGAAACTCCCTCCAGATATCTGGATGTAGATCTGCAACTCTTTTGTAATAGACTGACTGACTTATAGTCTTAGAGAGTGGACACTAAGGTATTGTAGCACTAATAACAATCAGAGACAGGACTTGAACCAGGTCCTGACTCAAGTCTTGCCTTCTATTCACTGTGTCACACTGCTTCTGAGAGTATCCACCAGGGGGTTTGGCTATGTTTGGGGCTCTTGTTTGTTGTTCAAAATCAGATAGTTTGATGACCTAAGAGCAATAAAATTGTTCTATGCTCAGAGAGCTACAGAATGCTCTCTCCTGCACATTCCTATTTGGAACTATAATAGCATCCTGGGCAGGGGAATTTACCCCAAGGTTTGTATTTGGGAGCTCTTCATTTTTATTGAGTTAGACTTCAAGACTTTGGTCCAATCAGGTACTATCTTTACAGAGATAGGTGAGACATTAGCAGAACAGGTCTTTGAGCACTCAGCAAGGAAGGTGCTTTTTTTAGAACTTAATTGTTTGAACATTTTTATTTTTTTCCAAGTAAATGATGCCATTTACAATTTTAATTATAGGTGTCCTACCCCTGGTTGTGATGGCTCTGGACATATTACTGGCAATTATGCTTCTCATCGAAGGTATGTAAAATTATGCTTATTCTTTTCTTCAAAAATGTATTGATTAGTGGGATATCAGCAGAGCATAATGCATGCCTAGGAAGCCTGCTGATGAGGCTCTATATGGACATGGTCAGTCTCATTCCAGTGAGAGAATTTTGCTATAGAGGATGTAGGCTGACTTGGGAAATAGACCTTTGTAATACTATCACACAGCTAGCACCCCCTGTCACGGCAGCAACTTGAGATGGCATTTTCTCAAACAGGCTCAAACATCACCTAAAATAAGCTTTGCCTTGAACTTAGCAATGCCAAGAGAAGGAAAGAAGTCTTCCCTCACCTTGACATAGTCCAAAAAAAAGCCTAAGAACTAGTCTGCAATCTAGGATTCATATGTTATCACTTCCATTAATCATATAGCCATTGAGAGGCAAACACATTCTTTTAAATCTTGATATTTTAACCACAGAACTGAATGTTTCATGTTAGGAGGGATCAACAGAACTTATACTTGCATTGTAACTTAGCAAAAAAATTTATTCATGGTACTACAAATATATGTGTGTGTGTATATATACACATATTATTTGTATGTGTGTGTATGTAGATATACATATATACATGCATATATTGTTTGAAATATACTCTGCCTGGTAAGACTCTTTGATCATGCAATATTAGGAAATTTTGTCTTGGGAGTAATTTGAATAAACCTTTTGGCACACTGTCAACAATAGTGAATCTATTTCAGCTGGTGATAGAAAATGTGTACCTAGTTTTTTGCCCTGGATTAATGTGTCCTGTGCAGTTATAATGATCATAGAGGTAAGAGAGAGTCAGTCAGTAAACATTTATTAAGAGCCTACTATGTGCCAGGCATTGTGCTAATTAAGGACTGGGAGTACAAAAAGAGGTAAAAGACAATCCCTGCTCAAAGGGCTCATAGTCTCTAATAGAGGACACAACAAGCAAGTATGTATAAATAAACTATATGAAGGAAAACTATAAAGCAAAAAAACAAAGGCACTCGGATTAAGAGGGCGGGCAGTCTTCCTGTAGAAGATGATATTTTAATTGGGACTGGAAAGAAGCCAGGAAAGATAGATAGATGGATGGATGGATGGATAGATAGATAGATAGATAGATGATAGATAGATAGATAGGTAGGTAGATAGATAGACAGATAGATAGAAGACCAGAGAAAATGCCTGGAGTAGAGAGATGGGGTATTTTGTTCGAGGAACAGTAAGGAAGCCAGTGTTCCTAGTAGTGAGAAAGACTGGGACATAGGGGTGTGTGTGTGGGGTGTGTGTGTGTGTGTGTGTGTGTGTGTGTGTGTGTGTGTGTGAAATGGATAGGTTATGAAGGACTTTGAATACCAAACAGGATTTTTTATATTTCATCCTGGAGGTGATAGGGAAACATTGAGATTTATTGAGTGAAGGGTAATATGATTCTCCAGTTCTTTAGGGAAATCACTTTGGCTACCGAATGAAGGATGGATTGCATCAGGAAAGGGCTTGAGGCAGATTGAGATGAGCAGAAGTGGGGAACCGGGGGCATTGAGGCCACATGTGGCCTTCTAGGTCTTCGGGTGCAACCTCTTCACTGAGTCCAAGTTTTACAGAACAAATTCCTTTTATTAAGGGGACTTGTTCTGTGAAGTTTGTAATCAGTCAAAGGGTTGTACTTGAGGACCTAGAAGGCCACATGTGGCCTTGAGGCAGCAGGTTCCCCATCCCTGAGATCAGGGAATTCCTTTAAGATCTAGTCTTTGCCCGAGGAAATACCACTTTTATTATTATAAGGCTATATGTAAGAGACCCTGTCATGTATATGTGAAACATAAATTCTGATGCCAAACAGTTGTTTCTTGTTCATATGCATGGACATAAATGGACTGGTCTGGGTGTGATAGCTAGCAGCTCCTTGTGGGACTCCAGGTATACATTCAAAATGGTCAAATTCCTGAGAAATCTGTGGTCCTTTCTCTCTTTAGAGCTCTGGATTGAAAAGCAAGCACAGTAAAAACAGATAAGCAATTCTGATTTGAAAATAAAATAAATAAGAGGAAGGAAAGTTAAAGGGGATCCAAGAGTAAATTGCCTTTTCGTAAACCACAGCACACCTACTAACTATGGGTCTCCCCCAAGGATCTCTTCTGGTTCCCTTCAGTATAGAGAAGAGCCAGATAGGGGACACAGTGAGCAGAGCACCACGACAGCAATCAGGACTACCCAAGTTCAAAGCCTACCTCAGACACCTACAGCTGAGTGACCCTACAATAGTCACTTAATCTCTGTATGCCTCAGTTTCCTTAACTGTAAAATAGAGATAATCATAGCGCCTACCTCCCAGGGCTGCAGTAAGAAGCAAATGAGTTCCTATCTATATAGCATTTAAAACAATGCTTGACAAATAGTATTATATATATATATATATATTATTTCACTTGGTTGATCGCATTGGCTCTCATGAGTTCAATTTTCATCTCCATACAGATGATTCCCTGATCTATACATCTAGCCCCAGTCTCCCTTATGAGCTATAGGCAAGCATCACCAACTGTCTTTGGAGACATCTTGAACTCTTTACCTTCATAGGTATCTCAAACTAAACATGGCCTACTGAGAATTCAGTAAAGACTTTTAGCAAAGGCTAAGAGACAATGAAATGTGTCTTCAGATGCAAAAGTCATTTCCTGCTCTAGGAAAGGTCTGGGGTTTGAATAGCCCAATTGTATATGAAGAAACTAGTGAGACCAGGAGCTTGATTGCCTTGGCACATACTGATCTCTTCCCTTTGTCCCAGTCACTCTTTTACACATGATTCTCAAAGGAGTAGGGAAGTGGAGTAAATGGAAATGACTAAATTGAAACTAATCACCCTAAGGCAAGATGGACTAGGGACTTCTGAACCAGGAAGAAGAGACAGTACCTCTCCCATCTTCCATCTCTTGCCTGGACTTAACAAACAGCCTCTGAACCCCAGCTCTAGCCTCCCCTTTTTCACAATTCTTCCTGGTTCTTCTGCTGAAGCCTTAGGGGGCACTTCTCATAAATACAAAACAGATCTCCTGATAACTCACCCCACCCCTAAGCTCACTTCCACTGCTTTTTCCAGCTTCTCTATAATTGTCCAGGTACTACCATCCTCCCAGTCACCCAGCCTCTTCAGTATCATCCTTGACTTGTCACTCATACTCACCGCACACATGTAATCTGTTGCCACATATTATCATTTCTAGGATAGCAACATTTTCCCCTTCTTTTCACTCAAACCGACATTACTTAGTACAGACCCTCATCACATTTCACCTGGACTATTGCAATAGCCTTCGGATTGGTCTGTCTTTAGTCTTTCCACTCCAATCCATCCTTCATTCAGCTGCCAAAGTGACTTTCTTAGAGTATAAATCTGAACACATCCCCCCTCACCTCACCGCCACCCCCCACCACAAATTATTCCTGTGCTTCTTTGTTATCTCCAGGATCAAATATGAAGCCCTCTGTTTGGTATGTAAAACTCTTCACAATCTATCTCTTTCCAGTCCTTCCAGTCTTCTTCATCCTCTCCCCTCCACACACTGGACAATCCAGTGGTCTACTTGCCATTCCTCACACATGACGCTACCTCTCTGTACCAGCTGTCATGCCTGTAATGCTCTTTCTTTTCCTTTTGTCTAAGTTTCCCTGGTTTCCTTCAAAACTCCACTGAATTCTTACTTCTTCAGGAGGCTTTATCTGATCCCCTTCAAATTCTAGTGCCATAACCTCTTCAGATTACTTTTCATCCATTGCATATATACATACACACACACATATATCTTGCATGGATATAGTTATTTTCATGTTGTCTCTTATTGGAACATACACCTTAAGGAGAGGAACTGTTTTTATCTCTCTTTGTATCGCAGGGCTTACCACAATACCCAGCAGATATTAAGTGTATAATAATAATAATAATCAATAAACATATATTTAATACTTGCCACTCAGTGTCTTATGATTTCCAGTGCTCATATAATATTATATTAATATTGTAATATTTACATAGTTTTTTAGGTTTGTAAAGCACTTTACAAATATTATCTCGTATTATCTTCATGCCAATCCTAGGAAGTAGGTACTATTATTGTTATTTTCATTTGACAGATGAAGAAACTGAAGCAGTCAGAGGTTAAGTGAGTTGCCCAGGGTCATACAGCTAGTAACTATCTGAGGATGGATTTGAACCTAGGTCTTCCTGTCTCCGGGTCCAGTACTCTACCCAGTGTACCTGTCCATCTGTCTCTAGTATGCTTGTTAACTAACTTTGTGGTCCAAGCAATACAAACAGCTTGAAGCTAGTGTGAGAACAGCACTGGTTCTTTGTTTGGGTTTGCTTGGACTGCCCTCGTGAAACACAATTAAATGGTTAGAGTAGGATGGAAGTCAAGTTAAATTCGGTCACATTCGCTTGTGAGATTCTCAAGGATAAGGATTGTCTTTTGCCTTTCTTTGCCTCCCCAGCAGTTCACACAGTGCCCGGCACATACCGTGTTTCCCCGATAATAAGACCTATCCCGAAAATAAGCCCTCCCCTTACTGTGTAAGATTCCTCTAAAAATAAGCCCTCCCCCGAAAATAAGCTCTATTGAGATTGCTACTGTAGTGAAGGTGATCCCCCGCTACACGCTACATTACGGTACCCTCTGTATGCACCGTCCCCCCCCTACCCCCCCGTGAAACGCACACCGCGCTCCGAGCTGCATCCAATCAGAGCTGCAGCAGTGAGCGCGTCATCCTGTTCTTCCCCAGTGATTTGCTTGCTGGCGCCATTGAGAGCAGTGCCCGCGGAGGAGAGCTGAGGCAGGACAACATAAGCCCTCCCCTGAAAATAAGCCCTCTGGTGTTTTTCTTTCCAAAAAAAATTAATAAGACAGTGTCTTATTATCAGGGAAACACGGTAGTGGGCATTTAATAAATGCATATTGACTGGCACAGTTTTGATTGGAGGTTAAATTAAAAATTGTGGGATTTTTCTCTCTTTACCACAAAGATACCTGTTATCAGAAATTGCATGGTCCAGAAAAGCATTGCCGACATTTATAATGGTTAATCATGTGAACTGCTACATTAGACCAGGTCAGTCTGAACGTTAAACTAGCAGTTTTTGTCTGGGCCATGTCTTCCATGGTGTTAATATATAGAAAGAAAACTATATACACATGCATATATAAATATATGTGTGTGCATACACATGTGTGTAAGATATATGTAATTATATATTGTATATGATTATATGTGTATATTTGCACACTACCATCGGAGAGCATTTTGTTGGGAAGATTCTATTGTATGCATATATTTTACATTTTATGAATGCATTTCTTAATGTGTGTATGTATTTAATGTGTAAGCTCCAGTTTCTATTCAATAGCCAGACAGGCTACACGTCCAAGGTACCTTAGAACCCCAAGAGATTTGTGGGCTTCTCTTCTCTATTGCCGTTTGCTTAAGCTACCCAGATGTGTTCCCTCCATTTTAGAAGCCTGTTACTAGAACCCCAGTTTCATTTAGCCACTTAATATCAATTAGATTTTACAAAGATAAAGCAAGAGGAAATAAACACCCCCTTCAACATCTGAGGACATAATTTCCCCTAGAACTTCTCAGTGCAGTTGAGATATGAGGGGAATAGGGGAAAAGATTAAACAGTTCAAGTCCTGCATACCATTGGCCCCACCAAGTTCATGTCTGGATGTGGCTTGACTGCCAGGTGAATCCTTCTGCTGAACAGGGGTTCTAAAGGTAGTTTCCAAAAATTGCTCCTTGCTGCTTGGGGAATCAATATTTCACTGGCTACAGAATTGAGCCTTATTTGTGACTCTTGGATTCCTGTTGATCCCTCTCCTAACCTTTGAAACTCTCAAGGTCAAAGACACTCCTTCCTTCAACCAAAATGGAAATGAACAAATGAAAAGGCTAAGGATCAAGGCTGGTTTCTCAGAGCCATTGGTCCCAGAGAGGAAGAAGCTCCAAAGACCTTTACCTGTACATCATAATCTCTAACCAGATGCTGAGTGAAGTCACCAGATGCAGTGAAGAGAGTGAATGGGGCCAAGAAAAAGTAGCTGAAGCTGAGATGCCTTTTTAAATTCTCCATAGACAATCAAAGAGCTTCATCTCAAGTATGTGGTTAGCAGATGAAAACAAGTTACAGAATGTTGAGTATGCGCCATGGTCTCTCCAAGACACTTTCTTTGCACATCATAATAATCCTTCAGGAAGCAGGCCTCCCAGCTTCTCCATGTGGAGGAGTCACAACACTGAAGCAAGCCGATGGGGTCTGTGTTTGTAGTTGACTCCCATTTACGTGTATGTCTATTTTTATTGATCTGTGCCTATTTAATTTATATTATTATGTTAAATTTATTGATATATATTTTTTGATACAACAGACTCTAATAATATCTAAATTCCCTTCTAAAAAAAAGACATTTCATATTAATAGTTTACCATTAACAGAAAGAATGATCATGACAATTATTAACTTGAGAGCTTGGTACCAACACTAACCACTGTATTTGATACCATTAACAGAAAGAATGATCATGACAATTATTAACTTGAGAGCTTGGTACCAACACTAACCACTGTATTTGACCAGAGTTTTACATAGACAATACATTATAAATGTATGATAAGAGCAATTTAATCACATGCCATCATGTTAAGGCAACTGCTTCAGAAGAAAATTAGGCATTCAGTTAGAAGTAAGAAGTGAATAGTATTCTAAGCTACTTAATCTCCATTATAATTTAATTTGGAAACTAAATATTTTCTTGAAATAACAAACTGTATCTTGATTTTAATCAACTTTTTGAAAAGTACAAATTTTATTCACTACTGTTTAGACTATATAGGCTTAAAAGACAAGTTAGATTGCTTTTTCCAGTAAACTGACTTTTCCCTTCTATTAATTGTTGGTTTGCTTGACATCAATAGTCAGCCATAGTTTAGTCGAATGATTTTTTTCACCCATCCACTTAGAAAGTTAGGTGTTAGTGTAAATTTTTAAAATTTTTTTAAATTTAAATTATAATTTAAGCTTAACTGGAGTTCAATACAAAGTCTAAGAAGCTTAAAAGTGAATTTGGATTTATTTTGGATAGTCTACCTTAGTTAGGAGCTTTTTGTATGTCAAAAGATAGTGACAGCTTGAAAAACCCATAGTAAGGATTGCTCTTGAAAAGAGTAAACCCAAATGGAGGCAAAAACAAATGCTATTTATTATGTATAGAAGTGTCTGTCTCAGGTCTCTCTCCTATGAACTGGGTTTGCAGTCTGGAAGACCTCCATTCCAGCCCTTCTTCTGACACTTATGGCCTACACAACCTGGGCAAGTGACCCCGGGGTTCTCAGTGATTCCAGTAACTTTCTAATAGTATAAGTTATCAAATATTTTTAATTGGTAGAGGGAATTTTCTCATTGAGAGTTCCCTAAAAGAATGAATGAAAGTTGCAGAGACAAGTACCTACCTGTGCTGGTAGAAGGAATTTTTTTTTTGCTTTTTGGAGGGGGGAAGGTAGGGCAGCTGGGTTTAAGTGACTTGCCCAAGGTCACACAGCTAGTTTTGTGTTAAGTGTCTGAGGCCAGACTCGAATTCAGGTCCTCCTGACTCCAGGGTCGGTGCTCCATTTACTTCACCACCCAGATGCCCCTGAATTAATTTAATAAGGAAGATAATGAAATCACAGATCTAGCTTCTTCCCATACTTATCATTTTGCCAATTAGTTTTTGCCAGGCAGAGCTACCATGATGTGCTAACAACCTTTTGATGGGTAATAATTCAATGTTTCTGTAGACCCCTGATTTCCTCAGTGGATATTTCATTCAAAACCCATTCTGTAGTGATTCTTGTTATAAATGAATCAAGTAGAACTAAATCTTCACCCCAGAGAACCAAAATTTTGAAGGTACTGGCTACATAAAAACAGCTGAACTGAGTGCCTAGTTATAATGAGAATGATTAGTTAAAATAAAAAGCTACCAGATGACATGGCTTCCTTTCCATTAGGCTACACACCAGGTGAGCCATCCTTGGTCCAGCCCCACCTTGCTTTCCATCTCCCTCACCCCATTTCAACAATTACATTTGCCTTTAAAAAATTTATTTGATGATGTATTTCAGTGCTGCTTCCACAGATCATGTTTTGTCACTTTCCCTAAGTGCCAGAATTACTCATTATATTTGTGATCATGTCTGCCCAAAAATCCTCTGAAAAAGAATCTACCTCACTTGCTTGATGCCTTCCTCTGGATCTTTAATTGTTCTGAGTACTGATACATCCCTAACATAGTCTATCTTTTATGCCTTGCTCTCTCCACATGACCAGCCCACCTCCCTTTCTGATTATACAATTACTCTATGATATCTTTTACTTCCAGAATGGAAAGCATTGAGAGTAGTTTATTTCTATCCACTGTTCATTTCTCCATGCCTTTTGGACCACCTGAAATTTTGATTCCTCAGAGATTGAAGTGTTTCATGACTCACAGCCATATGGAATCAGTTTAATTTCCCTGTTTCTCAATTTCCCTATTTCTGTGGACTCCAAATTCCAGCTTTATGTCCTTAGAGTCACCCTAGACTCCCCCCTCTTCCTCATTCTACCTAGCCAATCAATGGCTAAATAGTCTTGGTGGTTCTGCCTCCACAAGATCTTTCACATCCATCCCCTAATCCCTATTCACACAGGCACCATCCTTATTATTTCTCACATGGATTATTACAATCGCCTCTTAATTGTCTTCCTTGCCCTAAGTTTCTCACCTGGACAATGTATCACATACGCCAGTGAAATCAAGCCCAAATAGAAACAGGGGCCACCAAACTGTACTTAAGGATCCCCGTGGAACATATATTAATTAAGTTTTGATAGGAGCTAATAGCTAACATTTATACAGTACTTGCTATGCAGCAGACAGTTCTTACCTCATTTGATACTTACAACAACCCTGGGAGGTAGATGCTATTATTATTCCCATTTTACAGATGAGGAAACTGAAGCAGCCAGAGGTTAAGTAACTTTCCTAGGGTCACACAGCTAGTAAATGTCTGAGGCTGGATTTGAACTCAGTCCTGATTCTAAATGTAGCACTCTACACCTCGCTGCCTTCCTGTTGCCTCTGCATCATGTTGTTGTTGGGTTTTTTCTTCCAGTTTTATTCTGCCAGCAGGAGTAGGATATGGAATCAAAGGATTTGTCAAACATAAACACTGTTTTGACAAAATGAAAATCCTTACTAGGGAAGTGGCAATTAATGAAGTTTTAAAGCTATGCCATAATTTAAGTGAGTGGTATTAGATCACAGAGGTGCTCAGATAACTTCCTGACCAGTCTTGACAGTTATACTATGGTCTTAGAGCAAAACTCAGGCCCTTCTACAGGCCTTGAAGACATCATCTAATCCACTGACCAGCACAGATTTACTTTTTAAAATCCATGAATGTCTCTTCAGTGAAATAACTTACTTGCCCAAAAATTCTTCCATGACTGAAATACAAATTCCTCATTATTGTTGTTTAAGAAGTATAGCATTAGGAATGCTAGGTTTGGAGGCAAAGAATGTGGATTGGATTCCCATTTCTGTTACATATTGTGTGTGACCATGGGAAAGTTTGCAAACTTCAGTTTCCTCACCTGTAAAATGAAGAAATTGAACTAAATAACCCTCTAAACCTATAAACCTAAGCCCTCCTCTTTTTTCTGCTCCTTGTAAAAGAGAGAACATCTTCTAAACAAGGATAGTTTCATCAATATTGGTCAGTGTCCAGTGAGGATATTTCCTCTACCAATGCAGTCTGGCACCTTCTCTGCTATTCATAGCTTTAGAGAATTGCCTAAAGCACTGAGGTTGTGTCTTACCCAATATTACACAGCCAGTAGCATCAGTCTGTACTTGAGCCCACATTCCTTGCTCTGAGGCCAGCCCACTACCTACTATGACAAGCTGCTATAAAAAAGACTATGCATCTATGATTGTCTGTTGTTTTCTGTCAGTCTTCCTTTTCTGAGCCTAAATAACCCCAGTTTCTTTAGTTTTTTCTTAGAGGTTATATTCATTCATACTATTCTGAGCCATCTACAAATTCACCACATTATTCCATTGTCGAACACATTAGAGTAAGTGTATTTGCTTTAGGTATGAACTGACAAGGAGATTTACCATTTTATCTCCGTCTCCTTAGCACCTACCACAATGCTAAATATTTTTCGAATTGAGATTCTTTCCCATTTGTGTTTCCAACTTGCCTTTTTAAACAGGAGCATTTACAAGTAACAAGTAATACCTGTTCCCAAAAACAAGTTGTTACTCTGATAAACAAGTTTTATTTCTATTTTCAGATCTGGTTTGTATTCTCTCCCAGATTATCATCCTAATTCACTCCCACTAGGCTACCTTATAACGTTGGAGAGGATTCAATTGCTTTCAACTAAACAGCCACTTCTATATTCATGACACTGTGCCAAATTCTAGGACTATAAACAGAAAACCTGAGTGGTCTTTGTCCTCAAGAAGCTTATACAGTTATCCCCTCCATCTCATGGCTTTACTCATTGCAATTTCAACATATCTCAGGACAGCATAAGAAATTAAGAAATTAAATTAAATTAAGAAATTAGTGGGAGTTTTGTGGAAGCTGAAGATAACATGCAAAGGCCAGAACATGACACATAAAAAGTTTAGAAACTCATAAATGCACAAAATAAATGTATAGTATTGTATAATATAAATATATTTTGTCTTATAATACCATAATAATTCAGATTTCTCTGGTCTGAAGAGAGAGCCAAAAATTTTTACACAGATTTTCCAGATTATGGGGGTACCACACCATTAACCCCCATCATGTGGAAGGGATAACTGTATTTTACTAGGAGAGATATGCCATATATTCATTTAAATAAATACAAAATATGTGAAAAGTAATAGCAAATAATTTTAAGAGGAAGAGAATACTAATAAGGGGGAATTTTTTAAAAGCATCATATAGGAAGAGTTGGCACCTAAAGTGAGGTTTTTTTATTTTATTCTAGACTCAAAGACCAGAACACAAATACAGAACAGAGAAAAGAAACAAAAACATATCATAAACTTAAATATTGGAACTTAAATACAAAGTAAGGGGGAAAAGCATGCCATGTGCATGGCAGAACATAAGAGAAGATTCAAAATGAGTAGCAAATTTTCAAGAAAGCTTCTATGATAAATAATACACATTATATTCAGAATTATCCCTCTTTGCTTCCTTGTGAGTTTTCTTTTGTTCTCTGCAGTGCACTTTTTTACTTTGTTCTTTTTTTCCCTCTCCCCGCCCCCCAGAAGGCCACAATAAAGTTTAGATATGTTTCTCTATGGCTATAGATATAAACATACACATATACACATATACATACATATATAGACATGTACTTTCCCAAACCTATTCTACTCCTGATCATGGTTTTTATGTTTGTGCATATCTCTTATTTCCTATCATTCCTGCCTCCTGTACTTTACTCCAACTCATTTCCTTGCCCTCCTATTACTTGCCTACCCCCCTCCAAAGATCCCTCCCTTATCCTTCCATTCCCATAAATCTAAACACCCTTCTATACCCCCCTTTTACTTGTTCCCTCACCTTCCCCTCTAAAGATCCCTCCCTTGTCCTCTTCTCCCTCCCTATGCCCCTAGCATCTTATTTCTTCTGAATTTAGAAGACTTCTATACTCTTTTAAATATGTACGTATTGTTCCCTCTTAAACTTATTCCCAATGAAAGTAGGTTACCAGAACTACTAGCCTTCCTCCCCCATCTACTTCCTCTGTATAGATTCTTCCTCTTGCACCTCATTTATATTAAATAATTACTCTTTAGCTGTTCCTAAATGGTTTTACTTTTTAAATTCCTGTCATACACAGGTTTACCCCAGTGTTTCTTATGAGCTACCCAGTTATTAATAAGAATATTAGACATTTCACACTTTACATATATAAAAAGTAAACAGTCTGTCCTTATGAATCCCTTGTATTCAGTCTTTATATGTATCTTATATTTTTCTTGGTTCATGTATGTTGAATCTTCTATTAAGTTCAGGATTTTTTAAACAAAGTCTCAAAAGTCTGAGAGTTTATCAAATGTCCATTTTTTTCATTCAAAATAATATTCAACTTGGCAAGGTATATTTTCAAGCAGAGCCCCAGTTCTTTTGCTCTTTGATATGTTGGTTGCTCCAAGACCTGCAGCCCTTTAATGTCTCTGCTGCTAGGTCTTGTGTGATTCTAATTGGGGCACCATCATATTTTAATTGTTTTAATCTTGATATTTTTAATATTTTATCTTTGAGCTGGGGGTTTCAGAATTTGACAATGATATTCCTATTAGTTTTCCTCATAGGATCTCTTCTAAGTGGTGATTGATGGCTTTTTTTCTATTTCTACTTTCCCTCCTTGTTCTAATATTTCAGGACAATATTCTTTAATTATTTCTTGCATTATTGTAACAAGATTCTTTTTTTATCATAACTTTCAGTTAGTACAATTATTTTCATATTTTCTCTTCTTGATCTGTTCTCCAAATCTGTTGTTTTATTTATAAGATGTTTCACTTTCTCTTCTTTTTCATTATTCATATTTTGTTTAATTATTTCTTGATCTCTTATAATTTCACTGACTTCACTTTGCCCAGTTCTAATTTTCACGGTGTCGTTTTCTTCCTTAAGATTCTGCATCTCCTAATTGACTTTCTTTTATAACCTTCTTGTTTTTCTTGGATTTTTCTTATATTTTTTTAAATTTAATTTTTCCTCCATCTCTGTCATTTGATTTTTGAAATTTTTTTAAAGATCTTCTATGAATTCTTTTTGGACAGGTTACCATTTGATATTACTTTTTGGGGATTCCTTTACTTCAATATCCTCCTCTGAAGATAAACCCTGGTCATCTATTCCCATAATAGCTTTCTATGATTGGATTCTTTCTCCTTTGCCTATACATTTTGTTATTGGTAATAGCTTAATTTTTGTAATCAACTCTGGGCCTGGGGTATAAGAAGTGGTGCCTCTTGCCCCAGATCTTCAGTTCTCCCCTCTATCCAGGAACCAGAGTCAAATTTCCCACCTCCTATAAGTGCCCACAGCCAGTGGCTTTCCAACCCACTGCTTCTGCACTCACCAGGGACAGTGCTGGTTCCTTCTTGCCCCCACCGCTCTTTCAAAACCCAGCTTGGTCTAATGTTCCTTACCAGCAGAGGTTCTCTCGATCTTCCCAAGCTCAAATACCCAACCCCCCTCACCCTCAAGGGTAAAAGTTCCTGTAGCTGGGAGCAATGAAGCCTCTCAAACCAACTAACCCCAGGACTTGCAGCTTTTTGTTAAAATAGAACCTAGCCTGGAGGTGTTTACTCTTCACAGGACTAAACCTAGTCCTGGGATTTTTCTTCTGATCTTTTCAAACTGTCCTAGGAAGACCCTGGGTTAAGCCCCTGTTATTATTTATCTCCACCCATTCATTCACCCTAAGGTGCTATTTTAACTCTTTTGTGAGGGAAAATCTTGAGTTTGGAATTTTCTAACCTATTCTGCCATCTTCCCAGAATCCTCTCCCTAAAGTGAGTTTTTATGGAGAGTAGGATAGATATGAAAGCAGTACATTCTCAGTATGAGGAGAGCTCTTACAAAGTTTTACTGGAAAGGAAAGTGTGGGAAGGGAAGCAGGATACAGTAAGACTGGAAAAGCCTAGGAGAGCTGGATTGTGAAGGGCACTAAATTCTAGGCTAAGGAGTTCACATCCTCTCTAAGGGGCCTTAGTTTTGAGAGGGAAGGGATATAATATGTTTCAGGAATATTAGTGTGGCAGACGTGTGGAGGATGATTAGAGGGTAGTAGGGAGTGAGGGCTAAGGCACTATCCCTCTTCCCTAACAAGTTTATTCCCTAGAGGATGTGGAGCCATCTCCAGTTATCTGATCATGTCTTACCCCTGGACCCAAATGGCTCAGGAGGAAAGAGTGAGTCTGGTGACTTTGCACAGCCCTGCCTCACTTAAATCCAGTTTACTTGCTAGTCATGGCATTACCTTCCTGATGTCATGGTCCTCTTCCAGAATAAAGGACAAACAACAATAGACAATCTGTGAGTAGTAGTAGTTGCCCCACTGGAGACCCAACTAGCCTGTTCCAGTTGGGCAGTGCAGCTCCTTTCTTCCTCCATTCCTCCCTCCCTCCTGCCCTTCCTTCCCTCCCTGTCTCCATCCATCCTTCCTCTCCCTCTTTTCACATAGGGAATCATACTCTTACCTGCAGGTACTCTGCCCAAAGGAATATAAATTTTGACCACTGAAACCTCTCAAGATATTTTGGGATTTACTGGCTGGATTTTCTTTTTAAGGATCGTGCCTTAAACCAAGATCACTGTTGACTGACCAACAATAGGTCCCAGCCCAAGCCTCATCATTTGGTCATTGTTTGGACTCTGGTGGCTCAGAATGAGCATGAATAGCAATTGTTCCTATTTTGATCAGAAACCCTGAGGGTCTTACTCTCCCAGATTAATTTTTTTTTTTTACTAAAAGAAGCCATTCTCTTTTTTTTTTTTTTTTTTGCCTTTTGGAGGTCAGTTGGGGTTAAGTAAGTTGCCCGAGGTTACCGGCTAGTTTTTTTGTGTGGGTGTTAAGTGTCTGAGGTCAGAACCGAACTCAGGTCCTCCTAACTCCCACCAGCGCTTTACTCACTGTGCCACTGCCCCACCTCATTTTTTACCTAGCTGAATGGGCATTGCCTCAGACAAACTCAGACCTGGGAGAGACCTTGGCTTAAAAAGTCAGAGGTTTCCCACTGCATCAGGGCCATCTCCAGTCATCCTGATCTGTACTCTATACCTTGCTACTAGAGCCAGTTGGCTCTGGAGGAGAGAGTAAGGCTGATGGCTCTGCACAGCCCTGCTTCACTTAAATCCAATTTGCTTGCAAGTTGGAAGCTGCAAGTCATTACAAATACCTTCTTGATGTCATTGGTGCTCTTCAAGAATGAAGGACAAACAACAATTCCCTAGAGGATAGTTTTATGATACTGTTTACATGGAAAGTCTTCTCTATATAGAAACTTTTAGAGCTTCTCTCAAGAAACTGAAGCTTAGGGCTTTTTCATTATTATTATGGTTGGTGAAATTAAACTATATAATTCAACTAAACATTTAATGTAGACTGTAAGCTCTTTGAGGATAGGAATGGTTTTGTTTTGTATTCCCAGTGCCTAGAACGCTGATGGCAAAAAGAAAATGTTTACTAAATGTTTATTAAATGAATAAAGAAATGAGTAAATTCACTATGTGCCAGCATTTCACACATGTATATTGTGTATCATACACTAGATAATAGGATTCGGAGCTGGAAGAGGCCTTAGAGATAACCTTGTTGTGGTGGTTCACTTGTTTTCAGTTGTCTGACTCCTCATGATCCATTTGGGGTTTCTTATCAAAGATACTGCAGTGGTTTGCCATTTCCGTCTCCAGTTCATTTTCCAGATGAGAAA
Organism: Petaurus breviceps papuanus; assembly: GCF_028583685.1. NCBI lineage: Eukaryota > Metazoa > Chordata > Mammalia > Diprotodontia > Petauridae > Petaurus > Petaurus breviceps. The sequence continues at coordinate 2,534,389 of NW_027187246.1, forward strand.
ACAGGCAAACAGAGTTAAGTTACTTGTTCAGGGTTACACAACTGGTAAGTGTCTGAGGCCAGATTTGAACTCAGGAAGATAGTCTTCCTGCCTTTAGACTCTGTTGTGCCACCAAGCTGCTGTATACAAATTATACTAAGAGATAACCTTAGGATCATAGTATCACAGGCCTAGGGCAAGAAGGGACTTCAGAGGTCATATGGTCCAACCTGCCTCATTTTAGACATATCAAAATTTAGACCTAGAAAAGGAAACCTTTTTGTTCAAGATCATAGAGGGAGCAAGTAGGAGAACCAGGATTCTGAAATCAGGTCCTCTAATTTAAAATCCATTATGCCATATTGATTTTATATAGATAGTATGTGTCTGTCTGTATGTATGTATGTTTGTATTATGTATGTAAATGTGCATGTGTTAAATATACCTATAAACATAATAGTGTGTGTATGTATGTTTATATGTGATATAGCAGCTACATATTCATATACTTATTTGTTTTATATAATAATAATAGCTATAATTTACATGGCATTTACTATGTGCTATGTACTATGTTAAGCTCTTTACAAATATTATATCCTTTGATCCTCACCACAATTCTAGGAGGTAGGCTCTGTTATTATCCTCCTTTTATAGTTGAGGAAACTGAAACAGACAAAGGTTAAATGACTAGAGCTAGTAAGTTTCTGAGGCTGTATTTGAACTCTTCTTCCTGCTCCAGGCTGGGTACTCTAGCCACTGAGCCACCTAACTGTGCTGTGTACATATTACACACACACACACATGCACTTTTTGTGTATATACATATATATATATATATATTCCATGTCTGTGTGAGTGTGTGTATGCAAAACTGCTATATCAGAGCAACCTCTTACATGGAAGAGAATTAAAAATCCAAGTCTCTAGGATTAGAGCCACAGCCTCCAGCAAGATCTCTCCTCCTCTCCTCCTGCTCTCTATGAGCTTTGGGACAGAAGGGACTGTGGATAGTACAGCTGCTTTGATGCAGAGAAGTCGCCAGGTGCTTAAGAAGGAAACGAAGAGACCAAGCTAAGGAAAGTTTATGAAGAACTGCCAACAGGTCTTCCCTTGAGTCAGTTTGGACCCTGGCCAAGACTTGGCAGCACTCCTAATTGGCAGGAGCCTGCAGGATACTCACAGCACCCTCTCTGAATAGCATGTTTAACTCAACAGCAGGTTCACTTTACCCAATTCTCTCTTTCAAGGATGCCCAGCAATTTTACTGAGACTTTCTTTTTGCCATTGGCTATACAGCCATACTTAGCTTATTACTAACTCCAGTCTGAACTCTACTTAGTATTTGGGAGGAATCCCAGAAATTGAGTCTTATAGATAAAGTAAATGGGATTCCATGGATAGTAAGAAGCAGGAATGAAGCTCCAATTCAGGGCCTCTGACACCAAAGCCAGTGCTCTTTTGACACTGGCATACTTCCAATTTCTATTTCTCTTTTTTTTATTCTTTTTCCTCATGACTAGAGGTCTCTGGTTCCACTTTAGCCCCCTAGATGAATTCTTATTTTTTGTACTTTGGAATTGCTCTTCTGCCTTTGTTTTTTGGGGGTTTTTTTGTTTTTGTTTTTTGTTTTTTCAGAAACACTCCTTCCTCCTAGAACCTTCTTCAGGTCAGAATCAAAGTCTCAAAGTTGGAAGAAACAAGCAGTAATCTTGTTCAACTTATATTCAAAAATGAATGTCCAATATAACACACTCAAGTGGCCATTCATCTTTTGTTTGATTACCTTTGCTGAGGGGGAATGTACTACCTCCTAAGGCAGCCTTTTTCTGTTTTTTAGATACCTCTTCTCATTAGGAAGTTTTTCTAGACATCAAACCTAAATTTGTCCCTTTGGAACACCCTTCTGCCCACCTTTCTCATGAATCTATCCCTTATGGCTGAACAGAACAAGTCTTAACTCCTCTTCCACATAGCCACCTTAAAATTACTTGAAGAAAGCTATCATATCCTCTGAACCTTCTTTCCTCCAAGCTAAGAACTCCAATTCCCTCAACTAAAGCTTAAAAGGCACAGGCATGAGGTCTTTTACCATTCTGATTGCACTCCTCTGAATGTTCTGTATCTGTGTCCATATTCATCTATATCTATAATCTGTGTAGGCCTAATGAAAATTAATCTAGATATAGTTTAGTCATATTATACTGTTTAGGAATTCATTTTTACTATTTCTTCTTCAAAAATATGATCTTCAAAATTTTTAAAAATAAGTGTCTTTCAATTTTACTCATTTTAAATTGATGACCCAAATATTTCTTGAGGCCCTCTGGAATTGGAAATGTGATCATTGCTCACAAGGTAGAATTATGATAGAAGTAAGACACTGTTTCCCTGTAAGAGATTATTGTATGACCCAATCAAAATCCCAAGACACTAAATCTGGCAACAGTAATCATTCCCCACACATACTACAAACACACAAAAGAAAATCCTAAATTGTAGGCAAGGACAGTTGTGGCAAAATCAGTATCTGATCCTTTGACCCACAACTCAGACTTAACAAAGGAAAATTTTCATTATTCCTTTCCTTCCATGACAAGAGCTGCCATTGAAGAGTGTTAGATGGTGCTTTCCAACATCCTGCAATACCTATAGGAGATCTCCAGGATAACTAAGTGACTGGAATATTCAAATTCAGATACCAAAGAACTAACAAGGAAAAATCAAGAAAAGGAGTACTTTATGGTTACAATGCAATATGACATTTATTATGTGTCTACTTTGTGCAGGACAATGAGTCAATAAATTAAGACTTTTCACTGCAGTGATTAGAATCAGGACCTGCCCATTTCAGTTCCTTCAATTGGCAGCAAATACCTTTCCAAATGAGTGATCATGTTGTCACCCAAGTGTGGTGATTAGGAAGGGAGGTGGGATGGGGAAGGAAACCTACACACAAGATTTATGTGTCTGAAGGCGATGTATTAAAGATTATTATTTACAGTCACTGGAGATAGAATACTTATGGTCTCTAAAACTGAATTTAGAATGGGGTGATGGTACCGGATTGCTTAAAGTCAAGTCAAGTCAAGTCAACAGAAATTTATAATGTTCTTATAGTGCTAGGCACTATGCTAAATGATTAGGATTCAAAGAAAGGAAAACACACACACACACACACACACACACAGAGTTCCTGCTCTGGAGATGCTCGCATTCCAAAGGGGGAAATGACGTGAAAACAACTATGTATATTTAAGATATGTATAGGATAAATTGGAAGCATTTCAGAGGGAAGGCACTAGTAATGAGGGATGATTGCTTCCCAGCTTTCTCTCTCTTCTTTTTGTAGGAATGCTGCATCTCTGACTTTCATCAGACATGTTTTTCTGCCCTCCTTTGGGGGTTCCAGAATGGTGATTGGTAGAACTAAGTGCTATATGCTATCTCCACTTCTAGGGCTATGCTTTGGGAACTTTGAAAGCAGTGATTTTTTGAGAATGAGAAAATGGAAGTGGGATGTTCCTTGGTTCGTGCAAGGTTAGCTAATAAGGAAGACATGAAGAATCTTATATGTTATACCAGGTGCTACAGAGTCACTGAGCAACAAAAGGGAGATTTTTCTCACCTGGTTTTATAGATGAAAACAAAGAACAAGGGGCAATTAACACTTGTAGGACACACAATACTACACAGTTATCTGGCAAGTACCAGAACAATGACCTTCCGTTATTCTCCCAAGTAAGAAATCAGAAGGACTCATAGTTATTATTCTTTCTCCCCTCTCCCTGCCCCCCATCACCTTTGGGTGATTCACTACATGTGAAATGCTAATTCGGATTTCATAGGAGATGCAGCTAGGATAAACTTTTAATATACAAAGATCTTGATGGGGAATAAAAGCCTTATCTATGAATAGAGCTATGCATGTGTTCATATGCATATATATTCTAACAAAGGCCAAATGAATTCATTTACATTCCCCAGAATGAGGAAGGATAACACTTGCAATTAACAAAATTCTAAAGTATAAACCATATCCTTAGACACATAGTAAGAAAGAGGTTTTGAACTATATAGACCAGATATTATGAAAAGAATTGCGGAAGTTAAGCATTTTATTGTCTCTGCCACATACAGGCAGGTAGAGATATACATGTAAAAAAAACTGTATCTTGGGACACCTAGGTGGCACAGTAGAGAGATCTCTGGCCCTGGAGTCAGGAGGACCTGGGTTGAAATCCAGCCTCAGACCTTACTAGCTGTGTGACCCTGGGTAAATCACTTAACCTCTAAAAAACTCTTTTAAAAGTTAGTCCCACTCCCCTGAAGCTTATAACATAAAGAGGGGATGACACATCAATAGAGATTGCTGTAATGCACTCATTTCCCTACCCTAGTACTAGCTGCCCCTCATGTCTGGGATGTGCTCCCATCCTACCACCCCCTCATAGAATTATTCTCTTCCTTCAAAACCCAGCTCAAGCACCACCTCCTATAATTACTTTTCTCAGTCTCCCCACCTGCTAGGAAATCCCCAACTGCCTTTATTTTATTTGCATTTATTCTTTTTTGGTTCACTCTGCATATCCTTGTATGTATTTGCTGTCTGCTACCTTAGAATGGGGGCTTCATGAAGATAGGGATTGTTTCGTGGAATCACAAAAATAAAGAATGTCAGAGTTGAAAGGACCCTCAGAGACAAGTTCAACCCATACAAGAAAAAGACACCCAAGTCCCCATCATCCTTAAAAACTCCTCATTGGACCCCATACCCCCCCCCTCAAGTTATCCTATTTATTTCCTTGCTTTCATAAAACCAAATTCCTAGAAAAAGCTATTTATACCCATTATCATGCCACCCTTATCTCTCACTCTTATTCTTTTACAGTCAGGCTTCTGACCTCATCACTCAACTGAAACTCTTCTCCAAGTTACCAGTGAGATCTTAATTGCCAAATGTGATAACCTTTTCTCATTCTTCATCTTTTTTTGACATCTTCTTGTTGAATCGTGTCCAACTCTTCATGACCTTGGGCAAAGATAATGGAGTAGTTTGCCATTTCCTCCTCCAGCTCATTTTAGATGAACTGAGGCAAACAGGATTAAGTGACTTGCCTAGAGTCACACAATTAGTAAGTGTCTGAGGCTGGATTTGAACATAGAAAGATGAGTCTTCCTGACTCTGGGCCCAGTGCTCTACCCACTCTGCCATCTAGCTGCCCCTTTGACATCTTAGTAGCACTTAAAACTCAAGCTGACTACCTTCTCCTTCTAGATACTCACTTACCCAGGTTTTCATGTCATTATTATCTCCTGGTTCTCCTACTATTTAAATGACTGTTTCTTCTCAGTCTTTTTTTGCTAGTCTTTCATCCATTTCATTCCCCCAGCTATTGGTCTACATGAAAACTATGTCCATGTTCCTATTCCATTTTCTCTATACATTCTATCACTTGGTAATCTCATCACCTCTATGTAGATAACCACCAGTTCTATCTATTTATCCCTAGTCCTCCTGATTACCAGTACTACGTCAACAATTCCCTGTGGGAAATTTCAAACTCGGTATTCCATACATGTCTCATACTCAGTATGTCCAAAGCAGAACTCATTAACACCCCCACCAAACCCACTCGTTTTCTGAACTTCCCTGTATCTGTAAAGCAATTGTAGGTCTCTAGGTTTATAATTGTCAGCTTTTCGCTCTCACCCCACATATTTAGTCACTTGTCAAATCTTGTCATTTCTTTCTCCACAGTATCTCTCACACTTGATTCCATACTACTCATGCAGCCACTACCTTTGCTAAGAACCTCTTGGCTGATCATCTATGGCTATCACAGTGGCCTACTAATTGATTTCCCTGACTCAAGTTGCTCCCCCATCCAATGCATCCTTCATCTAGCTGCCAGGGTAATATACGTAAAGCACAAATCTGACCATGTTACGCCTATGCTCAGCAATCTGGTGATTTCCTGCTGCCTCAGGTATAAGAGACAAACTCCTCTGTCTGATGTTTAAAGTCCTTCCACAACATGATTCATTTCTATTATCTTCCTTTCTGGCCTGCTTTAGTTAAGGCAAAAATCACCTTCCTGCAGAATCAACACTTTTGAATTGTGGTATCCCTTGTAAAGCAAGTAGATAAAATCGGTCAATATTTTGAAGAAATTAATTCAGACTGTTCGTTGGACGCTCAAATACTGAAGGTGAAACTTAAATAATTTGCCACATAACGTGAAGACAGGATTCATTGGAAAAGGCCCTGATGCTGAGAAAGATTGAAGACAAACGGAAAAGGGAACAGTAAAGGATTAGATGGATAGATAGTGTCAAGGAAACAATGAACATGAGATTGGACAGACTTCAGGAGACAGAAGGGCCTGGTGTGCTATAGTCTATGGGGTCGCAAAGAGTCAGACATGAAAGAATGACCAAACAACAATACTCACATATGAACACACATGGTTGAAAGAAAGACAAGTTGATTTCCTGTTAAGTACATGTGTATTCAAATTATGACATGAGATGAATAATGGACAAATTCAGAAAAGAACAACCATGAATACTATACAGTACAATAAACACTGCCCACTTAGTGAAGAAGTACCACAGTGACAATAGGACCTTTATAAAGAAGCGACAAAATACAACTATTAGGACTATATCCCAAGAATGTCAAAGAAGAAGAAAAAGGTCCTATATGTGTCTAATAGTATTTAGAGCAACTCTTTTGTGGTGACAAGGTACTGAAAACTAAGCGGCAGTACCTACCAGTTAGGGAATGTCTAAATAAATTATGGCATAAGAATGCCATGGAATACTACTGTTCTAAGAGAAATGAAAAAAAGATGATTTCAGAGAAACCTGGGAAGACTTTTATGGACTGATACAGAGTGAAGTTAAGCAGAGCCACAAGAATCATTTTACTATGCTATCAACATTGTAAAAACAAATGATTTTGAAAAACTTAAGAACTCTGATCAATGCACCAATAAATAATGATTCCAGAGGACTCAGGATGAAGAATGCTACCCATGTCCTGACAAAATGATAATTGCATAATAATGCAGAATGAGATACACATTTTTTGATATGACCAATATGGGTATGTGTTTTGCTTGATTATACTTTTTTGTTGTTGTTACAAGGACTTTCTTTTTCTTCCCAGCAGGGCAGCAAGAGGTACACAAAATTAATTCTTGATTACTTTTTTTAGTAATCAATTAATTAAGAAAGACAAGTAGATAAATAAAAGTATCTACAGTCCCAAAGAAAAACATAGTCCAGAAATACAGAATCTCAGTTGAAAGAAATCTCAGAGAACATAATCCAGTTCATTCCCTACTGAAAATTTCCTCTCCTAGGTCCTCAAAAGTTGATCATTCATTCTCCACTCGAAGAATTCCAAATCTTCCAAGTCTGATGAGAAACTCATTACTTCTTAAGATAATTCTTTACATCTCTTCAACTTCTACTCATTGCTCCAAGTTCTGCTTTCTTATTCAAGAAAAACAAGCTTTATATATAGATATGTCTATGCATATAAATATATGCATAAAAATATATTCACATATAATATACATGTAAATATATTCTGTATATAAACATATGTATGTATGTGCCATGTGAATATATTTTTACAGATGCACACAAACATACATTATGTCATTTAACTACATATGTGTGTTATATATAAAACACTATACCACTGTGCCTTAAAAATGTTTGTGTATATATACACATATTATATATATATGTATGTGTGTAGCTAGTATAATGTGTGTATATATATAAAAGAATATGCAAAAGAATATATTCACATATAATAGGCATATACATACACACACATAGGCAGCTATATTATATATATATATATATATTATATAGCAGTATAGTTGATGGATAGAGTGATAGACCTGTAGTGAGGAAGACCTGAGTTCAAATCCAACCTCAGACACTTACTAGCTGTATGATCCTCAGCCAAAAAACTTAACCTCTCAGACTCAGCTTCCACATCTGTAAAATAAGAACAATAATAGCAACTACCACTTCACAGTGTTGTTATGAGAATAATAATGAGACAATATTTGTAAAGTTCTTTGTAAACCTTAAAGTACAATATAAATGCTAGCCATTGTCATTGTTGTTGTTTTGTGGGGTCTACACCTGTGATTTCATCAGTGCGAAAATTCAGAGTAGAAAATGCTTCCATCAGTGGAGATCAACAACTCATCTATAACTGGTAGTTTCAGAGAGTTGCCTGGAGTATTGGATCACAGAATCATAGACATGTTTGAGCCAGGATTTGAGCCAAGGTTGTCATATTTCATTTCCAGCATACTTTCTGCTACCCATACTGTCTCTCCACTGAAAGATGAAGTGACTTACCTGAGGTCATACAGTCATTATTGTAATGGTAATTACTTGAACCCAGATAATTCTCCTTGACTTGATCTCTGCCTACTATTCCATATTGCCTCTTTTGACATAATATCTATTCCAATACTTAGAGATAGCTATTTATTATTCCCCCTTTCATATTTTATCTTCTTGAAGCTAAACATCTCCAGGTTCTTCAAGTGATCTTAGTGTGGCATAATCCACATTCCCTTCATCATACTGGTCACTTCTCTAGGCATGTTGTAGTTAATCAATGCCTTTTCTAAATTATGGCATCCAGTACTAAGTAGAATGTCTCAAATGTGGTTTGTACAGGGCAGTGAACAGCAGAGCGATGACCTTCCTCTTTATGAATAGTATAAAAATGATAGTAGCAAGCATTTCTGTATCATCTCCTATGTGCCCGATACTGTGCTAAGGGCTTTACAAATATCATCTCATTTGATTTTCATACCAATCCTGGTGGATAGGGGCTGTCATTATCCCCATTTTACATTTGATGAAACTGAAGCAAACAGAAGTTAAATGATTTGTCCAAGGTCATAGAGCTAGAAGCCTGCCCAGCATGTTTGCCAAATTTTTCAGGACCCTAGGATATATAGTACCTGAGGATATTGTGATATCTGGAACTTATTGATGGTACCTAGGTACTCTCTCAGCACCTTCTCACTTACTTTGTATTAAAATCACTGTAACCATTTTTGTTCCATCTTTTCTCATCCAAAAATTATTCTGCTTGGTAGGAAGAAAACAGAAACAAAATATATGTTGAGTAGTTCTGCCTTCTCCTTATAAGACATTATCATTCTTTCATTCAGTTCTTACTATCATTTCTTTGATCTTCCTCTTGCCCCTGTTAAGGAAAACAATAATTCGAATTCTAACAAAGCAAATGAATGTTCAGTCATGTCCAACTCTTTGTGACCCCATTTGGGGTTTTCTTGGCAAAGACACTGGAGCTGTTTGCCACTTTCTTCTGCAGCTCATTTTACATATGAGGAAATTTAGGCAAACAGAGTTAAGTCAGCTAAACCCAGAGTCATACAGTTAATAAGTATCTGAGGCCAAATCTGAACTCAGATCTTTCTGACTACAGGTCAGACACTCTATCCACTGAAACACCCATCTGCCCAACACAATTAATTAGCCTGAATTAATCAAGTCTTGAATAAGCAACACTTTTTTCTGCAGTTGCAAGAGAGAGAATGAGGCCAGCATTTCTACTGGACTTTTTTCCCCAAAAGAGCAATGTTCAAAGAGATTTTTTTAACACAATCTAAAGAGCATAGACTATCAATTAGTGCAATTAATAACTTATAGGAAAAAAGACAAATGGAAAACATAAGAAATAAAGGGATCATCAAAGAAGTAGCAGATGCCTTAATTTACCTGACCGAATACACATCACCTCACAGATGCAGTTAAAACAAAGAAGTATTTGAAATTCAAAATAACCTTCTAAATTTCTGGAATCATACTGCTGCATTCTCCAGGTAAAACTTACAACTTAAGAGTCTGTAAAGATTCTGTCACAATGATTACTGTTCCATTATGGGGCTGGGGAAAGACATGGGGAGTGAAGTGGCAGGTCAGTTAGCAGTATTCCTAAAAGACTATTTGTATTCATCTTCAGTTATCTGCCCTTGCCTCCTTCCTTTTATTATTCAGGAGTTCTTCTAGACCCCTTTTGGGGCTTTCTTGGCAAAGATACTGAAGTGAGTTGCCATTTTCCTTCTCCAGCTCATTTTTGAAGAGAAACTGAGGCAAACAGGCCCAATGACTTACCCAGGGTCACACAATTAGTAAGTGTCCAAGGCCAGATTTGAACTCAGGAAGATGAATCTTCCTGACTCCAGGCCCAACCACCTAGCTGTCCCATGCTCTTCTTCCATACAAGTTGTTAATTTTAAAATTCCAATTTATTAACGAATTCCCTTTAAACCTATATGTTTCTTTAGAACTTCCCGCTTTTTTGTCATGAGTTTTATTTCTGGTTATATGTAAACAAATATAGAAAGCATTGCAGAGAATGTATTTTCTTCATTTACAATCCAATACATGGTTACCTTGAACCAAGTCCTTCTAAAACAGAGCTTAATTATACAGAAGTTCACCCTTATGAAACATAAGGGTTTAATAGTATTCCAGAATCATGGAATTATTAGAAACCAAAAGTACCTTCAAGATGGTCTAGTGCAATTCTCTCACTGTTAAGGTGGGGAAAATTAAGATTAATAATAGGAAAGTAAAAGGTTGAACAGCAACTTAATTGCAAAGTCCCCTTCTTCTGGTTTAGCACAAATACCTAAGTAACCACATCATCCTGTGATTATAACCAAAAACTCACACCCTCCTCATTCCTTCTCCTTCTTTCCCCCACTATCAGGAATGGAATCTTCCAGAGCAGCTGAGTTTCTGGGAGGAGAGGAAGGACACTTTCAGATAGATTTGCCTACTCAGCCTTTTCTTGACAACTACCTGTTGTCACTGTCACCACTCTGGAGCAGGAGAGGAAGGTGGTAACAGTGTCCTTTAAAGCCCTCTTGACCCACTGATTAGAGTCCCAGAATTAGAAGGAACCTCAGTGCTAATCCAATGACTACCTGAAACATGAAGGGAAGGTATGAGGAAACTGTAGTCCCACTATGACACTATTCATTCATGTACTCTGCTTAACGCCATGCCAACTTAGAAGAGGGGGTTGTGTAATACTCTAGATACGGACGATCTTTATAACTATGTAGTATGTTCCCCCCAAGTTGTCCTTAATTCTTCATCTCTTAAGAAAATGAAAATCACAGGAAGACTCAGGGGTATTATAAGATTTATAACAAACAAAATAGGATTAGTGATCCAGATAATAAAGAAAAAAGGATAGTTAGCATGTTTAAGGTATTTGAAGTTTTGCAGAGTACTTTACAAAATAATATCTCATTTTATCCTCACAATAACCCTAGGAGGGTGCTGTTATTTTCATATATATATGTATGTGTATATATATATATATGTGGAAACTAAGGCACATAGAGATTAAGTGCCCTAATCAAAATCACATAGCTATTAAGTGTCTGGGGCAGGATTTGAACTCAGGTTTTCCTGATTGCAATATTCTATCCATGGTGGTATCATCTAGTTGTCAAAAAATTGGGGAAGGGGGAATCAATATTGAATGGAAACCTCCTTTTGCTTCCTACTAATGGAAGAGATGTGATTAAGACCAAACTGCAATCCCACTGTGGTACTATTCATTCTCATAGTCAGCTTAATGCCGTGCCAACTTAGTCATTAAGGAATTGGATAGGGGTAAACAGAAAAAAAAAGAAAGGAAGGAGCAAAAAGTTTTGTCCTCCTCCTGGAGAACACCAGGACCCTGTACCCGGTAGACATGAATATTCAGGCATCAGCAGAGGGTAAAAGCATCTCCACACATATTTCAATATAATGCTGCTCTTTAAGAACAGTTTCTTTCACTTTTTTGTCTCTATATCCCTAGTATCCAGTACAGTACTGGGTATATAATAGGAAATTTAAAAATATTTGTTAGTTGATTGATTTTTCTGGAATAAAGTTGAAAGTACCATCTTTGTCACAGGAGCAACCATTAAAGTTTATCTCCAAAATAACTTGATACAAAACAGATTTATTTAAGTATTTTAAAAACACACACAATTTAATATGGGTTTTAAACCCTATTTATTTTGAAGCATAAAAGAAACAAATCCATCATTGATAAACAAGTCCTCCACTTGGGGAGAGAGGGGAGGCAGGCTGGTAAATGTTTAACAACTAACTTAAAAAAAAAAAGGTGTATCAGTCACACCTTTAAGTTTAATCTGCATCATTAATATTTCACTTTCTTGTGTCTAGACAATCTACAAAATACTAAATCAAGCCATGCTCAGATTTGTAGTCTTTATCAATAGTATAAATGCTCATGTGAAAAATTAATAATCAATGAACCAATGATCTGGCTCTGAATGTGGGCCCTTCTACATGTGAGATCTCAGGGTTTATCCCTGCGATGCTTCCATTAAATTCCTACTCTCCCTTTCCTGTTCACCTCCTCATCCATACACCCAAGCCAAGAATATCTGTTAATGTTTCCTTCAGCATCTTATCTCTATCTCAGTAAATCAGTATGCTTGAGTTCAATAAGCATTTATTAAGTGCTTACCATAGGCAAAAGCTATCCATGCCCTTGAGGAATTCACAGTCTAATAGGAGAGACAACATGTAAATAAAAAGCATACAAATAAGATGTATATAGACAGGATAATCTCAGAGGAAAAGCGCTAGCACTAAGAGGTAACTGAAAAAAGCTTCTTAAGTAGGTAAGATTTTAGCTGAGATGTGAAAGAAACCAGGAAACAGAGACAAGAAGGGAAAGAAGTCTAGACAGGAGAGACAGCCAGTGAAAATGCATGGAGGCAGGAGATGGAGTGTCCTGTGCTAGGGACAGAGAAGAGGCCATTGTCAGTAGATCACAGAGTACATGGGGGGAAGGAAGTATAAGAAGGCTGGAGTGGTAGAAAGAAGCCAGACCACGAAGAGCTTTAATGGCCAAGCAAAGGATCCTAGAGATAACAGAGAACCAGTAGAGTCTACTGAATGAGTGGTGGGAAGGAGGCATTATAGTCAGACTTGTACTTGAGGAAAATCCCTTTGTTAGGTGAGAAGATGGACCAAAGTGAGAACAGAGGTAGGAATACCAACCAGCAGGCTATTGCAATATAACAGGAGTGAACTAATGAGAGATTTCACCAGGGTGGTGGCAGTGTCACAGGAGAAAAGTGAGAGAAAAAAAAGAAAAGACATCAACTGAGGAATGGAATGATTAGAGGTCACAGTGAGGACGAAGTAAGGGGTTAGGAATTGTGAGGCCTAGAGAAAGATGGAATGACAAAAGGTTATGATCTTTTCACCCCACATACTAGCTTATCTCACCTGTCTCATATTTTTCACAAGATTTACAAATGGAAAGGTCCCTTAATATCATCTAGTCATAGGGTTCATGGCCTTTTTTTAGGTCATGGGCCCCTCTGACAATTGGGTGAAGCCTATGGACCTCTTCTTGGAATAGTTTTTAAAAGCATAAAATAAAATATATGGGATTACAAAGAAAACCAATTATATTCAAATTCAGTTATCAAAATGCCTGTTGAAAAAATCCAAGTTAATGGAACCCAGGTTTGGAGCCTATGATTTATTCTAGCCCCCTCAGTTTTACAGAAAAGGAAACCAAGGGCCAGAGAGTTCATATTGCTAACAAATAACAGAACTCATAAGAAAAGAAGTTCCCCAGACTATTATCCATACACTTTGAAACTGAACCTGCACTGAAACTTTCCTTTTTTGTATTGTGTGATTTCTTCATTTGATTATTAGTCTTTCTCTTGTAGCCAGCAGTCTCTGTCTCTGAGTATATATATTCAATTCAGCCCAGAATTTGGGAGACTAAATAGATTTAGGAGACCACATAGAGACTACATACATACTACTATTTGGGAGACTACATAGATTCAAAGGCAGATCCAGGCTAAAATGATCTCCCTTTTTTATGTTCCTGTGAAGGTGATAGACCAAGGCCATATGTCGTTAAGGGATACAGAGCACATGAACAGGGGAATCTCATTTTCTGGTTTCCCTGACAAAACCCAAGAATTCTCAAGACAGTCCAATACAAGCAGCAATGTTGAAAATAGCATAATGGACAAAAAGTAGGGGATTGTTCTCTGAGCCTTTCCTTCTTGTTTAGTCTTTCAGGTTGTCCAAGAGCAAAGAAAAGTGGAATCAGGATAGCACAAAGCAAAGAAGACAAAGAGGATCAAGAGCCCATTAGGTAAGTGGAATGCTAAGACCTGGTAGATCCATTGGAAAAACACAGATTTCACAATTTTAAGATCAAGCAATCCAAAGAGTGTCAATGAAGCAGGGAGTGGCCATCGGCAAAGTAAAGTAGCATCTACACCTTCCTTTTGAATATTTAGTAAATAGGTGAAAGTTTTTTTCAAAGGCAAGAGCAGAGTTAGAGAATAGCTTTAGAAGCATCAATGAAGAAACAGATATTACAGCTAATGTCCAACAGAAAGTTAATGTTCATCAGAAAGCCCTGAAGGTTTGTCTAATGTTTAGCGTACCCCAAGAAACAGGACTGGCAAGAGGATCAGATATTCAATGCTGGAAGGGCTCTTAGGTAACATCTGGTCCAACTCCCTCATTTTATAGATGAGAAAACTGGGTACAGGGAAGTGAAAGAAAATGCCCAAGGAGGTCCCAGGTAGGAAGTGGCAGAGCTGGGATTTGAACCCAGGATTCCTGACTGCAGATCCATTGCTCTCATGGCTCTGATGGAAAGGCAGGCAGGGTGACCTTCAAGAGAAAAGGCTGGACCTAGATTTAAAAAGTCCTGAATTTGAATTCTACCTCAGATATTTACTAGTTATATGACCTTGTTGTCAAAGTGATTTGGCCTCTCTGAACCTCAGTTACCCCATCTGTAATACGTGGATAATGATGATAGCACCTACCTTCCAGGGTTGTTATTGTTACATCATGTTGTATTGTTATTAAAACATATCCCTCAATTGTAAAATAATGACACACATTTATATAGTGTTTACTATGTGCCAGGAACTGTACTAGGAGCTATACAGTTATTTTATTTGACCCTCACAAAATCCTGGGAGGTAGGTGCTATTATTATCCCCACTTACAGATGAGGAAACTGAGGCAAACATAGTTTAAGTAACATTAAGGCAACTAGTAAGCATCTGAGGCGAGATTTGAACTCAGTTCTTCTTGGACCTAGGCCTGGCACTCCATCTATCCACTGCACCACCTAAATAGTGCTATTAGCTGATATACCTCGCTCTCAAATAAGAAGTTATATAAATATGCCTTGTGAATCAAAATACACCATACAAATGCCAGCTATTATTACTTTTTGCTACATGCAATTTAATTTTTATTAATAGATTGCATGGCTTGCTACCTCACTTAAGGTGTAACGTTTAATTTTCTGAATCAGTCAGGAAAGATATGAGATTCTGAGAAGTTTCATTGACATCTTGGGTGAATGTTTTCTAGAGTCTAGATTTATACTGAGAATTGGACATCAGACAAGCCTCAGGCTATTGTGGTGCATCAGCTCATGGTTGGACATCAGCTGTGATAGAGATGATGCAGGGTGTCTTATTTCACTAGAAGGATATATTCTGGTTAACAACACACTAATGTTCTGTAGGGAACATAAAGTGGCCAATCAAGTGTTCCAACTCCTTCCCCCTGAATATCCTAAATGTTAATGCCAAAAGCACAGTTCTCCTCATTTAAAACTTAATCCCATTCAGTCTTCAAGCTGAAAATGAGACTAAACAAGATCCCCTGTGAATTTTACATTGTCCTCTTATGAAGACCAGTAATCCATCCCAAAGTAGAGCTTTGGAAAAAAATGCCTGTCTTTCCAAAAGGGAATCAGTCAAATTTTTAAGCCTGCATCTAAGCTGGAGCCCATCTCCTACTTGCTCAGTTATGAGAGTTTTCATCAGCCAAGAGCTCTCCAGCTATGACCTCATATAGTTAATGATTCCACTAGGTGGCGTCTTTGTTGATTTCTCTTTATTATTTTTTCTTCTTTCTTTCTTTCTTTTTTTTTTGAGTCCGTAGAGCATGATTGTTCTTTTTTTTTTTCATGTCAGGTTGTTTTGACTTTGTTGTAGAGGCTACCAGGTATATGATGGCAAGACAGTAAAGTTTATCTCATCTATCTGCTATCCAGATGTCCAGTTCCTGGTTGTGATGGTCAGGGTCATATAACTGGAAAGTATGCATCCCACCGCAGTGCGTCAGGGTGCCCTCTAGCAGCCAAAAGGCAAAAGGATGGGTACTTAAATGGCTCCCAGTTCTCTTGGAAGTCAGTGAAGACGGAAGGTATGTCATGTCCCACTCCAGGATGTGATGGCTCAGGACACGTCAGTGGTAGTTTCCTTACACACCGCAGGTGAGTAATTCCCCCGTTGGTTGTTGTCTATGATGAGACTCCAATGCATTAGTTGGGAATGGTCTTATGTCCAGTCTCCTGGTCCTGGTGTGAACTGGAGCTTTTTATAAGCTAATGTAGTAGCTTCACTGGAAAATAAAAAGAAAGCCGGAGACACAGTAAGGGAAACTAAAGTTTTAGGGACTAGAGGAGAAATGGAAATAAGACTTTAGAAAACAAGCACACATTGTGAGTATAAGCTCAAGTGTCATTAGATGCAACAAGATTTAAGTTTTTCAAAGTATTATGTTCAGAGCAGAGAGCTATCTCCATTAAAACACATAAAATAAACATCTACAAGAAGTGTTAAAATCATTACAAGGGGCTTGCCCTTAGTATAAAGCTATGGGGTTCAAAACTTGGTTTTGTAACTCTTCAATGTATCTTCAAGCAGTGGGAGGGGGATCAGGAAATTTTCAAAAGCTTTTTTCAACCCAAATAATTTGAATTTGCTTTATTCTATAGGGTAGTTTGAAATAGAGAAAAATATTCAGAACATCCTAGGACTTAGAGGTAGAAGGGACCTTAGAAGTCATGTAGTCCACCACTCTTATTTTCACAGATGAGGAAACTGAGGCCCACAGAGAGGAAGTGACTATTAGAGATATGATTGAAACTTAATACTTTGATTCCCAATCCAGTGCTCTTTCCTGAATCAACAAATCTCAAAGGTACAAGGAAGCTGGAACATCATTAGTCCTGTCATTCACTGTGCATTGCCAAATCAATGTTAGTAGTTTATCACAATGACAACAAAAAAGCTTAGAATTCTCATTGTCAAAACAGAAGAATAAATAGAAGCAACTTACCTAACCTAGATTAGCACAGAGTTGTGGAATGAGTGTCTAATGACTACTCCCCTGCTCCCAATTTAACCAAACTACACAGCAGGTGACTACAAATTTAGAGGAAGGGAAGGAACACTTGCAAAAGTTGCTCACCCCCCCCCATTCACTAAAAGAATGTCAGCAGGCATCCTCTATGCACTTTTATAACAGTGAGAACAAAACAAAGGTGCAGATGATGAACAAAACAATAGAAACAACAGCAATGGAGATATGTCATTAAGCTTTGGAGGGGAGGGAGGAAGTCATTTAAAAACAGATCATATTTAATGCAACAGAGGCAGCATGGTGTAGTGGATAGGGCATTGAACTTGGAGTCAGAAGGACCTGGATTCAAATCCAACCTGGGTGACCTTATGCAAATTACTTAACCTCTGTGCTCCATGTTCCTCATCTGCAAAAATGTGGAGGTTGGGCCTTCAAACCTTTCCAATTCTATAGCCACAACCCTATGTAACATATGTTCCCTTTGAATTAAGAAAATTTCCTTTACAGGAAGATGAGAGTCTAGAAACATCTAAATACTTAAGAGAAATATGGTCTTTCACAGACCCCTCCTCTACAAAGAAAGACAGGCAATGCCTTCACTAGCATAGTATAAAGAATTTATCTATTAGATTTGTCGTTGGTGCGAGGACCTAGGTTCCAAGCCCTGTTCTGTTCATTACTACTTGTGGAACCTTGAGCAAGTTACTTAACTTTTCTGAAACTCAGCTTCCTTCTCTGTAAAACAGAGACTGAACTAGTTGTTATCTAAGGTGCCTTCCAGTTCAGTGTCCTATGATCTCATGAGGGAGTCAGTAAGCATTTACTTCAAGGACCACATCCCCTCATTCTTGAAATGTCATCCAGGTGCTCAGGTAGATTTGCTTATGATAGATGCACCATGCTATACTGAGACACTTGTTTACATCTGTCGATGTTTGAATTGTCATAACTAGAGGCAAAGAGAATTTTTTACATATCAGGGACTGTTTTGCCATGGGAAGTTTGCTCAAACATAGCCATTGCTCCTACCTTCTTGAAATAGGCTAATGGATCTAACCTGCTTCGTAAATAGGTTGAAATGTTTGACATGAAATTAGAGGAATTCTGATAATGTGGTTGCCCCATATTCCAGGCCTCCAACTGAGATGGATGGACAAGATGATCTCTATCCAAAGTCATATCTAGCTCTGATTCTACTTGGCTTGTCAGCAATCTGGTGATTACTGTGGCACTCATAGGCAGGAGACAGTTGTCACCTTCTTCTCCAGAAGATGATATGACCCAAACCAGTCAGTTAGTCAACTACCATTTATTAAATACCTATTATGTGCTAAGCACTGGCAATATAAAGAAAGAAAAAACAAAAACAAAACACCAGTCCCTGATCTCATAGGAGCTCATAGTCTAAAGGGGGAAATAACATGCAAAAAATAATTCAAGAAAAACACAAAGGGAAGGTATTGAAATTGAAGAAGACTGAAAAAGTCTTCCTTGTAGAAGATAGGCCTTTAACTGAGACTTGAAGGAAGCTAGGGAGGCAGAGATAAAGAGAGAGAGAGAATTCCAGACATGGGGGACAGCCAATAAAATTGCTCAGAAACAGGAGATGGAGTGTTCTATGAGGAACAGCAAGAAGACTGCTGGAACCACAGGATCTCTGAGTACATGAATAAGGTGTAAAAAGACCAGAAAGGTAAAAGAGGTCAGGTTATAAAAGACTTTGAAAGCCAAGCAGATTTTATATTTGGTCCTAAGGTAATAGGGAGCAACTAGAATTTATTGAATTGAGGTTGGTGAGGAGCATTTTGATCTTACCTACACTTTAGGAAGGTCATATTGACAGCTCAGTGAAGGATGAATTAGAGTGAGGAGAGATTTGAGGAAGGGAAAGGTCAACAGGAGGCTGTTGAAATAGTGTAGATGCAAGCATATGAGGGCTTGCACCAAGGTGGTTGCCTCGTCCAAACAGAAAAGGGGCTATAATGGAGGACTGGGGTGTTCTGAGGATTGAGTCCCAGCCTCCATACCCCACTCCTTTCTCGTGCCTTTCTAGAGAGGCGGAATAATATGATGGAAAAGAAGCGGGGAAAACCCTAGGCTAGAAGGATTCTAATAAACTGCCCCTTGTTGTGTGATCTCAAAAAAAAAAGACAAGGGTCTAAATGTCCTAAATTCACTGTGTCTGAAAGTCTTCCTGAGTTCACTCAGCCTCTCAAACTCTGTTTGAAGGAGAAGAGTCCTAGGAGAATTTTACGTAAACACAATGGAATGCTAAGGATACAAAATTATCATAGTGATCCTTGACAGAACAACTAAAAACAGAATTCAGTAATTTCATTTATAACCTTATCAAAACATAAAGGAATTTTTTAGGCTACCAAATAGGCATTCCACGTTTTACCTCAGCTATGTATATCCAAACAACTCCCCATCTGTATCTTCTGGTAAAAATAGATCATGCATGGCTAATGCTTTTGATGGTGGTTGTCTTCTCCAAGAATGCTGCATTCATTTATGGGAGCTCTTCCCTTTGCTTCTAATTAGCAGTGATCAAAAGGACCCAGGACCCTGAATTCCTAACCCTGCCCCCAAGCCTGGACATGTCCATCTCAGGATAGAAACTGTTCACCTAAGATCAAGAAAAAAACAGGCACAAAAGAGGCAGCCTAAAACCTAGGTTCAGCTCACCTATGTAGGACATGTGCTGCTTGGAGGTTATAGTGGGGGATGGTATTAGCCATTCCCCTCCTCACATAGTTCACATGTGGTCCATAGCAGGAAGTAAAGAGAATAGTAACAATGGAGCTACTCCCTTTTAAATGGCTACTGAGTCATCAGCTCTTCCTATTTAGCGGCCAATTAGTAAACTGCCCCATCATCTCAAAGTACCAAGCCATTCAGCATTTACTTACCAATAGCTGGAGGCAACCAAGAGCAACAGCTTCAGGGGCTGCTAAGTGGCATAGTGAATACAGCACTGGCCCTGGAGTCAGGAGGACCTGAGTTCAAATCAAGCCTCAGACACTTAATACATACTAGCTGTGTGACTTTGGATAAGTCACTTAACCCCAATTGCCCTGCCTTCCCCCTTGCAAAAAGAAAAAAAAATGAAAAAAGAAAAACAGCTTTGTACATGATCAGAGATGTCTCTGTTACATTTTCCTATCTGCCTCACAGGATTGTGGGGTACAAAGAGATAATACACATAAAATATTTTTAAACCTTAAAGCTCTATAAGTTATTATTCTTGTATCCCTTAAGCTTGTTGACTGTCAAACCCAAATTTCATTGGAGAAGTAGCATGTTAAAACTGAGGGAATGATAGATTTAGAGTAAGAGGACCTAGGTTCAAATCTTTTCATTTCTATGTACTCCCTATATAACACTGAGCAAGTCTTTTGACCTCTCTGAGCCTCAGTTTCCTTATCTGTAAAATGAAGAAGTTGTACTAAGTGACTTCTACATTCCTTTTCAGCCATAAGTCTATGATCCTATGAATAGGGCAACATTTTGACTACTTTAAAGCATCTGTCTATCATCCCCAGTGCTGTTAAACTCTAAGAACTATCGCCTCATGATCAGTCTCTTGGGTTTGTTTGGTAACATGTAGGAACATGTAGCACATCTCCCCTCCTTCCTGCTGTCAGTGCCATTGACTTGACTGAGGTGACAAAGTCAGGCCAACAAGGGATGCTTTTGATTGCTGCTTAAGGCATTGTTGGCTGATTGCTCAAAACCTCATCAAGCCAATGACAGGAGAATCAAGGTGATGAATGAGCTTTCCCCCATTCCCTACAATGAAGTAACACTAAAAGGTTGTGGACAGTGATGTGAGCTGCACCGGATGCACACTGTAATCCTGGAAATGCTAGAGTAATATCAGGGATTACCCACTTTTCAAGTCACTATAGTGGGGAGGGTAGAAGAGGGGAAGGAAGGAAGGAGGGAGGGAAGGAAGGAAGGAAGGAAGGAAGGAAGGAAGGAAGGAAGGAAGGAAGAAG